>NC_090451.1:89099426-89446287 GCF_031143425.1 Pleurodeles waltl
CTGAGTTGCAACCACCACTGTCTGGGAACTGTTTTGATAAGATTAAATACGTTCAGAAACATGACTCCCAATAGTTCCCACCCAATTCAACCTCTGGCCACAGCACAAGGAACCTGGTAAGGGTGGGAGTAGTGCCCACAATGTGAAGAACATGGGCAAGGAACCTCTACAGGCTGTGAACGGGGCCACGGCTGCTGCTTCCTCACTCACAGGGGCCTTTTCTAGGTTTGCAAGTGAGATGATGTGCAAAAGCGCTTTCTCAATGGTGTTGTCAAAGTCAAATGATGATTATAGGTCCTGGGAGATGCTTAAATGTCACCACTGGGCAGTTCGTAAAAGTGCGTCAACAAGCACATGAGTTGCTTTTTTGAGGAAAGCATTTCCCAACTCACGAAAGTTACAGTGGCTCTGGAAAGGTTGTGTTTTATGACAAAGCATCATTCATTTATAGTAGAATTTAAAAGGTGTTTCTTTCTACAGGTTTACATCCACAGACTGTATGTTGTGCAAAAGTCTCCCTGCTATATTCCTAAAACCCTGCATGAAAAAATGCAATTTTTTTTTCTTTCCCATATTTATTTTTAATGTCCCTCCTTTCTACGTGTTTTTATAGAGAACTCTAAATCACACGTCCATCATCTTTCGTTGAAACCATATCCCTGCAACCCAACCATAGCTATTCAATCCATCAAACTTCTCACATGATTCCCATCGAATGGTCATGCTCAAGGCATTCATGTACAACACAGAAACAGGAGTAATTGCATAGAATGTTTTTTAAGAGCACAAGATCAATTCCAATAAACATCTGGCTCCAAAGTAGTGCGCTACTTGCCATAAAGTGCTGCAACGCCTCGTCAAGGGTAGTAAGTGCTATATAAATGCTATTTCAATAAAGTACAGCGCAGAAGTCTGGGTGGGAGCAGGAGGAGAGGGTCCGAAAGCGCAAGCCGCCTGGAGGTGCATCAGGGGCCCACAGCGCAAGGCGCGGAGCCTGGACTGGGTGTGCACGCAGGGGCCCACCACGCGAGGGACAAGGGCGGTCGTGGGGCCACAGCTTGAGAAACCTTGGCAGGAGGGGTCAGACATTGGCACACAGCACGAGCAACCTAGGCAGAAGAATGCCAAAGTGGGCAGGCAGAGCTGTGGGACCAGGGGCTTAGCTGGATCAGTACAATTGGGAGGGGGGGGGTGAGGGGGGGAGGTGCTTCACATTTTCCCAAACAATATGTCGTCATATAATGTTAAAATACTTTATACTAGGGCAGTGTGCATGAGAGGGGTTTAAGGGGCAGTTGAAAGGGCGAGGAATGCATATTGATAGAATACTAAGACGCAAAAACAGTGTTTTGTAAACATACCAATATTTTTGAGGACTTTCAAAATAGAGAGGGAAAGAATGCTTGCGTTTTTGTCTGCATGGATGTAACAATTTGTGGTGAAATCCAACAGACACCTTCCCATAACCGATTAAAAAGCACCTGTACCCAACTATTTACCAGAAAATAAACATATCAGGTGGGGATAGGTGAGGAGCTAGGGTGGGGGCTGGCAATGTGGGTGACAGCACAAATAGCCTGGGGGTCAGTGGGTGGGGAGGGGGACTGTATGGCAGACAGCCCAAGAAGCACAGGAAAGGTTGGGGAGCACACGGGCTAGCAGCTTGAGAGATGCATTCCTGTAGAAATAGACAGCACGAGGCATGTTTGGCACCAAAACATACTGAGACAGGAGCTTACAGAACTTGAAAATGGCGAGTGGAGACCGCTGTCAAGTTTCCTAGGCCGATACTCCAGGCCAGGTTTTTTTCCCTTGAATTCTGGGACTTGTAGTCTTGTTTATTTAACTATATAACGGGACCTCAAGGTCCAAAATTCAAAATAAAAAGCCTAGACTGGAGCAGCACATCACGCAAGGACCTGGAAAACATGACAGCTATGAGTGGAACAGGTCTAGACCCTCCCAGTGTTCCCCAACCCCCGGGCCACGGACCGGTGCCGGTCCGTGGGTCATTCAGCACCGGGCCGCCCCACTGTGGCGGGCGGTAAATGTTTGATAATTTTTCCGTGGCCCGCTTGTCACACAATGGGACAAGCGGGCCACAGAAAAATTATCAAACATTTACCGGTCCGTGGCGATAAAAAGGTTGGACAACACTGCTCTAAGCCTTTGGGCACTTTGTCCCCAATGACATCTCAGAAAAGGGAGTGATATTTATTGCACCCAAAATATCCCACTAATGCAGGGACTGCAATTTGTCATGCGCGATAAACTGCCCCAGATGCAATTCATGACGTCAATACAGGTATAACAGGCAGATTTATTTTTGTAACCACACCGTAATCCCCGTGCTCCATTATTTACCAGGCATTTTTCCCTCCAGCAAGTCTCTGTATTTTTTGTATGCAGCCCCCTGGTCCTGGGCTGAGGTTTACTTAGCATCGACATTCAGAAAGCTGAAAAACTGGATTTTTTTATTTTATTTACACTTTAATAGAAGGGCTGGAAGCAAAGGTGGTGTCCAAACACACTCATCTTCAGAAACACTTATTTTAAAGCCATTGTACAACAACCGTGTAACAACATGATAAAGGCTCTTAAGAAGTCTAACGGGTGCATTTCATTATCTTGCTGAAGTGTTTCACCCCAGTACCTCGGATTATATAACTGCACTGAAAGGCATTTTGTTAAAGTTCTAGTTCTCAAACATGAATTGGGAAACATCAATGCCTTCCCCACCCTGACACAATGCCATTGGTGAACTCCGTTGTCACGTGAAGCCAATCTACGTGTAATAACCTCATAGGTTATTGACTCAAGCACGAGCTTTTGTGGAACTCTTATTGCAAGGTGCTCTCATAATACAGAAAGGCGAGACAAAGTGAAACAAAACAGTTGCCTAAGATCACACAATTTGATGAAGTAGGGAAGCAGGGCTGTCATCTGTGCGCCGCTTGGTCACACCACAGACCAAACATTTTGGCCCATGGCAACATGTTTGCGAGCGCCCATGCACTAGTCTCTTCGAAGAGCAGGTCGCAAACCGTGCTCGCTCGGATTCTGTGCTTACATTTACCACAGGGAAGAGCCGGTGGGAAAAAGTACGCAAAACACCGAAAACGTAAAAAAATAAGAATTAACTTTTTTTTGGCAAAAACAGCTTGCACAGCACTAATATATCACTTCTTCCGTACAACCAGTTTTGAAAAGGAAAAAAAAACGAACACGTGGGAATAAAGATGTAAACATAATGTATTTGGGCCACATTTTGTATCGTTATCCGACCAACAAGACACCTTTCACTAGTGCTAAAGCAACTCACACTGCCCCGAGGGGGGGTAGGAACGGGGTTGTGAAGGGGGGGGGGGGGCAGCTCGGTGCGTGCTACATGAAAATATGGGCGGTCATTACGAATTAAAAGTGAACCCTTTCCTACTGTAGAGCAGCTATTTAATAAATGAATTAGATTTTTATGTTATATATTCAAGAACAGTTTCCTATTGGAAGCCTACAATGTCAGCTGACCAAGGCGAGAACGGGTTACCGATTTAAAAAGCGTGAACTTTTTAACGAAACGATGAAAGCTGCAAGAGACAATCACTTACTGAGAAAAGCTACATCCCCGCTGCCCTTCAAACCTTGACCAACTGACCCGAATTACAGCTTTGCACCAGAAGCATCCCCTTCCTATTATGGGTTCACCTTATTTGCATAATTGGTTTAGAACAGCTGCACCAAGTGCCATCATTAAGGCCATGTTCACGAAAATGCAGGTTGTTGCAGCCTTCAAACTAACATTGACAGCGAGTTAGCAACCTGCCCCTCACATCAAAGGGGCTTGGAGCCAGGGCTGGTTTTCAGCCACTATATTAAGCACTGTTATGCGCATAAGCACAGCGAGGAAGGCGAAACTACAATTCCCGGCATGCATAATATTGTGGGAAAAAACAAGCGTCCGACTGAAAGGCCTTTTCACAGTTTAAGGTACTTGCTGTGTCGACAAAATGAAGAGAGTCTTTGTAACTGCCTACAATCAGCAGAGATTCCAGTTTGCGGGGCCCATGGGAGTGTAGCTGGGCTAGTCCAGTTTTTTCGCTTTGCATTCTGGGACTTGTGGTTCTGGATTCGCAATGTATAAACGAATTTCCAAGCCTAAGAAGGCAGTTAAAAATGGACTGGTTGAGCTTCACAGAACTGGCTTTGTGGAACTTGGACGTTTTGCGGTACATATTCAGCCTAACCCAAAATAAAAAATGTTTTAACGCCTGCACCTTGTGATGTTAAACTGTTACGATTCCCACGTGCACCTATACTATCTTGAACCGTGTATGCTGGGACTTGTGGGTCCATAGCTAAAACTAAGAAAAGTGAAACTACAGCCTCATAAAGCTTCCGGTTGGTGGATGAAAAACCAGGACTGGTTAACGCCCCACCCCACTCTGCCCGACATGGATCCAACTGAAAGCCAGATTGGACTGCTCTCTGGGAAATCAGGCAGCATTGGGGAACCCTGCGTCAGTTGTTCCAGCTCCGATAGGCTAGAGTGCTGTCATCTGTCTAGTGTCGTGCTTGAAACGCAACAAGAGCGGGCACTACCAGTGAGATGTAAATGTGAGGGGTTCAGAAGCATACACCCCTACCATATTTTGCCATGTGTAAGTGACCCTCGGGTCACGTGAGTTGACCAAATAAAAAGGGTGTGGACGGCGGGCGCGGCCTCTTGTATGCAAGTGATATGCAGAGAGCACGCCAACCGTCACTGCCCCAAAACCATCAACGTGGTAAAGGGTCTTTTAATGTGCGCACACCCTTAATAAATAGCGCAACATTACACTGGCGACGAGTGGTCGATGTACGCGGCTGCCGTGCACCTGCACACGAGACGAGCGGTGCTCGTGCTGCGTCTCATCAGCCCTGAAGAGCGCTGGATCGGAGCCTACCCGATCATGTGATCTGCCTCAGAGGTGTGCCTCAGCGAGCATCTCACTACACGAGGTCCTCCAAGACGAGACCGGATCCCACCGATCCAGCTCCTGAGCCCGGTGACTTCAGACAGGCCACGCCCCCTGCCTGCACCAATGGATGCCTCTTAAAGTCACCGTATACGGCACACACACTCCAGCTTACTGACTGCTCCCCCAGCCACACTGGTTCAAGAAAACCTAGCTGTGATTGCTCCCAGCGCTTTGCATGACAGACAGTGCTACAAAAAAAAAAACAAAGCCAAGCCTTTCCTAGTCAAATAGAGTCACTTCCATTTGAACACAGGAGGTCACATCATCACCATGAATTCCATTCCTCCAGTTAAGCCATTCATAGTGGAAGGCGCGCCATCAGCACAAGCTTCCCGCTGGAAGGACTGGGCGGAGAGAGTCATGCTATTTTTTGAAGCCCTGAAAATAAAAAACGTGCAGAAGAGAGCAATGATATTGCATTTGGGAGGGAAAAATATCCACCGCATATCCAAAACAATTGTTGAAACGGAACCGAAGACACACCTTACCCTCATTGCAGCCCTAAAAACACACTTTGAACCCTTGGCCAACATTGATTATGAGAGATTCGTATTTAGGCAAGCATGACAACTCCCCGAAAAGTCCATTGACGCTTTCTACATGAGACTTAAGGAGCTAGCCAGCACGTGCAACTTCCTCAATGAAAATGAGGAAATCAGAGAGCAGATCATCCAAGGGTGTGCATCATCAAAACTCAGAGAACGCATTTTAGAAGAATCAGGACGGTCCCTAGCAGACATATTAACCATGGGGAGGACGAAAGAATTGTTAAAAACAAAAAGCCTCCCACATGGAAGCAGCACTTCAGGACCCAATCAAAGCAGAGCAGGTCACTGCGATAGTGCTATTGCCAAACAAACCGCTACCTCGGAAAACAACGCAGACACCAAAAACGTGCAACCGCTGTGGGAGATCGTTCCACCCAATGCTAGACTGTCCTGCACGGGAAAAAGGTGTGCCAGTTGCTGCAAACCCAATCATTATGCACTTGTGTGTAGATCCTCGAGAGGCAGGGCAACTCCGGCCACTGTGAACTCAACCATAGAGGACCACACTCGAAACAGTGACATTGACGACGATGAAGAGGAAACAGAAACTGTACACTCCATTTTCACCCTCAGCACTACCACTCAGGAGAGGGGAAAGCTACCAAAATGCAAAGTGGTGGTAGGAGGCAGTCCTGTCCATGCCATCGTGGACACAGGAGCGTCCATCAATGTCATGTCGAACGCCACTTACCAAAGCCTTTAACCACCACCTCCCCTGACGCCAGCACAAATCAAAGTGTTTGCATACGGACAGATACAACCACTGACCATGAAAGGAAAGTTCCGGACTCACATTCGCTATGGGTCCAATGAGATAGAAGCGCAGATGTATGTTGCTGAAGAAGGCCAATGCACCCTTTTAGGATGCGACGCTGCAGAAGCGTTAAGCATTGTGACTTTTACTTTCGGAGTTCACCTAGAGTCTCTGGATAACATCCTAGAGGCTTTCCCGGGGATATTTGCAGGTATGAGATGCCTTAAAGACAAGCAAGTCACCCTCCACATAGACCAGTCAGTGAAACCAGTCGCCCTCTGACATAGACAAATAGCCTCCCACTTGAGACCTCTTGTGGAGCGAGAGTTGGAGAAACTCGAAGCTGCTGGCATTATCGACTAGGCAAATGGTCCAACACCATGGGTTTCACCAATTGTGGTAGCAAGAAAACTAAAACAACCTGGAGAGGTCAGAATCTGTGTGGATATGCGACTACCCAAAGCAGTGATAAAAAGAGAACGACACCTCACCCCAACAATAGATGACCACATCGGAGAGCTGGGTGAAGCTAGGTGGTTCTCGAAGCGAGACCTACAGTCCGGGTATCATCAACTAGTCCTTGCGATAGAGTAAAGATACATTACCACATTCTCGGCCCATGTAGGGCTTCACTGCTACCGGAGACTCAATTTTGGCATCTCCAGTGCGGCACAGGTGTTTCAAAAATGCGATAATTGAGCTCCTAAGAGACTTCCCCGGCACCATCAACGTCAGTGACGACATATTGATTTACACAAGAACCATACCAGAACACCACACATGACTGAAGGCAGTCATGAAGAGGATACACAATGCCTGACTCACCATTCATAGAGAGAAGTGCAACTTCCTCAAAGACAAAATACAGTTTTTTGGATAATCATTCTCAGCACAAGGGGTAGCTCTAGACCCCGAAAGGGAAGGACATCAAGACTGCGCCCCCACCCACAAACGTAACAGAGGTCGGGAGTTTCCTAGGGATGGTAAATTTCTGTTGGCGGTTTATCAAAGACCTCACACTCCTAACACAACCCCTCCGAGACTTGACCAAAGCCACAAACATATGGTCGTGGGGACCAGTCCAGATGAGTGCATTTCAAGCGACCAAGGGTGCACTATCCGCTGACACCACTCTGCGATATTTTAACCCCAAGAGAAACACCACCATTGGGTTGATGCCAGCCCCACGGGGCTAGGAGCAGTTCTGATGCAAAAAGTCCAAGCTGAAGAATGGGCCCCAGTGGCCTATGCGAGCCGCAATCGCAATTCACTGGGTGTGCAAGCACTTCTATTTATATGTCTTTGGACACTCATTCACCGTCACAATGGATCACAAACCGCTCAGCCCTCTAGTCAATGGCACAGCCGCCCAGAATAGAAAAGTGGATGTTGCAATTGCAAGAATATAACTGCATAGTAGAATTTCACCCAGGATCGAGTAACCCTGCAGACTACCTCTCACGACATCCAAGGTTGGCCACCATAGCAGAAGCTGATGAAGCACAAGAAACAGAAGAATATGTGAGGTGCATAATTGAAAGATTGTGGCCCCTGCCCATCTCATTAGAAATCAATCAGCAGGCCACTAATCAATGGCATGGCATACCAAAACAATGGCACCACCTCACCCCAGCAGCTAGACAATCTCTGGAGAGTTTACATCATGTCTGCCATGAATTAACGGTCAGCGGGGATGGTTTACTCCTCAGGGGACACAGAATAGTAGTCCCAGCCAGCCTTGCAGAGAGAGCGGTGCAACTAGCCCATGCAGAACATCAAGGCATGGTAAAGATGAAAAGTAGGTTACGGACCAAAGTCTGGTTCTCGATGATGGACGAGAAAGTTGAGATGTTGGTATGCTCATGTCACTGGTGCCAAGTGACAGGAAAACTGAATGTGCCAGTCCCAGTTATAACCAAAAAAATACCCCAGAAACCCTGGGTCTCCAACAGTCTTGATTTTGGGAGCCTGCCAGATGGCTGCCATATGCTATTACCGATTGACGATTTTTCACAATATCCAGAAGTAGAAATAGTCCCATCACTGATAACGACTGATGTAATCCTGAAGGTAGAAAAAATAATTGTTACCCATGGAATGATCCAAGAGATCCAGACAGACAATGATCCTCCTTTTCAAGGTAAAGAATTTGCTGACTATCTAAAGCATTCTGCACAAGAAGATCACCCCTAGGTGGCCTCAAGCGAATGGAGAGGTAGAATGATTCATGAGGACATTAAACAAAGTCATAAGGATAGCATCTGCCAAGAAGAAGGGGCCTGAGATGGTGATATATTCTTTTCTGGTGGATTACCAACAGACTTCACACTCCACCACCAGAGTCGGGCCGAGCCACCTGTCCATGGGCCGTGTAGTTACTGATATTAGTCCCCACTACGAATCATGACCAGAATCATGACCACCAACACCCGGAAATGAGAGGCATGAATACCTAAAGTGGAAGGACTCCAATGACAGAGCAAGCCTCTGTCGGAGAGCAAGACATTCGGATCTGCAAGTAGGCGACCAAGTCTTGGTAAGAGATCATTTTCCAGGCAGTAAGCTCCAGTTGCCTTTTGAGGTCCACCCCTGGACCATTGTCAGATGACAAGGATCTCTGATCGTAGCATGCAGAGGAGCAGAGAGGATTGCGTGAAACATTTCCTGGCTAAAGCAATTTCAGACCTCGGACCATGCCATGGAGACCGTAAATGGTTTCAGTTACATTGACCCAAGTAGAGAGGAACTGTCTGAAGATGACTGGTCAGAAAGGTCGCTGGAGCGGTGTGCTGAATCTGACCATGGTGGTGAGTCACCGGAGCAAGTTAGTGGATCTGTTGTCACTCCACGTGAGCCCCCACCATTAACAAACCGCAGAAACTGCTCCAGGTATGAACTGCGGGGCAATCCTGCTCCTTCAACTATATTAAGAGATCACCTGTTGTGAGTAGTAAGAGACATTTTCTGAAATACTGTTTTGTATTCATAGCTATACCTATTTTTATTAGATGTGTTGACATTCCTGATTCGAAGCTGCGCTTCGTGTCATTTGTTAGTGCTTCTATTTGTGATTTTGGGAGGGATGTAGTGTCGCGCTTGTGACGCAACAAGCACGGGCACTACCAGTGAGACGTAAATGTGAGGGGTTCAGAAGCATACACCCCTACCATATTTTGCCATGTGTAAGTGACCCTCGGGTCACGTGAGTTGACCAAATAAAAAGGGCGTGGACGGCGGGCATGGCCTCTTGGGAACATGAGTGATATGCAGAGAGCACGCCTACCGTCACTGCCCCAAAACCACCAACGTGGTGTGGAGTCTTTTAATTTGTGCACACGCTTAATAAAAAGCGCAACATTACAATCTGGTGTTTTCTCCAGAGCCTAAGTTGGTCGTGTGATTTGTGAGCTGCTCAGCCTATCCTAGTGTTTAGATCACTCCCCTTTGCATGCTGGAACTTGTAGTCCTATATTTTGGGAACTGTTTTAAAACTATCAATACAAGAATGTAAAATGGTGTGATTTAAAGTAACAGGGGCTGCTGAATATAGCATACAAGGCGTGGGCACCTGGTGGTGTCTAATAAGACTGGGTGCCTGTATTTTTTAAAAGACATTTTATTGATTTTACCACAGGAGCAAGGAAACGCGCTAAATATTATCAGTGATACCGCAACAAAAGCACATATCAACCGTTCCTTAGTTCATTGTAGCTTCATAGAACACCGGCCGCCCCAGCCATGTATGACAGTATAGTGGTACATTCCTGGTTTGTTCGTGGTGCCGTGTGTGGTGTCCCCTCCCCGACCTTTCAATCTCCCACTATGTGGCCACAGCTTGTCGGTGCACTGCTCCAACTGTATCCCCTATAGTATGCCTAATCCTTCCAAATCTTGAAATGTTTCTGGGGGCGGCCCCTGGATAGGTATATTGGACGGTCCAGCCCCCGGGTGCCTGTATATTTGATGGTATATGGGCACCATGTTTTCAATCATGGGATCTGGTCGTTATAGCTTAACTCAGTTTCCAAATTTCCAAGTTCCATGACCATGGAGGTGATCCGAGTACTCTTTTTTCCCTTTTGCATTGTAGTGCTTGTAGTCCCACAGTTATAAGCCCTTCTGTGCCGCGGACGTAATGGTTATGTCCTGCGGCACAGTGCTCTTGTGCCCAGGACGTAACCATTATGTCCTGGGCACAGAGCCCAGAGGGAGCGATAGCGCTCCCTCTGTGGGGTTCCCCTCCAACCCCCCCAAGGCAGGGATGGAAGGGGAAGACCTTCCCCCCGACCCCCCACCCCCGTGACGTGAGCGTGCGATCGCGCGCTGATTGTCACAGAAGGCCTCCTCCATCGCGCTGGAAGCTCAGCTTCCAGCGCGATCGAAATAGAAATGCAAAGCATTTCTCTTCCGATCACGTGGAGGAGGCCCGGAGAGGCTTCAACGGGAAGGAAATGTATTTCCTTCCCTTTGAAGTCTCTCTGAGCATTTCAAAAGCTGGATTGCAAAGCAATCCGGCTTCTGAAATGCCCACTAGACACCAGGGATGTTTTAAAAAAAAAGTAAATTGGCATAAGGGAGCGACCCCTTAGGCAAGGGTCGCTCCTATAGGGGGAAAATTATATTTAGGCCATTGGCCTATTTTTATGAGGCCAATCTGCCCCCAAGGGGGAAAGAAACCACTAGACACCAGGGAGTTTTTTTTTTCCGTGAATTTCACGCAAGGGGAGCGACCCCTTAGGCAAGGGTCGTTCCCCTGGGGGGCAAATTTATTTTAGGCCATTTGGGCAGATCAGCCTATTTTAATTGGGCCGATCTGCCCCCAAGGGGGGCAGAAACCACTAGGCACCAGGGATTTTTTGTTGTTGTTGTTGTTTTACAGATGGGGAGCGACCCCTTAGGCAAGGGTCGCTCCCCTGGAGGGGCAAATTGTATTTAGGCCATTTCTGCCCGCTTTGGGGGCAGATCGGACGATTTTAGGTCAATGGGGGCAGAAGCCACTAGGCACCAGGGATCCTTTTTTGCGCCAATGTCACGCAAGGGGAGCGAACCCGTAGGCAAGGGTCGCTCCCTGGGGGAGGTTGGGGGGGCAAATTTATTTTAGGCCTTTTCTGCCCCCCCGGGGCCGGCTGAGCTAGAGTCCAAAATCCACAGTTAGGCACTTTGCAAAAAATACCTCTGTTTTCTGTGAAAAAATGTCATGTGTCCACGTTGTGTTTTGGGCCATTTCCTTTTGTGGCCGCTAGGCCTACCCACACAAGTGAGGTACCATTTTTATCGGGAGACTTGGGGGAACGCTGGGTGGAAGGAAATTCGTGGCTCCTCTCAGATTCCAGAACCTTCTGTCACCGAAATGAGAGGAAAAAGTGTTTTTTTGGTCAAATTTCGAGGTTTGCAAAGGATTCTGGGTAACAGAACCTGGTCAGAGCCCCACAAGTCACCCCATCTTGGATTCCCCTAGCTGTCTAGTTTTCAAAAATGCACTGGTTTGCTAGGTTTCCCCAGGTGCCGGCTGAGCTAGAGGCCAAAATCCACAGGTAGGCACTTTGTAAAAAACACCTCTGTTTTCTGTGAAAAAATGTGATGTGTCCACGTTGTGTTTTGGGCCATTTCCTTTCGTGGGCACTAGACCTACCCACACAAGTGAGGTACCATTTTTATCGGGGAGACTTGGGAGAACGCTGGGTGGAAGGAAATGTGTGGCTCCTCTCAGATTCCAGAACTTTCTGTCACTGAAATGAGAGGAAAAAGTGTTTTTTTGGTCAAATTTTGAGGTTTGCAAAGGATTCTGGGTAACAGAACCCGGTCAGATCCCCAAAAGTCTCCCCATCTTGGATTGCCCTAGGTGTCTAGTTTTCAAAAATGTGCTGGTTTGCTACGTTTCCCCAGGTGCCGGCTGAGCTAGAGGCCAAAATCCACAGGTAGGCACTTTGTAAAAAAACACCTCTGTATTCTGTGAAAACATTTGATGTGTCCACGTTGTGTTTTGGGCCATTTCCTTTCATGGGCGCTAGTCCTACCCACACAAGTGAGGTACTGTTTTTATCGGGAGACTTGGGGGAACACAGAATAGCAAAACAAGTGTTACACAATGACAAATGACCCCTTGCTGAATTCAGAATTTTGTCTACTTTTCAGAAATGTTTAGCTTTCTGGGACCCAGCATTGGTTTCCCACCTATTTTGGTCACTAACTGGAAGGAGGCTGAAAGCACAAAAAATTGTAAAAATGGGGTATGTCCCAGTAAAATGTCAAAGTTGTATTGAAAAATTGGGTTTTCCAATTCAAGTCTGCCTGTTCCTGAAAGCTGGGAAGATGGTGCTCTTGCCACCGCAAACCCTTTGTTGGTGCCATTTTCAGGGAAAAAAACACGAGCTGCCTTCTGCAGCCCTTTTTTCCCATTTTTAAAAAACAAACAAAATTTTCACTGTATTTTGGCTAATTTCTTGGTCTCCTTCAGGGGAACCCACAAAGTCTGTGTACCTCTAGAATCCATAGGATGTTGGAAAAAAACAATGCAAATTTGGTGTGGGTAGCTTACGTGAACAAAAAGTTATGAGGGCCTAAGCGCGAACTGCCCCAAATAGCCAAAACAAGACTCGGCACAGGAGGGGGAAAAGGCCTGGCAGCGAAGGGGTTAATTTTATGCAGAACTACTAGTACCAGAATGCAAATAAAGAACCTGGACGGGATCTGCTACCCGTGCATAGAGCTTGAACACTTGAGGACACTGTCATTTGAAGAGAACTAAAACAACAACTCCCAGAATGCCTAGGTTTTTCCATATGACAGTACTGTATGGAAAACGAGGTACCTCGTAACACACTATGTGGTCATTTTACAAACCACAATGTCAGGCAATTACTACAGAGAAAAGAATGCAGGACGGAAATTAGAATGCCTTTATATAAAAAAAAAGTGGCACGCCCAAAAAAAGTGAAGTTCCTAATCAAGAGATAATAATATTGCAGTACTGAATATATAGAATAACGGGACGTTTTTTCAAGAAGTAGACATGAAATAGACAATGAGAGTGACTCTTGAGCTGTCTATAGCATTACTCGGAACACCAAGGTGCAAGCACCTCCTTTACTCTCTCCCATCTCTCTAGAATGTTATCTTCTGTTCTGTGTATGTGTGTAGCCAGAACTCACCTGGGAGGGCCTCCTGGCGTCATTCGGATACAAGTCCAACCTCTTCTGCTGTTCTGAACAGCCTTTTTGAATTTAGATATTTTAAACATAGTAGTAGTAATGGACATAAGAAGGTAGACTCCTGCTTCATGACTTCACATTCTTGTCTCAAAGGAGTGTCCAACAAGCTGTTTCCCTCTCTTGTGATGTAAGAGAATAACTGTATTTTGAAAATCATGTTTGTGAAAGTGAGTATCTATGAGACCCCCCATGTAACAACATTATTTTGTAGCTCAATAGATATAGTTGGCTCCAACCTACTGGGACATGAAGCTTCTGGCAAAAAAAACTTTAATTAAACTCACCCATGCATCCTGGCAATTGGAGTTTTAGGCTTGAATCTTTTGGATAATAACATGTAAGAGACAATCAGAGGAATTTAAACAATCGTGCCTGTCACGTGTAGCAATGCAATTAAATATTTACTTGCTCCTTACAAACGCTAACCACATTTGGCATTTATTGTGAGAAAATATTAAAACTTTACTTGGCTTATAGGCAGGGAGGAAGGTCAACCACAGAAAATATCCGAGGAGCCCTTCCACGTTGGATCCTGCTGACATCAGCAGGGGTAGAGCTACAAACCTGCAGAGGTGAACGTGTCTACGGGTCACGTCGAGCATCTCTATGGAGTGAATGAATTGGTGCTAAGTCTTGAGAATATTGCTGCTGGTACTCGGTGGTCACATCGCTCCATTGCATCACAGACACTGTTCCCAGTCCTGAGCTCTTCACAGACGAATAGTAATGATGGAGTATGCCAGTGGGAGGATTTCATCTGAAAGAACTGAAGACGTATAACAACCAAAAGGGAGTGGGTTGTTGCATTAAAGCCCTGGACTGTAATTAATGGTTGTGATGACATAAAAAGCGAAAGACACCCTTCTTGATACCCATCAAGTGACATCGTGAACCCTCGCTTTAGCAAGTACAGAAGGGAAGAAAGAACAGGTGATGAGGAGAGAGCAGGAAGGAAGGGATATAGGAAGGGAAAGGGAAGCAAGGGATGTTGAAAGTAAGCAAGGGTGGAAGACAGTTTGGAATGGTCGAAGGAAGTGTGAAATGAAGGAAAGGTGTGAAGAAGGAAGAAATAAAGAAAGGAGAGATGGAAGGCTGAATGGATGGATGGATGGACGGACAGACGGTCAGACGGATGGATTAATGGATGAAAGGATTTGGTAAATGGAGAGATGAAGGAAGTGTGAGTGGTCAGTGGAAACATCAACCAGATCATAAAGCTTGATGTAGACTGGTCCAAGAAATACTTTGTTTCTATCTTTGATCTCCTATTACTGTTTAATGCTGTATCCAAGTTCCAAATGTACTAGGACTTCCTGGAGTAAGCGTTATCTGCTGTTGCAGAGGCCGGAGAAGCAAATAGGGTACCTTACGAATCCGTTGCCGTGCAGTGCCCCCTAAAGCGCTATCGCCACAGTGATATAATGTAGCACACAGCATGGGTGGCACTGGACTGGCAGAAAAACCCTCACACCTGATGTGCTGTAGAATCCACTTCCATAGATGAATACATTGCTTTCTTTAAGTAGCATATGAAGAACTGGCTTTGAAATGTGACTCCTGCTACACTCTGCAAGGGTGGCATTCTAGCTTGGCTCTCACAACAATCAAGTCTACTTCTCAGGCCCTAGTGCCCCATTGGAACGTGTGAAAGACGCATTAATTCTCCATCTCCAGTTGTTTAATAAGCTCAAGATACCTGTAGCATCGTCATTTCCTAAGCATGTGCCCCTATACATACCATATATAAACCATGGTGTGGAACCGCAAGACTTGCGCTGACAGCAAGCAGCGTAGCCGTCAACGGTTCAGTGGCACCGAGGCCCACAGGACTGCGGAGCGCCCTGAACTCAATGTATTGTAATGATCATACATACAATGATCATTGTATTAAAAAGGATGTTTGCTGATCATCCAATGACAGAATCTATTAAGATTATATTGGTTATTGTTGTGCTCACTGTCGTGTGTGGTAGGTTTTGCTCCTACACTGAACATGTTAATAGACCTTTTTGTACTTTTTTTGCAAGAGCCAGCGTGCTGGATACAGCAATTTCTATTCATGTGCAGGGAAAAACAATAAAACAAGAGCAGCGCAGCCACAGAGACTGCCTCAGACTTCCAGTAGCCCTTAGAAGTCGTTTAGTTGCTGTAGTACTTGGACTAAGCCAAGAGGAGACCAGGAAGATGAGGCCTCTATATCTGGCACTGCTCCAAGTTCACTTTCTTGCCCATCAGTGCTCTGCACTGAAACATTCGTCCAGTAATCAAGTCAAGGAAGAATCTGAAAAAGCCCTTTGCATGCTACCAAGGTGCTGCACCAGTGGATGGTAACCAGCAGGGTATGGACCCAGTTGGATGTGGTAAAGGACACGAGAGGCCCCTTGTTACAAGTCAGTGCCCAAGGTAGAAAGAGAGCGACAGAGGGAAATGAAGGTTAAATGAAAGACTGCAATGAGGGCGGCCTTTGAGAACTGCTTCCCAACTGCTAGGTGTGAGTTTAGAGCGTGCTGGTGTTTGGATCTGCATGGGAATAATGTACTACTGGGGACTGTGTTAGAAACTCAGTGGTGATGTGTGATTCTGGTACTGGTCAGATTTAGCATATCGGTTTGGTAAGCTTCATTTTGGTTACCGGACACGCCAAACTAACATGAGCCTGTCTGACATTTTATGCTTTTTGATCAAGAATGTATCTTAAATTTGGAAACGTTCAAGGACTGCGGATCACTTGGACAGTTATGCATTTCCTGTCTGTTACATATTCCTGTGTGCTGCTGTTGTGAAGTTAAAGTTAATACAAGTAAAACAACTCCTAGGCCATAAGTGGGGTGGAGAGGGCCGGTCACACTCTTGGGCAGCACTGAAACTGCACATGCTGTAGTAATGAGGCCTATGCCACTGGCTTTCTGGTACGTCATGCAATGTTTAATGAACCTATGGGGCTCATTACGAGTGTGGCTGTCTGGACTGCCTCCAATGTGGTGGTCTGACCGCTACATTTCAACCGTAGCTGTCGAACTGCCAGCTGCGCCAGGATCTTGGATCCCAGCGGTCCGGCGGTGCCGGGGGTCCTAAATTTCCGCCAGGGCAGCACTTCAAGCAACACTGCCCTGGGTATTACAACCTTGTTCTCCGCCAGCAGTTTCATGGCGGTTCTACTGCCATGAAAAGGATGTCAGAGAACAGGTGCAGGGGGTCACAGGTGGGCCCATGGAGGCCCCCCTGGCCAGCACCATCGCAATGTTCACTTTCTCCTTCACTTTGCAGACAGTGAACATTGCTGGTGCACCCTGCAGGTGACAGTATTGACGCATGCTCGATTACGAGCCAGAGACAATGCTGTAGCCTGTTTCCCACTAGGCCAGCAGGCGGAAACGTAGGTTTCCGCCAGCTGACCTAGCAGTAAAGCCATAATAGCTCCAACAGGGAGGTCACCGCGTAGGCGGCGGACACAATGTCGAGAATTTGGGGGACAGAATTTTCCATCTGCCAAACTCATAATCAACCCCTATGAGTAGAGGCTGGGATCAACCAAGATTTTTTTTATCAAGCTGGTGAGATTTTGTGTTTTTTAAAACACTTGCTAACTGCACAATGTGTATGCAATAAATTAAATAACTACCTGCACACTGTAGTGAGTGAAAGGTTTGTGTTGTAGTGAGCTGAAACTGAGTGTTACAAGGTAATGCTATTTCAATGCCACACTGATCCACTTCCTCCTTCGTATGCACCAAGGTATTGGTTCAGAACAATTACCTGGGCTAGTCACACCTTTATGCAGTTAGAACATTAACTGTCTGGGGTGTCTTACTGGCTGCAGTTTGGTTTGGCTCATATCTCACATGATACCATTTCGTACGATGTCTTTGTCATGCCAAATGTTATACAATGTTATTTCATTCGATATAATTACTTTTTTAGACCTTGAAAGAGCATACCCCTTTTTATTTACAGAAAGTTGGCAAGTCTGCATTTATTGATGTATTACAATGAGAGTAATGCATGCATAAAATAGAATAAAAATGTAACTGCTTCTTTTTTAGGTGATACTCACTTTTTAGCATTTTATTCTGATGTTCTTCTCATTGCAGGGGTAAAAACATAATTCGTCAAACATTGGTCAATTGAAAACTGAGACATGCCAACTCAAAGAGGTGCCTTAGTCATGAGTTGGTAAACATGTTTAGACTGCAACTGAATGTATTTAGAGAAAGGGTAATAACAAGTGCCCTATTGGACTTGTTTTTAGGTCAAGCATAGCAACGCGCGCTACTTTTCTGACATGTTGGTATGTACCTGGGATTTTAACAACACCCACCTCACCCCCATCACTACCACTCGATCGTGGGCTTGCCATTCAAAAATCCTTTGATGACATTGGTAAATGGTTTAATTTTGTCCCCCCTTGGAGAGGTTTTGTTATCGCCTTGGCCATCGTCCCTGTTACATGGCTAATTGCACTTTTGCAGTTAAGTTTGACTGCAAGCAAAGTTCTTTTTCCTTTTGTGTGTCCTTTCACGCTGATGATTACGGTGGCCGTGGCAATGTGAATTGCCCTGCTTATATGAAACTGTTTAACTTTTCATTTTTTATGTGGCAAGAAAAGTCCGGTTAGGAGTTTACAACGGTAATAACTCTAATTTGAGCAAATGCAAGACCAATTCCATTGCAAATGCATGTTTGTTACTCTCATTTCTTGACGCCTAGTCAGGGGTAGTAAGCGCTATACAAATACTTCTTTGTACCAGAATTTTCCTTGCGGGTACAGCTTGTTCCAAGAAAACATGTTCATTGGAGATGGCCCTTTAAGTAACATTGCTATTCCAAGATGGCGACAATATTCGCGTTCCCTTGTGCGGAACGATGCAGAATGTGCCAGTAAGAAAACAACGAGCGCCTTATATATCAGCGTTGGAATTTCAGGCGGTCGCGAAGCCATCTTCAACTATGCTTTTGCATCCACGGCAATAGGACCTCAATAAAAGAAGTTAGGATGACACTGTTTTTTTGAGTGTTCAATGAGAACTACTGTGATGTCTGTGTTCTTGCTCCCTAACCGTGCGATTTAAATCGTACATTAAAGACTTTATCATGAATTATATTTTATTCCTGAAACAAGTCCTGTATGTGTTTAAAATATTAAGCTACACGTTTCCTGACCCGAAGTACGATAACACACTCGGGTGTTGTGCGCACATGCCCGAAGAGCATTCCCTTGACCTCGGTGGTAGGTGAAGCGCCTGGAGGCGGCCCCTGCGCGCGCCGGGCGGTGAGCTCAGCAGCGCGCGCCGCCTCCCCGGTGACAGCAGACGCACAGCATGGCCGGGTACCTGCGGCTCTGGAGCTCCTGCAGGGCGAGGGCCAGAGTGGGGCTCCGTGCCCTCGCCGCCCGCCCCGCCACGCCGACCCCGGCCGCCCCGCTGCGGGCGCGGGCGCTCCCCGGAGCCCGGGGGCCCTTCCACTCCCAGCGGCGGCACCTGCAGACCTCCTGGGCTCGCCCCAGCTCCCTGTCCGGAGGGGACGGCGGGGCCGAGAGCAGCGGAGGGGAGGACGGGGGAGAAGCCTACTCCGCGCCGGTCATGACTGCCCTCGCGCCGCTCATGATCCCCGAGGTCTTCCCCAATGTGCCGCTCATCGCCGTCACCAGGAACCCCGTGTTCCCCCGGTTCATCAAGATCATCGAGGTGAGGTGGGGGCACATGCCGGGCTGGACCCGAGGGATCCAGGTGGGCCAAGGGCCGGGTGGGTGTCGTGCAGGGAAGAATGCTTAACTTTTGGGGTGGCCTGTTCTACGGTCGGTGCATGAAATGTACCCATAATCTGCAATTAATTTGGAAACGAGAATGCCAGCCCTTGTTCTCAGCACCCGTGCAGTAGTTTTACCATCACTTCCAAAAAGTCAGCAGGTACGCTTTAATACTACAGTACCCGAGTCATGTTTACTCGTGGCTGGGGGTGAAGTGATAGGATCACAACAGTTATCCTGAACTTTAGACACCTTGTGAGGTTAGGTGCATAGTGCATATCTGTCAACTTGTTACCAAGTGAACGTTTACCCTCTTAAAATGACCAGAAACAAGGGGTGGAGTTCGGTTTACTGTCGTTTGCAGGGAGAGTCACCCAGTGAAGCCCTTGGTGGCATTTGCCCAGTAAACAGTGTAAACATGTTTGTAAAGTGGATGGCACCTTCCATTGGAGAATGAGTACACGTCACGTAAGAAGGGTTCCTTGCAGTGCAAGTGTAGCAATGATGGAGGAATAGATGCTGTGTAATTATTTTGCATGGAAATTCACTTAATTCAACCAGGCGTGTGACGAATGATGGATTGCCCAAATAGTATAACGTTAACCACTTAATTCTTTTGGTGGTCCTTATATAATGCTATGCATGGGGTATGCCACAAAAAGGAGGACGGTTTAATAACAACATTCAAAACAAAACTGACTAGTTGCACTATTAATTGCGCTAACAAAGTGCTCAGTAGTCCAAGTCCTATGTCCTTGCCGCCTAGGTGTCTGTTTCCTGACAACTGCATGTTGCAGGGAATACGCCCTCCATGGTAGGGGTGCAGTGACGATGAGCAACAACCCGGTGTCGCGGATGCTGCAGTACGTTGTCTCGTAAACATAATGCATGAGTTGAGAAGTACTCATGGTTCTTTACATTGAAGAATAGGAACAAGCTTAGATATCGGTGGCCTCCTGCGAGGACTGTACTGATAAAGTAATACAACTTTTGCCAAAGTAGAAGTTCACATGGGCAGCTGTAAGGCATTTACTATTCAGAGGGCCTTTTCTATACTGTTAACTTGTTCAGGTGCATGATGCTGTGTTGCTCCTATAGCAGTTTGCTGTGGGTGTGTTTCCTTGTGACAAAGACCTGTGTTTTTCAGGGATTGCTAGACTGGTGTGCTGAAGGAACAGTGGATGTGTCGGCGGGGGAAATATGGCATTGAAACGGGGCAAAGTGCTTGAGAGTGTGATGAAGAGTGTGCTCAAAGTAAGAATGTTCTAGCAGTTTGTGTTTTTAGGAATAGCTGATTGGACATGTTTTGTGGAGCAGGGGTCTGTCGCTCCTTTGCTCTGTGGACCACCAAGAGTGATGCCCTACACGGAGTTCCTATCTGAGGAACCTTTAGTATGCTCAATTTGACCTTTGTGGGCTCAATGCGATAGCATTGGCTTTACTGGAGGCACCAGCAGGCGTATGTGCCAAGGCTCTCGAGGGACTTTCCATACAACTTTTAAATTAGCCTGGGATGACCCGAAGAAAACCTTGGTCTGCAAGTTAAATAGTGAGTAGGTGACACATGGGGAGCCTCCTTGGTAGGGCTACAGTCCCACATGCGTTATGACCGGCTAGAATGGCCTCCTGTTCTGTATCTTGAAAGTTACCTTAGTCCTTGGGACTGAGTAGGATATGTTCTGGGTTGCCCTTGAGGGATCACTGCTAAGCCCATATGTTCATGAGACTGGTGGGCCGGCAAAGAAACTTCAGTTCAGTTCCTCCACTGACTCACAGACTTAGGTGCTCATTACGAGTCTGGCGGTCCTGGGACCGACAGACTTGTGGTGGTGGTCAGACTGCCGCCAAAGCAGTGGTCTGGCTTCCACATTACGACCCTGGCGGCACCGCCAGGTTGCCACCAGTTGACAGCCTGGCGGTGCCGGCGGTTTTAATCCGCCAGGACAGCGCTGCAGGCAGCGTTACCCTGGGGATTACGACTCCCATCTCCACTGGCTTTTGCATGGCAGTCCCACCGCTATGCAAAGACTGGCAGAGATGGGACCCCCTGCACTGCCCATGTACTTAGCACGGCAAGTGCAGGTGCCCCCATGGACAGCCCTGTTGCGATTTTCACTGCTCAAATTATGGGCAATGAAAAGTGCGACAGGTGCTGTCGCACCCAACGCACCGCAACATTCTCGTTGGCTCGATTACATGTCTATGTTGTGAGTTTCCAGGTAGCCTAGCGGAAAACTGATAATAGGGCCAGCGGGCGGAAAACCGTAGTGGCGTTTTTTTTTTCCGACCCAAAGAGTTTGTCGGGTGGCCGCCGCCGTCTACCAAACTTTTTAACAAGGGCCCTAGTCAGACTCACTTATTTATCAGTCACTGTTAGATTCAGATTCATTTATTTAAATGTCTGGGTGAGGCAAGAGCATGTTAAGCACTCACACCCCAACAGATTCCCTCCATTCACACGGAGCATGAAGTATCCAGTCTGCGTGGAACGGACAAACTTATTACATTCTCAGATAGCTGCCAACTGCGTTAGAAGTCGAGTACAGTGAGTGATAAACCAGAATGAATCATTTTGTGATCCTAACCAGCTATTCATGAGGCCACCGTGATGATATTGTAAACGTGCTGTTATCCCCAGAGGCAGCAAGCCGGCCTGTTTGCCAAGGATTTGAATAAAATGAGATTATTGCTCTCAGTCACTGGGCATGTTCAGGATTCTGGAGCCCAAGAACCAGATAAAGAAACTGACAGGAAGACTGGGGGGGCTGACACTTAGCAGGCCTCCTGGTGATCGTGTTTTCTGTATGTATGCATGGTGGGCCTCCCCTGTACGTGTTGCTGTCAATTATTGAAGGGGGGTGTTATGATGTTTAAAAGCTGCAATGGGAGCTATTCTGGGAACTAAAGTATACACTACCTTTACAGTGGCTTGAATAAAGTAGCAGGGAGTCAATGGGTTCGATGCTTCAAGGACGTTGCAAACCTATAGTCTGTCTGCCATTTCATATACTCAGTAGCTCCAGCCCTGGAAGAAATTAAACGGTGGTGTCTGGTTCTCCGCAAGCAAGTCATTCCGCAGACTGAAGAAATGCAGGGGTTGTCTGTACACCAGCAGCAAAGAAAGTGTCAACAATTGACATTGTAACAAAAGGTAGAGCCATGACTGTTGTAGTGCTGCGGGTGGGATTGAAAAGCAAGGTTCATTCCCACTAGCTGCCGATAACTAGTAATGCTTCGCTGCCATGTACCTATAACGCACACAGACGACATATCTTGCCCTATTAGAGCTTTGGAAATAGGTAATGAGAAAAAGTATACATTAAAATAACCGAACATATAGTCAGAAATCTTATGTACACACGTCTATTAACACCGATTAGTGCGGTGTCACTCTGGCTTGAAACATGTCTGCCGTGAGCTGGAGCGCTGCGAGGCGGCTTCATGCAAACTGGTTTACAAAAAGAGAGCGGCTTTTTATGTTTTTAACGCAGCCGGAGAGATCTACGAGCAGCATCTTGTGCAACCTCTGCTCACGTCATGCCGGGCCGCGATGGAGGCACTGACCGGCCTGAGCTGGGGGTTTCTGCCTCTTTTCAAGGGCGCTGCTCTCGTCCTCCAACAAACCTGCCTAATGCATCTGAATCGGGACATGTTATGGCAGAACTCTGGCGGTGATGAGGAAATCCGAGCTAGTTGTCCGGGCCAGTGTCGTGTTGTGGAAAATACAGTGTGGACAAGATTATCAGTGAAATTACATGAACAAAAACTGACCCTGCTAGTAAAAGAACGAGCAACAAGAAGTTTGAAAACAAAAAAGTCCAATCCTTCACTTGTATTCTGCGGTGTATTTTACACTTCTTTGCTTTAGTAGTATCACGTTTGATCAGACAGTTTCGTGTTATGGTTTTATGATGTGTCATTGTTCTCAACGGAGTCCTTCGTGCTGACACTTCCAAAGCCTTCCAGGCCTGATGGTGTTAGAAATGCCATCGACCCGTCTATTGCTAGCGAGGTGGTGCTCCAGTCACATGTAAATGTTGTCTCAGGTTGATTCAGAGCACAACCTATTTGTTTTTGTGTAATGCAGGTAAGTTGTGGCTACGCTGATTTCACCTCTGACAAGTGGTCAAGGATCTACTGTACATGTCCGCCAGTGAACTTTAAGCACGTGTTACACTTTGTGTGTGACTGTACTCGGTGTTCATCCGCGACTACACCGTGTGTGTGTTTGGGATGCTCACAAAGCACACTTTCAGATAAAGCTTTCTGTTATCTGCATAGGCGACTACGCATAATTTAATTATCTAGCATGGTTTTGAAGGATCTAATAGAGGCCAAATAGTTGTTGACTGGTCGTAGACCCGAAAGAGGTTGACTTGGAATAGTTAGATCATTTTTCTTTTGACCAGTTCAGCGAGCCCGAAGTTATGTTATTTGTGCTGATAATTTCCTGAAACACATAAGCGTCCAAGAGCTTTGTCTTCCTAGTTTTCTAGAATGGTAACAAGGGTTGAAGACTCATTGGATACTGACGTATTGTCATGGTCAAGAGTTACTTCTTCACGCTTTTTTCACCCAGGTGTAACGTACCACTTCTTAGTCTGACTTTTACACACAAACTGTTCCTGGTGGGCTTCAGTTGTTTGTGTTGTTATGATGCAGCCCAAAGCTTCTCTTTGAATGTATTGAGAAGACAGCTGTCGTGTTGTCAGGAGCCACACCACTTTACCCACAAAACTCACTGAAGATAAATGTGGGTGTGTATGAAAAAAACTCAGGGAGCCAAACACAGTCATGATTTTCCTGCAGGGCCTAATTGACTTCTCGAGCGTAAAGTTCAAGCCACGCCCAGGCACAATTCATAGGTAAGTACTATTATCAAAATAGTCAAGCAACTGTGCCTGATATCCAAAATTAAAATAGTTTTACCTCAGTCCGTAAACAGGAGAATTGACCAGACCAGTTGAGATATCTTCAGTAAATTTAGAACACACACTAGAATAACTTTGTTGCAAAGACTCCAAATCCAATTAGTGAGAAAATAAAAACAACAAACCGTCTGGAATAACCTGCTAAATCCCAGACGCAGGCTCCAGATAGGTTAGTTCAGCCTTCTGCTCTAATGCCCTACAACGTTTTGATCTGTCTCCCCGCCCTACAGCTCGGAGCCATATATGACCGTATTAATCTAATGTTGATCTATTTTGATGCCAGTATATGGATTGAAATTCAACGAATTTTTAGTTCTAACTATTTAGTCTTGTGAGATTATAAATGCTTCATGAGTCACATTATTCCCAGTTCTCGTTGCTTCCCAAATGCATCTTCGGTAGGCCCTTCTTCAGGAATCAAAGGGGAGAGGGAGCTTGTGCTTTGCATGGAAAGAGACCGTATTTTACACACATAAACATGTGTGATAAGTTTTAGAAAGCACAACAAACCTCCAACGTTAAATGCTCCATTCAAATAGAAATAATATAACGTGACATGTATACTTGGCAAGAGAGCACCAAATCTATGATGCATTTCACAACCAACTGTGTGGCGCAATCCAAAAATGTTGCTAGGCATAAGACAAAAAGACTCCCAAACTCACAGATTTTGTTCTGATATTGTTTGTGGCTCATAGCCTTTCACTATCTGAAGACTAAAAAAAGAAAAAGCCCCTCGGGTCAAGCGATGTAGATAATTTATAGCGTTGTACTAGAGGTGCCTTGGCTTGAGAGAATCTGATACCGACGGATGGTCAAGGTTTTAGATCAAATACAAAACCTCACACATGATCACGGGTGACAACAATAGTGTCCCAGATTAGATTATGAGATAAAATGAGCATAGGTCACATATATGATCACCATGTTTGATAACAGTTTACTCCAGGAAAAGAGTAGGTGAATGGGTAAAAGGAAAGCAGTGCTGTTCTTATGTCAGGTTTGATTGATGTAAATTATAACATTCTATTTCTCAGTTTTATTACATTGCGTCATGTTGCCCAACTGAATGTGAGTTGCTTTTCTTTTTGATTTAAGATCAATAAAAAGATGTGGCACTGCTGCTTGATCTGTCCAGTCTCTATATATTTTTTTTAGCAAGAGGCACATATTGAAGTAACACAAAGAGAAACAATTATGATATCCCCAGTTATAAGGGATCTTCCCTGGCAACCCCAAGAATGGCAGAAAAAGTTTAGGATCTGCTGTCTTGGTAGCAAAGCTCTCTACAATGGCAGATCAAGCTATCTTATCAATTTCCTGAACATTGTTAGGGGGCTAAGGGCTTTAGAGGAGTACAAACTCACTTTTTTTGGAACCTCCTAAATTTCAAACCTCTGAAGCTCTAGAGCAGTGTTGTCCAACCTTTTTATCGCCGCGGACCGGTAAATGTTTGATAATTTTTCCATGGCCCGCTTGTCCCATTGTGTGACAAGCGGGCCACGGAAAAATTATCAAACATTTACCGCCCGCCACAGTGGGGCGGCCCGGTGCCGATTGATCCACGGACCGGCACCGGTCCGTGGCCCGGGGGTTGGGGAACACTGCTCTAGAGCAATCTTTTTCGGCTTTCGATGCCTCCACCTGCTACCCCTTTTTTCCACATTTAAGATCAGCACAAAACATTCTTTCATTTTGATAAGTCTAAAGACTTACCTTTTTAAGATCTTTCTTGGTGACTTAGACCTACATACACACCCTTGCCATTAGACGGATTGTTTCCTTTTCATTGAAGAAATGTTTATTCATATTGTTTCGTTTGCGTATTGCTTGTCTTAGGGTAAGGTGTTCTATTACAGTTTGGTGCAGCAGTACTATATAAAACAATCTTAATAAATAATGCTAGACAGATGCTGTGTTGAGTAGGTCTGGAGTGAAGTGCTACTTGAAGAAGTAGCAGATTTTCTTGTTTTGAGTCATTCGGTGATGTCTTTCTTATAGAGGGGTATCTATGCATTGGTGATTTTGGGACTGGGTGCGTGCTCTGTCCTTGATCAGCATATTTTGTATGATTCAGGAGATTTATGTATATTGCAAAAAATGTTATGCATTTTCTTTGGATTCAGATAGAGTTAAGTTTGAGCTGCACAACGAGTTGATTTTTTTTGTCCAGAGAATGGGTGCCTGATGTCTCACCCCCCAAAGCGGTTTTGAAGAAAAAGATCATGCCATATTGAGGACAGTGCTTTTAAAACCCCAAAGGCACATCTGTTTCACTCCCCCCACGTTGGATAAATGTGTTTGTCGTTTTGAAAGATATGACGAATCACAGTAGTCACTCTCACGTTTGGGTCTAGGAAATGCTAAATTTTTGTGTTTTATATCCACAAACAGAAAGAGCCGCTCTTTAAGCAGCTCAATGATTTTTTTTTCTTTCTGAATGGGCAACATAGAACATTCAGGAGTAGAGAGCTGGGGCTATTTCTTGCGATTGCATCATGTTTGCTAGCAATGAATCACTGTTCAAGGATGCTGTGAGCTACCCACTGTCTCTGCTTTCGGCAAGCTTCGTCTGCTTCTGACCCTGAAGAAATGCTGATCACACAAGTGGTTTTAAATGTAATTTCAAGCAAACTCTGAATGCTTTTGTCTTAGTTACAGTTTAGTGCATTCATTAATTTAGAGAGATAGCCAGCTCCCCTGGTGAACTTGTGAATTGATGCCATGGGAGTACATTTTACAGTTTGGAAGTTAGGGGTGGAACACTAATTCCCTACTTAAAATAATTAGGGCTCCTAGTTTCTTAGTATTTATTTATTCAACATTTCTGTCTGTATTTATCCATATTTTTGCTCATTTTTTCCGTATTTATTCATTTTGATTGTGTTTACTGTATAAATAAGCTGCAATGGGTATTTTTATATATTTATTTAACTGATAAATATATACTCATTTGAATGTCCAAAAGGTTTCAGTGGTATAGAGAACACTACCGTTATCGGAAAAACACTTGCATTGTTGAATATTATAAATAACTGTACATCTGCACTTAATTAAGCCTAGTTTTGAAATCTATTGTCTTTTTTCAACACCCCTACCTCTTAATCTGTACACCTACTGACCTGGCACTCGTGGTTGACAGTAGTGAAAATCATCCCTGATTTCCATATTATCAGTATTTAGAAATATATACAGACAGGAAAAGATCAATATTTCTGTTTGTATTTATCTGTAAAATCAGAGAACACAGAAAACTGGGAGCCCTAATAATATTGTTTCCCTTAAATAGCAAGGCTTTTCTTTTCTGTATTTGATCCCAGTGCAGACAGATCTAATTATATGATGAGACTGAGGACATGTGGCCTAATGACTGCTATGATACTAATTCTACTATCTAGAGGGCTCATTTATATTCCGAACTATGGCACTTGACAAAGAATCATGTGCAATTGGGTCCAATCAGTTTATCTTATAATAAGCATACTGTACATATGTTTAAAAAAAAAATACTATTCATTGTTCGGTTCACTATTGTCCAGCTTGTATGTTACCAGTTCACTGTTCACATCTTGTCTTGGTTTCTGTTACTTGGTTATGACTGAACTGGACACCACTCAGTGGTCCGAAGTTTAACACTTCTTTTTCGAAATTTTGCTCCTTGCTCCTGCAGAATCAAAATCAAATGTTATTGTTATTTAAAATTATAATGTAAGATATTAAAAATTAATCGAATGAGGATGGTCCTAAAATGGAGGCACTAAAATGACATTATGCCATCATTGCAATAAGATACAATGCAAATGTTCAGCTCAGTTATTTTCCTGCAGATTTGCCTGCTGCAGTAATTGTTACGATTAAAACACACAACTTCTCCTTGAAGCTCTTACGCTATTTACGCACCTAAAACAGAAAGACGTAATCAGACGTCTTATTGTACAAGTTGCATTATTATTTACTTGTTGTTTTTGATTTTTTTCTGGTTTTGCCGCATGACAAAAGAGGTTAGTGTTTTAAATCTTTTGAATATTTTTTTTAGGTAAAAAATAAGAAGCTGGTTGAGCTGCTGCGACGGAAGGTTCGTCTTGCGCAGCCGTACGCTGGTGTTTTCCTCAAGAAGGATGACAAGTAAGTGGCTTTGAGGCTGCACATCCTCTCAGATGAATTCCCATTCTTGGAGAGCTTACGTAGAATCAAAGAGTAATGCGTATCCACACAAATGCTTTCCACGGATTCTATAAGTCTGGTTATCGGTTACACACTACTACTCTTTCCAGGCTTCTGGGAATGTGCACCAATGTAGTAATTGTTTCATCTAATTTCAAAACAATTATGTTAAATTATGCAAACGTGGTTTACCATGGAAATTTCAGTCAAAGAACATAATAAACTTCACTAGTTTCCAACGGGTAACTGGCTCGAGCATAAAATCTCTCAAGCGAGACATTTTCTGCGCGGACCAATCCCCCACTAGGGAAAATTACCCCAAATCGCTTAAGATTTAAGGGCGTTCTGCAAAATGCACATGCCCCGAAACTTTTAAAATTCACCTGCATAATGAATGTTTTGCCAAGGCCTACTCCTCTTCGCTGTTTTTGCTTGACCTGTTCCCAACCAATAACTCGATTACAGGTTTAGCCTTGCCGTTGACCATTCACTGCCTCATCTCGGCGCAAGGAGTAGGACTGCGACCTCACTAACTAAGTGTTTTTCATGATTGTTACTGGTAAAGCTCACCCTGCATATTATTGCCTTTCGAGTATATTGTTCTTCCCAGATGAGCCGACTCCTCTTGCTAAATAGGACCTGAGGAGGACACTTATGAGGACGTTTCATTATTAAAAAAGAGTTGTTGGAGGACTTCACCTTAAACGTTGGCTCCTCTGCTGGTTTTCACAGATACACACTGTAGAGCATTGGAGGTCAGTCCTTAAACTTGTTCTCGCCATTAGAGCCAGACCAAGAAGATGGTTTGGGCATTGTGTGTTGCTATGCTCTTGGTTCGCTAGGCACTTCAGTTTTTTTCTTCTCTTACAGCAATGAATCGGATGTGGTGGAAAACCTGAATGAAATCTACCAAACAGGGACATTTGTTCAGATTCATGAGATGCAGGATCTCGGAGACAAGCTTCGCATGATTGTCATGGGACATCGAAGGTAACTTGTGGGTTGGTCCTAAAGTTATTGGAAGTGGTGAGCATAGGAGGCGGGGCTGTAATAGCGCTATACCACAAAAAATATAGATTTTGTTTCTGTAGTTGAAGTCATGGGCGGTTTTTTTGGTGCACTATAAACTGTGTAAAATGTTAATGTGCAAATTACTTGCCTGGCATGGAAGTCAACAGTTGTCATGTAGGAAAGCCAAATTGCACCTTTACTCAAATTTGCAGTATGACATTTCTAGGCAGCCTCAGGACGTCACCTGTGATTAAAAATGCTTAAATATCGTTTTGTATTTAATCCTTCTGCCATCAGAAAGAGGGAGAGTGATATGCAAATGCATTAATTCAAAAGTACATGAGAGCTGTGCGTTTGTATATCCTCATTCACCAATGACTAGTACGCAGGCGCTCATTATTTTGTATAGATCCTGCATTGACCATGACAGCTTTCACAAAGTCCTCCTTTGCTAGTATACCGTGCATTGATGTATTTGTGCACACTTCAAAGACCTATATGTGGCTATATTTATATTGATTTTGAGATGAAAGTCCCTTTCCTGTAGTCCCAATCAGTTGATTCATTGTTCCTCGTTAATGAAGCAGTTTTTTTTTCTTCTTGGACAGGATTAGTGTCAATAAGGAGCTAGAGGTTGAACCAGAAGAATCTGAAGATGAGAACAAAAACAAGGTGAGAAGGAAGACCAAGCGGTCCCGGAAAGAGCCAGAAGACAGCCAAGGAGCCAAGGAGCAAGAGGTGGAGTTAGTCGTCGAGCCCGCGCCTGACTCCCCTCGGGAGATTCTCATGGTCGAAGTTGATAATGTGGTGCATGAGGATTTTCAGGTCACCGAAGAAGTTAAGGTCAGTTGCAAAAACATACTATCATTTGAGTGTTCTTTTCTATGCTTATTTACACAGCCAAATAATGATAGCTACACAAATGTTATTTCTTACTATAAATGAGCAACATTGCAGAGAATGAGAAAATGTTTTTGGGATCTGAGGCATATAAGCTCGAATTCAAAAATAGCCAGCCTGTGATTTTCGTGTTCAGAGGTTGTATTGACCTAGAACGGACGGGCTAACAAAACCACAAAGAGATTAGGTTTTATTTGATTTAGAGCATGGGTACTCGCAAACATTTTCCCAGGGGCCAAAAAGTTTGGTCGGTGATGTGACCGAGGGCCGCATCAATGCCAGCGGAATGGCAGTTGGGCGAGGGGATTGGGAGAACTGGCGGTTAAGTATTGGTAGGTGAAGCGAAGGGTATACATCTAGTGGCTGAAATGAGCAATATGTAACTAGAAAACCTGGGACTAATCTTAGCTTCCCCACTTTTCCAAATTGTGTGGTCCTAGGCAATTGCTTAATTTTAGGTTCTGGGTCTGCACCGTACAAATCTGCTTCTGTGTTGGTTTTAATAAACTATAATGTTGTTCATCTCTCATAGGAGCCCAGGCCACTCACAAGTGCACATAACATCTGACTTGCTTGTTTAATTCACTATTGGGTATTTGTCAGGGTAGAAGTGAAAATTAATGTTTCTAAATTCTTGTTTGAAAACTATCACATTTAAATTAATACTCCTCATTGTACTGATACAATAAATTATACTTAGGTGAAATGGACTGCGTGTTAATTTAATACACTTTTTGAATTTTGAAGTAACTGTTATATTTGTACACTTTTGCTGCAAGATGTCTTAAGAAATGAACTTGCTTCTAAAGTGAAGCTCAGGACTCCCTGGTTACTTCCTCTCCTTAACACCAGTTGACCTTGAAATAAAATATTGCCTCTATATTTACGATCTAGTGAAGAGGAACCCTGTACTCCTGTTGTCCCGGGGGCCGCATGTAAAGGTCGAGTGGGCCGCGTGCTGCCCCCGGGCCGTACTTTGAGTATCCATGATTTAGAGGAATCATGCAGAAGGTATGTCTAGCTTAGCAGAACAATTGTGTTTGCAGTATACAGCACAAAAAGCACAACTGTGTATATATTTGAGAATCATAAATCCTTAATGTAGATGGCGCTTAGATGAAGGCACATGATATGGAAAAGTGTGATGCCCCATTAAAGGAAAGCATTAAAATAAGATTGCCACTCAAGCTTTATGAAAATTCCTTACCTTTCTGCTATTTATGCTTCACAGGCACTTACGGCTGAGATTGTCAAAACAATCAGAGACATTATTGCCTTAAACCCACTGTACAGGTATGTGAAATTGATACATCTTTAATTGCTTATCAGTTTGTTGGTCACTCTGTGCTTTGTAATTGAGATTGTTGTCGCCCACCCTGAACCAAAGGGTCAGTCTGTAGACAAGAGGAGGCTGCGATTTTGTCCGCCCTCTCATATCTTTGAAAGCAAATGTGTGATCTTAACTAAATCTAAGGTAGAGAATAGTGGCTGTCATTGTGCTGCAGAGTAGGCCTTTGTGGCAGGAAATAGATCCAGCCCTCCTTGATTAGCCTGTCTGGGGTTGGGTTTAAGGAGAGGTTGTTAAACCTGGTCCATTCAGGTGATAACAGCCAGCCCTTATCTGGACCTTACTCCTGGGCTCGAGTTTGATGTTTCACTGTGGTCATTCTGCCCTTGACCACACTTTCAAGTAACTGTCCAATAAGTTGATATGTGCCCCAGGTACTGGTGACATTATTTTTTAGTCACGTTTCCTTGCCATTCAGATTAATTGTTGGTTTGCATTTATCTACAGTCTGGTAACTTGTTATACTGAATTTCTTCTTTGGTGATCATTACCCGTGTCACTTTCGCTCTCATTTATCATCACAAAGCTGTATGGTTATTTCTTCATAGATGTTTAAACTGAAAATCCAACATTTCAGCAGGGGTTACTGTAGAGGCCTTTAACAATGTTGTTCCCTTGGACAGTATCTGTTCAGTAGTAGAGGGTCGCAGATCTTGCATGAAGAAACAGATGTTTATTTTGTTCCCTTCCAGGGAGTCCGTGCTGCAAATGATGCAGGCAGGCCAGAGGGTGGTGGATAACCCCATCTATCTGAGTGACATGGGAGCAGCATTAACTGGCGCCGAGTCCCAAGAGTTGCAGGAGGTGCTGGAGGAGACGAATGTAAGTAGCCCAGCTTGATCTAAACCTGTTACATATATCAAGGTAGTGATAGTTAATGCTGGGGAACTTCTAACATGTCTCAGCTTGCGTTTGTCTCTGGTTGGTGTAATTTTATATTAGAAGATGGTGGTAGAGTGTGTTGTTGGTATTTAGCAAAGTGTATGACCTATTATATTCCGACAGTGTATGTAATACTGGGGCGCACAGTTATCACCAATATACCTACAATACACAGGACGGTAGCATACAGATAGTATGTAATAAACAGGTAAAGGTTAGAAAATCATTTACATGGACTAACAAAACCTTAATATTACTTTATGCGTTTTATTGATCTGTTGATGTCGACCAAATGTGTAAACCAGAGAGCATACTAGGAAAATTAATTCACTTCCAGTATTTTCTTGTCCATGTAGAAGCCAAACAGCTACCACTTGTTTCGTCCAGGTGGATAGAATCTTCTCCAGGCGGACATGTTTAGTGTTTAGACACACTTATTCTGGAGCAGTAGGCCTATAATAATCAGTGACCTTTTGAACTGGACGATATATATCCAGTAATTTGATAGGTTGATTTTATTTTTAGGCGGTAGTGAAGGTGTCCCCATGATAAAGGGATGTCTAGATCCTGTTTGGTTAGTTGGCAACAATGTGTGTATGAGGCCCGTAAAACAGGCTAGTTTATATCAGGGAGATTAGTTTTTCAGCAACATAAACGCAAATATCTCAAAGTTACAAATATCTGGAAGTAATTTTATCATGTATGTTGACCGGCCATCAGATCTGTTGTTTTGCTCTGATAAGGCTAAAGAAAATACGGGACAAATATATATACCTGAGATCCTTATATACGAATACTGGTGTGCTAACCACCTTAGTGTAGCTTTGGATGTATACATTTTAGATTAGAAAAGTTATTTTTAATTTCCCAATAAGGCCAAGACTCGACTGTAAACCAGAGCCACAGAGTGTCGAAGACACCCAAAGTGTAACTCTTTTAGTTTCATTTAGTTTCTCCTTATTGTTTTTGGTTTTGGTTAATGCTCACATACGTGTGCCGCAGAAAGATTATGGAATCTACTGTGGGTAGCGCCTGTACAGGGATCTGTGAGGCTATAACAAAGTGGGAGCGCTTAGGAGCGGCTGCAAGGTTAATGGTGACTGGGTTATCAGCACTGCAAATTGTGCTTGTTGTTGAACCTGTGAATTTTCATGATTTTCTGGAATGTATTTTTGGTAGGAACTTTTGTGAAAGTGCCCTTGTTGAGGCATTGCTACAATAGTCTGGACAGTTTTCAGCCAATAGCAAGTGATTATCAGGATTTTTGCTTCTTGTTGAGTTGACATTTTCAACATTGAATGTCTCAATGTTATTTTTTTCAGTCTACGGGTGAGTCATTAGTAGTTTTGGGGTGATAGGAAGCAGTGCCATATTCAGAGGACACTGGTGTGTAATATTTGCTGTAAGAAAAAGTATGGCACAGTAAGTCACTATTTGGTCACGGCTGCAAAAAGATCTTAAAACATTTTCAAGTGTGTATTCTCTTTAGAAGTGAAGAGGGTGACTGGTGAATAGCACACAGTTTTAAGTTTATTAAAAATTACAATCTAGAGAAAATATATTTTGCCCTAATTTATGGTTGTCGCTCTAAAAATCAGATTTGAGGTAGAACTGGCCGAATGTTATCTATAGTCCCCAAGAAATTGTTGACTGCTAAGGAGCTTTCTTTAACCACCTGGAGAAGTCCTCTGGCCGGAAGGAGCTTTATTATCTATGAAGGAGTCCAATTCTGTATCTAGTGTGAGTAGAGAAACCTGGGCATGCGGCCCAGTTAGTAAATGTCCATGAAAAAGGTAGAGGTGAACGGTAGGGGAAACAACATGTGGAACGAGGAGGTCAAGAGGTAGTGTTACACCCTCTGCTACGTCAACATTACATGGGTTCATGTGCAAAAGACCTTTCCCAGCGGATTATAAACCACGTGGTGGAGATTAGTTGACTTAATGTTGACAATCGTGTAGATGCTGTAATGTTCTGTGTTTTTGGTGAAAGTTTGTCTCCAACACAATCTCTCAGAGATGTATAGTCTAACATACTAGTGAGGGTGTGCATCATATGTACACATGTTTCTGGAGTACACGGCTTGAACACCTCTGGCCAGTTTGGGATCCATTGTATGACCAGGAGGCTTGGCTCTCTGCCACATATTGAGGTTAATCAGGCAAATCATATTTATTGTGTATAAATGTATTTTAAAATAAAATCCTGACCCTCTTTTAATGGATTCTGTTACAAGGGATCTGAATGCATCCAGGCTGTTTGTGGGCTTCTGGAGGGGCGTCTGTTGCATGACCAGAAAGGGAGGTACAGTTGATTTGTGAGAGAGGTTTGTGAAAGAGACGGCCAGAAGAGCTCTACGGATGGCACATGGACTAAATGTCATGAAGCAGCAAGTAACATCATAGCCTGTGGGTTTGTAGAGAATGAATAGAACAGGTAGCTTCTAGCTCCTTTACAGTGTTATGCATTATTATGGTTATGGGAGTGATTGGTGGAATTTCACTGCGGGACTGGATAAGCCCTGGAGTTTCAGTTGGAATTAACTTATTGTCCTTCATTTGTTTGTCTCTTTCTCCCTCGGATTACTCAGTCATTTCTCCACAGTATCTGAGGTTTCCTAGATTGGGCTCTTGATTTCTCTTTGATAAGCCATCATTGAACCTTTTTTTCTTTTTTCCTATTTGTCTGCCTGACATTTTTATTTTAATTAATGTCAAACCCTTAAACAGAAGTGGCAGCATTTGTGATTTGACTTTGGGAAGGAGACTGTAGGGCACTTTTTAACCCTTGATAGCTTTGCTTCTGTTTGTTGTTTAATCTTACAGTTATGAAAATTTGTAAAATATTTCTCTTCCACTTGCTAGATTCCAAAACGTCTATATAAAGCCCTCTCCTTGCTGAAGAAGGAGTATGAATTGAGTAAACTCCAGCAACGACTTGGACGTGAGGTGAGGCTGTTGAGAAATGTTTCTTGTGCGTCAATGACTGGCCCAGTCTTTGTGACGAGGAGCGTAAAGGCCAGGGTTATTTTTTCTTTTCTTTTTTTGCAGAATGCAAACAGGTAAAATCATACCAATTGGATTATCTTACTTCCTTTAATTACTGGGTGAATTTCTTTATGAAAAACAAAAATTATTTTCCTGTTGGACAATTTTTAGATTGTAAGGTAATTTACCCAGAACCTCTTAAGTATGCAAAACCACAGAGAGTTTTTTCACAGGGGACCACGTTCAGAAAATATATGCTAAATTCTCTCTGCACACGTTACACTATCCTAACTATCCTTTGTGTGGTGCCTAAGAACTGTGTAATTGATTTTAAAAACACCACAGGGCTGTTGGTGTTTTAAAGTGCGCAGGCGCTTACACATACACCTCCTTTTACCCCAAGCTTTGTAAACCTTGCTGCATATATTCTGGATATTGTAAGGCACCAATGAGTGTTCTAAGCGTGGAAAGCCTTCATAAGGTCATCAATAGTCACGCAATATGATTTGCAGTACTCTTATAGAGGTCACTAGTAGGAAAGATCCTTTCTGTAGGGAAAACGTAGCATGGCTTACTATTTTCCCTACCCACATTATTAGTGGACAACATACCACAAGGTGTAAGTGGATAGTATTAGCCCTTCTGTTGAAAGAGCATAGAACTTGCTTCTACTCATGTTGCAGTAGGCAATTTGCATAAACTTGGAGCCTAACATATGTGTAAATTCCTGAGACAATGCCTCCTGTATTCAGCTGTGGTTGGAGGATTGCACAGGTGGAAGAGGGCATGGGTCAAACGCACTGCCACAATTTACGTTGTTGTGGTCGTACTCTTGTTGTACTGGGTATTTGCAGCTCCAGGAAACAGATTGTGCTCAAACAAGAGACTGATAAATATGGCAAAGAGTGTGAAACACAAGATCCCTCAAAGTTGCGGTGCCGTCCGGAGGTATTGTGTAAGGGATGGAATAGCGCCAACGAGCAGAAGTGGGAAAACTAATGCAAATGGATTTGGATCCAATGCAGTAAACAGGTGGAGAAAATATCATCAAGGATAATTTCTCTATAATTGTTATTGTGGTATGGTTCATAGTATATTTCCTTATGATAAAGCTGTGTATGAGTTTGAAATTAGAAAAATAAGTATTTAATTGGAGGCCTGTAACTGATGGGAATAGCATTAAAGAAGGGTAGAATTTAATTGGTAACTTTTTTTTCTTTTGTTTGTCTGCCTGAATAGGTGGAGGAGAAAATTAAGCAGACCCATCGCAAGTACCTCCTTCAAGAGCAATTGAAGATCATAAAGAAAGAGCTTGGGTTGGAGAAGGAGGACAAGGACGCCATTGAGGAAAAGTTCAGGGAGCGTTTAAACAGCTTGGTGGTTCCAAAGCATGTCATGGAGGTCATTGATGAAGAGCTGAACAAACTCGGGCTCTTGGACAATCACTCGTCGGAGTTCAGGTATGAGCCTTGTAAAAGTCAGTGTGTATTTCATTGTGAGTGCCTCCTCACCCACAGAGGAAATTAAAAGAATATTCAGTAGACTGTACCATCGGATGAAAATAAATTTGTGCACTCTTAGTGTCCATTATTATACTTTTCGCCGTAAGTTTTTGCTTAACAATTTAAATGTATGCAAATGGATAGAGTAAATAGGTGTGCTTCTGAAACAATCGTTTCCCGTAGTCACAATGAGAAAACTAATGATTTTATATATTTTGACGTATTTGGTTACATTTTGATTGGGTGCTTTTCCCCTTGTCACTTAGGCCCTCATTACAACTTCGGCAGTCTTTCCACAAGACAGCCGAAGTCGCGGGCGACAGAAGACCGCCATATTAGGAGTCAATTTAAATATTGTTTCTGATCCCGTCGGCCTGGCCGACGGCAGAAGAGGGGTGTTTCCACCACCAGCACCTTCACGCCAACAGGACTCGATATGTAATACGGCGCGGCCGTTACCTGAACGGCAGTGCAGTGCTGGCAGTGGAAAACAAAGACCCATCCCCTCCTGGGTGACCACCTCGCTGAGACAGGTAGACCGTCTGAGGGGGAAGGGTTGTGTGTGGTTTGTGCGTTTATGTGCAGCTTTATGGGTGGGTGTGTGTGTGAGTTCTGCATGTATGCGGAGGGGAGAGGGTGTGTCGCGGTGCGAGTGAGTAGGTGTGTGTATTGGGATGCATGCGAGTGGGGTGCAAGTGTGCAGATGAGGTGTGTGTGCGCCCGCAAGTGTGCAGATGAGGGGGGAGTGTGTAAATGTAAGCGTGCTTGCAGAGGGTGGAAGGTGCATAAATGCAGAGCGGGTGGGGGTGTGAATGATTGCAGAGGGGATGCATATGTGTTAGTGGGGGTGTGTATATCAGTGGGAGAGCGGGTGGGGGTGTTTGTATGGATATGTGAGGTTGGGTGGGGGTAGTGTTGGCAAGTGTGTGGACAGGTGTGGGGGTGTCTGCATGTGTCTGGACATGTGGGGGTGCATGTGCCGGTGACAGGAATGAGGATTCCTATCACCGGGTGCGTCTCGGGCAGGGTTTTCATGGCGGGGCAGCCGCCACAAAAAGCATGGCTGTTCACTGCCTCCCCATATGGCCGGCGGCCTTAGGCCTGCCGCCACCCAGAGGTGCTCCGCGATGGCGGTCCGACCGGACCAGCGGGGCTGGCGGTGTTGTGGCAGTTTGGCTTTGGCCAAACCGCACAACTCGTAATGAGGCAGTCTTTACTGCCGGGTCCACAGCGGTTAGACCACCACCACCAGTTTGGCGGTCTCATGATCACAAACTCGTAATGAGGCTCTTAGTCCTGTTTCTAAATCTTTACTAGGTGTTCAAGAAGTAAGTGCTAATATCAATAAATCGAGAATAAAACAAGCGCCTAAATTGCCTATATTGGGCAGCACAGTTGATAACTGCAGCAGCTAAGTTTTTCACTTTTTACTGTGAGTACCATCACAAATTAATTAATGTAGATACTTTGACTAATTTTTCTTATGGCTGTCCGCAGTTTTATTCTTTTTCACCACTGAGGTATCTGAAAATGGGGTAAGAAGTAGATACTACCATTTAATGGTTTCATGTTGAAAGGAGGAGCTCTGTTGGTAACAGAACAGAAAGGTTTGGATACTATATAAGCCGTAGGCGAAAACCCAGGCATTGATCTGCTGCCATTGGGTTTATGTGGTGCAAATGTCTGCTGGTTTATCAAATATTCCAGCTATTATCAGTCATTCAGTCTGATTGTTGCAGGGATTTGTAGGCCCTTGCAAGGTATCCAGGTTAAGGCACGATCAGGTATTGATGCGCTAATTGTGCAGTAGGGGCCTTTGCAATTTGCAGGAAGGTCATGTCTTGATCCATGCAAGGGCCTCATGATATGAGGTATCAATTATTTAAATACTGCGAGTCAGTGGCAAGAGCTCTTTTTTGGAAGAAACCACTACTGTTGATCCAGCGGCAGATATTCTGGATTTTTACCATTGTTTCCAAACAAATGCGAGGGGCGTGGTGTATAAAACAACTCAGCAATACAGACCAATCATGTTCTTTGTTTATTCTTTCCTCCAGTGTAACTCGCAATTATCTTGATTGGTTAACATCCATTCCGTGGGGTAAATACAGCCAGGAGAATCTGGACCTCGCAAGAGCGCAGGAAGTCTTGGAGGAGGACCATTATGGAATGGATGACGTCAAAAAGCGAATTCTGGTAAAGGACAAATCACATTTTGAATTTAATTAAGGTTATTTTATAGCCGCCTGTTACTCTTCCCTCTTTTAATATGGATTTCAAGACCTCACTATGTGTCAAAGCTGTAAAGAACCAGTTGTTCTGCATTCACCAATGAATCACACCCAAATACTCCAATATTTTAATTGAGTCACTGTGCTGTTCATAAGAAATCTGGGTGTGGCATACGGGTGTCGGAAGACTGACCTCTGTGGGATGCTGTAAACTAAGTGTTTGTTGCCTGTGCTGACGAAAATAAAACATCCTCTTCAACAGCACAGATCTTCCACTTAATAAAGTCATGGCCTTGAACAGTGCCCATTTTCGCCATTCTAAGGTGTATTAATGAACCTCTGTCATGGGCGAGATGCCTTTCAGCGGATACACAGAGAGAGGTCATGGCACCTCAGACTGCGCTAAAAATAAAATCACTCTGATCCAGCTGTCCGTCTCTGTTTATGATCAGAAATATACTTAATTGTTGGCAACACAGCTTGGAGATCCCTCCTGGATAAATCTAATTTATAATTTTCCCTTTAATGTTTTAGTTCTTTTGCCAACGTAAATCCATTTTGGTTTTGGTTTGGGGAGATAGTAAGGAAAATACTAAAATGGGAGGCGCGCTTGCATCAACTTGAAAAGTCCTGATGCCAAACTACTGGAACGTTTTATGCTCACTGAACACACATCAGCAAGCGTGGTCCCTCCGCTAGGGCAGAGAAGCATCTCACACCCTCCCCCCTTTCAAGGAGCAGCAGCTGCAAACCTTTTACTATAAAACAATAATAAACAATGTTTATTATCGTTTAACAAATTATGTTTATTATCGTTTTATAGTAAAAGAGGAATTGCGCATGTATGTTTGGCTGTCTGTCTCTGGCCAGCCGAACACACATGCTCACTGAGCGCTCTCCAACCCGGCACTGTGTTGCCGGATTGGAGGGTGCAGGTAGAGACTTTCACTCTGCCTCGTAGTGCCCTGGCTGGGCACTCCAGCCAATCCGAACGCTGCTGTCATGCTGCCAGCAGCATAACAGCAGCATTCAGATTGGCCGCAGGGCAGGCTGGGAGCTTGTGCTTGAGGCTGCAGAAGAGGAGCAGCGAGAAAAGTACTTAAAAAAAAAAAAATTATTCCCCCCCTGCACGCGGCGCCACTTCAAAGCACCGCGTGCCGCTCCTGCATACCAGGAATAGTACACTGCTGCATGTTGTATTTATGTCCTTTTATGTTTTACTGTGCAATTATATCACTGTTTGGTGATGGTGCTAAGTAAAAGTGGATCAAATGATCTGCAACCACTATCTAACCAATCTGCCCACTATCCACGATTGCCGCTACCAAAATCCTAAATCACAGCCACATCCATGCAGCACTCCTGGACTTTGCTGACCCCTTACGGCTCTTGGATAAAACAATGATGGTGTTTCACTACTATATATTCTAAAATGTGCTTCTCCGTGAAGCTCAATCGCAGGGTGTAGCTGATCTTCACCCAAAGCTGCCTCTCAACCCAAACACTGACAGCACACTGTGGACATTCCATTTACTGTGTATAACCCGTGATCTATCATGCTTGGATTTGTGTTTTAGCTTCTTAAACACTGCACTTTCAGCCATCACACCATTATGTACTCGTCTTTATTTCAGGAATTCATAGCTGTAAGTCAACTGAGGGGGACAACTCAAGGAAAGATCCTTTGTTTTTACGGCCCTCCTGGGGTTGGCAAGACCAGTATTGCCCGCTCAATTGCCAGAGCCTTAAATCGTGAATACTTCCGGTTCAGTGTTGGGGGAATGACAGATGTCGCAGAAATCAAAGGACACAGGTAAGCAACACACCTGCAAGGATTAGGATCGAGAGTGTTATCACCAGGTCCTGCATGGTCACTTATAGTAATGCCACAGATCAGTCCAATGAGATTGACAAGATGATGATCTAGGTTAATGTTCTCGGCAGATCACCCAAGGGTTTGTGAGGGCATATCTTAGTACCTCATTTCCAGCCTCCTCCACGCCAACTGTGAAGCTAACATTGGTGAAGGAGAAGACCAAGGTCGGGTCTCTAGAAATCCAACCCACCAGCAAGTAGCTTATGTGAAAATGTCCAGTTAACTTCAATGACTTCTGTTGGGGGAAGTTATGATTACACATATATGTGGGTGACATATTTGGAATCGATATGTGATACATCTGAATGTTGTGCCCCTCTGTTGACTCCATAGGCTCTCTGCATATGTTGCATATATACTTTTTGAGCTGAGAATTTTTTTTCTCCAAATTGTGGTTTAGATTGAACTCCTTTAAATATTCTTCATTGTTTGTTATGAAATGTTAAATACATTTTATGAACATATAAAAATGTGGCCAAATAATATGTTCTTGGAGCGTGTGCACTGCGAAACACAGATACTGACCTTTATTATTAGAAAGAAATGTCAAATCCCTACTATTGTTTTACTTAGAGGGGAGGGAGAATGAATGAAAATATAATTGTGTTTTAATATAAATAAGTTAGAGATTACTTTTATCTTTGTATTCCTTGAGTATTATGTAACTTGTTTTATAATTTCTTCCCTAAACCAGGAGAACATATGTTGGTGCAATGCCTGGAAAAATTATTCAGTGTCTAAAGAAAACTAAAACTGAAAACCCTCTAGTTCTTATTGATGAGGTACGATATTGATGTTGTTTTTTGTTTGTCCCATTTTGTCCAAGTTGGCGTTAGCAGTGATTTTTTTTTTTTTTTGCATGCCAGCTTGAAAAGTCAAGAAATAGAGAAAGAGTGACTGCCCTACAGCAGGGTGGGTTGGTCCACTCCATTTTTTAAGTGAGATGGCCAATGTGAGAAAGCTGTTTACCGGAACAGCTTGGGCTACCTACGCTGAATTTTATCCTGGTCAGACCAAGTGCATAGAGTTGACTCTTCGTACATCTGGAGGCAGTAAGTGGCTTGTAGAGGAACTCATGAGTTCTGTGGGGACTTAGTGACAGCCAACACTTCACAACCATGAAGAGTCTAACAAGTTGGAGAAGAGCAAAGAATGGAGTGTTGACTGAAAGGGAAGGACGAGATCCTTGTCCGTGAACTCTAGAGCTTGTGATTGGTCAGTGCAAGTAGCAGTACGCCGGTCTGTACTTTGGGATATGGCAGCTCTTGAGGATGTCAAAAGCAGCAGCTCTTGATCGCAGCAGGATCCATAAAGGTGAATAAACTTGTTAAGGCATACAATAGGCAGGCCCTATTTTTATGAAGTAGAGAGGGGATGTGTCCAGCCTGCCTGTCTCATCATTCCTTGTAACTCCTCTTCCCAGATTGTGCATCCTAGAAAGCAGACACACACACACACACACAAAGGCAAAATAACGATTAAGGTGGCAGGAATGATAGATGGAAGGACAGAGTGTTTGGTTCAAGACCGAATGATGAGCATCCAGATAGCCCTAGGGTGACAGTGTTGCACTTTACAAATTCTGATTGATTGGTTGATCCGTGCGGGGAAAAAAGTACTCCAGACCTCCCCAGAGTCCTTGTTTAAGTATTTTGTAGTACCTAATCTTAACCTTTTGAGCATTTGACTTTATCATGTTGTAGCACAGGTTAATTAAAAAGTTGATGTGTCAGGAGGCCACATATACATCCAAGAAACATTTCTTCGAGGCTTTTACAAATAGCATAGTTAAATGACTATCGGGCACGTGTTGGTCTTCTCAACCTAGTTGGATTTATTTGACTGGAAGAGAAATATCAGAAACCATTGTGGGAACCTTTTTCGAGAATGCCAGGGCAGACAGGGTTTACTGGGCTTATGTTGTGACAGTCATAGTCTCTTACCACTGGTCATGTGTGGATTAACTTTAGTCTTGAGCACAAAACTGAACACCAAGTACATTCTTTTAATGCTTGACCTTCTGGGTAGTAGAGCAGAGAAGTACTGGACTTATTCAAAGAGATGGTGAGGGTTCGAGACTTGGAACTCAGTGAACAATTTAAGAGAAATAAATACATCAAGGACCAGTCAGTGATTTTTCCTGGAAGAAAACTTCTTCACACACAACACAAAACCACATAAGATTCTGTAAGACACTGCATTGGTTATACTGGGTCACCTGAAGACACAGCTCCTGCGGTCCCTTCAGAGTCCCTGTGGACATTCTACGATCTTCTTCTAAGATCCTCCTCCTTAAGAGTTTCTCTAGGGGAACAATGCGGTCCTTCAATGTCTGTGCTGCTCCTTGTCGTTTGAATAGATCACCTCCCACCACTTTCAGAGTTCCATCAACTTCAGAGTTGGCAGGTCAAATAATGAAAGCCCCCCCCCTTGTTGGGGTTGTATGCTCCAACAGTACCTTCACACTCTCTCTCTCTAATGCAATGTAGGGCTGTCCTGTACTCCTGTCAGTGGTTGGCAAGCTCATCGTTCCAGGTGGCATGTTCTGTGCACGGCCCACTGAGCCAGTTTGTCACCTGGACAACACCTTGTGGTATGCAGATCTGGCGCTTGCCCAGTCAAATGAGTGAAGGCAGTGATTGCAGCAGCAGTGGATCAGCTGTGTTCAAGCAATGCTGTTTACAGTCTGGGGCCCTTGGCTTGCAGTTTCTTCCTTCAGTCCATACACAAGCCTCCCATCTAAAAAAAAAAAACTATTAAACCTGGCTGCAGGTTGTAATCTTCACAGTACTCTGGATCTTGAAAACAAGTCTGTTCATGGCAACGACTTGGTCAGAAAGTTTAGCGCCATGCACTTCAAGGTGCATCTTCGCCCGGTCGACTCTTCACACGCCACTTTGAGTAATCTTGAGAAAGCCTGCCTAGTGCGCATGTATGCACGTCCTGTGGGCTGAGGTAGGGGTCAAAAAAGTTACACCTAGCTACGGGGAGTTTGGGGCAGGAGTGTATGCTACAACAAATGGGGGTGAGGACCTTTCCACGCCCCAGTAACTGCTTTTACCGCAATTTAGCATAATGCACTACTTGTAGGAAAATGCATATCTTTAAAGATATTTTATTGGTGTACAGTTGTGTCTCCTGAATTGCTGCCGATTACCTTTTGCACAAGAATGTTATATTTTGCTATGCTGAAACTTGAATGTTTTATCACATCTGTTTTGTGTTGTAGGTGGATAAAATAGGACGCGGCTTTCAAGGCGATCCATCTTCAGCACTTCTCGAACTTTTGGATCCAGAACAGAATGCAAATTTTTTGGATCATTACCTCGACGTTCCTGTTGATTTGTCTAAGGTACTTCTTGTGTTAATCAGTTCAGGCAAAAAAACGACAAGGATAGAAAGTACCTTCTCAAATTATTAGACTTACTAAACAAGATACTTTATTGCGGGACTCCTGGCAATTCAAAAGGGATTCAGATGTCAGTTGTGCATTTGTAGTTTGCTTGGTGGGACCACTAGTTTCAATGTTGTTTTCACATCACCTTTGTCCCATGGACGTAACTTAGGCCTTTGTGGGAGCTCCTTCACGTATGTAGACTGCAGTATACCTAAGATCTTTATTTGTCTACGACATGCTAGCCAAATGAATTGTTATCGTAATATGTGCTTTATAAATAGTTTTCTTAACACAAAGTTATTGTCAAGAGCAGACCCTTGTTTAACTTGTTAGAATCTGTTAAAGCTAGTACTAAACCAGCACTTTTCTCCTTACCGTACCCGTCCCTTACACTGGTGGGTGGGAGTAAAAAAAATTCTAGCTTTCGCGTCAAGAATTTTCAATTCTATTAAGGACACAGAGGCGAGGATTATTCTATCTCTTTCTTTACTGAGCCAAACACAGCAGCCAATTAAACATTAGTAAACAAAAAACTTCACATCCCAAGATGCTCTGTACCCCAGTCATGTGCTCCAATCACCTATTGTGACCCTAGTCCATATCAAGCATGACACCCCAATGTCCTATCCTCTTTCTTTGTCCAAACAGATAACAACAATAATTATTTTCCAAACTTCTCTGTAAATGTTGTTTCACTGAATCTTCTCATCCAAACCAGACGACTGAAGATAACTCAACCGAAGTAGCAAGACGAATCCAACATCTTGAGAGCTGAACCAAACGGTTTCTTCCATCAATATCTTTATGATCACCATCATGAATTCTTCTGATCGGATCCTAGGATAAACAATAATAAAAAATAATACCACCTACTGACAGGTTATTACTTATACCATTCTTTAAACATTTCACTATGTATAAAACAGGGACGGCATAAAAGTTATCATATTTAACAACTGAATACGTCAAAATATCGATAAATAATATATGGGAGGGATAATCCTCGCCTCCGTGTCCTTAAAAGAATTGAAAATTCTTGACGCGAAAGCTAGAATTTTTCTTATTCTATGTCAGGACCGGAGGCTCAGATTATGCTAGTTCAAAGCTGATCAATGACAACAGAGGCCACATAAACAACAGGTTTAAAATAAAACTTACGAAAAGTACATTCGGAAGACCAATCTTCTGTCTTCATCATATCTTCCAAACTTGATCCTAGAGTATAAGATTTCGAGGCCATGGCTCCCCTAACAGAATGAGCTCCAAAACTACTGGTATCAGTACCAGCTTCACTCATTAACCATTTAATCCATCTCAAGAGAGTGGCTGATGAAACTGGTTTAAATGGTTTCTGTAAAGAAATCAATAATTGACCATCCATGGTCTGTCTAAACTCTTCCATAACCAGTTCATAATCTTTCAAACATTGTACTACACATAATTTTGAGTTATCTGGGTACAAAGGATAAGTTACTGACCTGCAATTAGTTTTAGTCCTTCTAGTAATATTAAAAGTCACATCATTAGGAGAATACATTCTACCAGATAAATCTAAAGCCTTGACATCTGAAACTCGCTTACATGAAATTAAGCATAATAACATAGTAAATTTTGCTGAAATCTGTTTACGGGATAAAAATCTATTACAGGGCCAAGAATCTAAAAAGTTTAACACAATGTTCACATCCCATAGCACTGAATATTTGGCTTGAGGAGGCTTAGAAAAACGAATACCTCTCATTAATTTACAGACAAGTGGATGTTCACAGTCAATGTGTTTATGTCCAGCCGAAATAGCTGATCTAAAATTATTAATAGTCCTATATGCCGAACCTGAAGAAGCTAATTCTGCCAGAAAATTGAGAATTAATTCAATATTTGACTCCAAGGGATTGATACTCCTTCCATTACACCAACTATCCCATCTACGCCATGCAGATGTATATCTCTTGTGAGTGCTAGAGGCCCAGGCTTCATTGATAAAGCTTTCAGCTTGCTGCGAAAGGCCTGGGGTTTTCCATTTTGCCCTGAAACCATCCATGCCATTAACATAAGAGTCCCCGATAGAATCAGCGGATGTTGATGGCCCTCCAGACTCAATAGTAAATTCTGCCGCGGAGGAATGAACAACGGACGGGCACAGGCTAGCTGTAGTGCAACAGGGAACCAGGGTTGAGACCTCCAAAATGGAGTCACCAAGACTAGGTCCGACTTCTGTCTCTGAACCTGAGACAGTACCCTTGGAATCAAAAGGAACGGAGGGAACGCATAACCCTGAAACTGAGACCAATTCTGTAGAAAGGCATCTGTCGCTAATGCTAGAGGGTCCGGTCTCCAGCTGAAGAATTTCGGAATCTGGGTATTGAGGCGAGATGCAAAGAGATCTATCTCGCAAGTGCACCATTCTTGAACTATCTGTTTGAAAATAATTGGATCCAGTCTCCAATCGCTGGTGTCCGTCAGATATCTTGAATTCCAGTCTGCAATGGTGTTCTGAACACCCGGGAGATACTCGGCCAGAATTACCAACCTGTGGCTTAAGCAATAATGCCAAATCTCATTGGCTATCTCTGCAAGAATCCTAGATTTCGTCCCACCCAGCTTGTTGACCTATCGAACTGCTCAGATGTTGTCCATTCTCAGAAGGATGCAACAGTCTGTCTTGAGAGGGGATAAGCTCTTTATCGCAAACGACCCCGCAAGGAGCTCCAAACAATTGATATGGAGATTTTGCTCCGTCATTGACCATCGACCCCCGGTCACTACAGACCCGCAGCTGGCTCCCCATCCCCACTGACTGGCGTCTGATTCTATCACTACCTCTGGATGTGACCCGAAAATGGCTCTGCCGTTCCACACCTCCATGTGATGAAGCCACCACTGGATTTCCTCTTTGACCTCTGTGGTTAATGGAATCAAGGTCGAGTAACTCAGACCCTGTCTCAAGTACTTGATCTTCAATCTCTGTAGTGCTCGATAGTGTAGGGGGGCAGGAAAAATTGCCTGAATGGAGGATGCTAACAGCCCCACCAGTCGGGAAATGCTCCTTAGAGAAATGGTCGGACTGACTATAGCCGAGCGTAATTCCCTCTTGATATTGCAGATCTTGGACGAGGGGAGAATCAATAGTGCTTGAAGAGAGTCGATCTTGAAACCCAAAAACTCTATCACTTGTGTCGGGTTCAACAAGGATTTCTGAGCATTGATCAGGAAGCCAAAATCCTGCAACAGACTGATTGCCCAGTTCAAGTGTATCTGCAATGTCTGTGGATCCTGTGCCATCAACAAGATGTCGTCTAAATAAATAATTAGACGTACTCCCTTCGATCTCAGCCTTTCCATCACTGGTCTCAACAACTTTGTGAAACACCAGGGTGCTGAGGACAGGCCGAATGGGAGAGCTGTGAATTCCAAGCACTGATCTTTTCACAGAAACTGGAGAAATCTCCTGTGAGGGGGAAAAATTGGAATTGACAGGTATGCGTACTTCAGATCCAGTTTCACCATCCAGTCTCTTTCCAGAAGGATATCTCTTAACATGTGAATCCCCTCCCTCTTGAAGTGCCTGTACACCATCCAAGAATTGAAGTCTTTTAGATTCAGGACTAACCGATGACCCCCTCCTTTTTTGTCCACTACAAAAATGGGACTGCAAAATCCGGAGGGGTGAGGTGTCGATAAAACTACTGCCCCTTTGTCTAATAGGGCTTGCACTTCTGTATCTATAAACCTCTGACTTTCTTGGGAAAAAATAATTTGCCCCGGGGGAGCTAACTGAAAAGGAGTGCTCATAAACTCCAGATGAAAGCCTGACACTGTCTGAAGGATCCAGGGGTCCCCAGAAATTTTTCTCCAGTTGTCTATACACAAGCCCACTCTTCCCCCAAGAATAACTTGTGAAGGTTGAATGAGACTTAACCAGAGTAGGAGGAGTCCTGGATCGCTCCTTGTTGCCCTTTGCGATGCCCACGTCGGAATCTAGGTCTACCACCTCTGCAAAAGGTGGCGTCTGATTGGTCTCCAGACCAATTACCTCGACCTCTGGGATAGTAGTGTTGGGGACTTCCAAAAGAGCCCCGGCCAGGCATTCGTCCACCATAACGCCCGGCCCTGACAAAAAGGCCTCGCTTAAAGACTTTTTTCAGGGACATTTGTGCTTTGTCGAGGGTGGAAAAGGTGGATCAAAATTTTGCCAATTCCTTAATAAAGGATGATCCAAACAGAAGCCCTTCCGCTGCTGGCCCTGCTTCTGAAGAGGCTAAGTCGACTAGTTTAGGGTCCATACGCATTAGAATGGACTTTCTGTGTTCAGCAGAAATGGCACAGTTGGTGTTACCTAACTGGCAGACAGCTCTCTGCGCCCAACTTAAAAGAATATCGGTATCCACAGGGGTGCCCGACTCTTTGGATACAACAGCCAAGTCTCGAATTTAGTCAGGGGGCCTGACATATCTAGCAGTTTGTCCTGACACAAACGCCATGATCTATCTAATCCTTTTTTCGGATCCTTTGAAAATAATTTCAGGAAGGTGACCATAGTAGGATCAATCTCAGGAGTGTCGGCAACGCTATTATCTAAATCTGGTCTAGGGCATTCTGCTCTGAGGCGGGACCGTACCTCTTTATCAAAATTTCTCCTTAACTTAGCATGTACATACTGTGCGACTTCCGGGGATGGGAGCCAATTAGAAGGTCTAGGATGCAGAATCTCCGAAGGATCAAAATCTAACAACTGTGAAGTGGTCTGTTTCTTCGCCTTCTTACTAGGGTCAGAAATATTAAGCTCGACTGAATCCTGATCTGAAGAGTCTCCTGAAGATGAGGAATTATCTAAAGTGCTGTAGTTATGCTCCAAAATGCATTTTTTACACAGTCTCTCAAACACGTCTGCATGCAAGTCGCCAGAGGAATCATCCTTTTCCAGATTCCTTGTCTTAGCCTGGGACTTAGAGGCTTCCTTAGGGATTTTCCCCTCAGGGATAGGAGGTGACTTATCAGGCATCCATCCTTGAGAGTGAGCGTATTCTAATAACGCTCTCACCAAGGCATCATTAACTGACTGTTGCACTCTATTGTCAAGTGCTTCAACTTTGTTTACCACAAGCTGGTTGTCAGTATCTTCAGGGTAGTACCCTGTGTCCTGGTCACTCCATTGAGCCATAACACTAGAAGTGTATACAGAAAAAATCAGTCTTAAAGGGGGAGTGAATAACCCCTTACAGGCACCAAGCTACAATGGAGCCTTTACTGTAGTGAGTGGAGGGAGCTGCCTGTTATCACTCTAGGCAGAGCCTTATATAAATTTTACAACCCAGATCTAAGAGATCTGGGCGTCAGGGAGGCACTTTGTGAGTCTCTGTTAAATGAATAACTTTTCTGCCAAAAGACGCGCGTCCAAATACGAGCCGATCTCTATAAAAGCTAAGGGATAAGAGATCGGCTCGTAAAACACGCGCGTTCGGCAGTGTGTTAAAACAAACGAAAGACTACGGGCGTACGGTGCTCCCGCTCCACAAGACAGGCTCAAAACGGGCCTTAAATGACGCAATTTGTGACACAATCAAAGTACAATAACAAAGCAGAGCACGCAAAATCACGTCGCTATAATTTACACATTCAAATCGATTTTTTTAAAGGTACAACAAACAATACGCATGAAGAGTAAAAATAGAAGTTACTTATCTGCTAAGAAAGAGGATATGACGGTGGGGGTCATGCTTGATATGGACTAGGGTCACGATAGGTGACCGGGGTACAGATCGTTTTGGGATGTGAAGTTTTTTGTTTACTAATGTTTAATTGGCTTCTGTGTTTGGCTCAGTAAAGAAAGAGATAGCATAATCTGAGGCTCCGGTCCTCACTTAGAATTCATATTGCTTGTTCGCTGTGTCGCTTATAAGTAGACCATTTCTTCTGATAGGGAAAATGTATTGCCTGGCTGCAGACAGCAAAGGCTCCCATTGTGCTCCATCTTTTTTAATCTACTTCTGCTAATGATGACCTAACCATGGTCTTCACCCTGTTGTCAGTGGAACAATCTTCTCTTTGCAGCATGTTGTTTCTGACAACTTCTGTACAGGCTTAAATGGAAATATGTCTCTTTTTTTCGGGGTGGAGAACATGCAGGCCGATTGTCTGACAAAGGCCATAAATGTCAGGGAGAGAAAGGATGTGATTTGTTCAAGCGTCATTGGTGCCTCCTGACCCGTATATGAATGTTTGTTTGGGTGATGTCTGATGTGACGCGAACTGAAATTGGTGTGAGTGCTGGTAAGTTGTCTGTATAGTTTATTTGATGTGTGTGTGTGTGTGAGATTCTCAGGTGGAGGACAACTTTCTGTGAGAAAGGTGGCATGGGTTTGTTTCTTATGCTCCTGTGTTGTATTCGCACCAGCCCGGTGGATTGCGTGTAAGAGCTCCCAGCTATCATCTGATTCCGCCCACTATGAGGTTCATATGCTGGATGTTTCTTTTTCTGGTTCCCTAACATTTCTCGGAAAACCTCAAATGGCTAAAAGGTCCCTCCTCTGTGAGGATGGTACCCTGTCCGCCGCTCCTTTACTCGGGTGAAGCCAAGCTTGATTAAATGAATCCCTGTAGCACACATCTTTAGGTACCATCTATGTTGTAAACCAACCTGATCTCTTCAGTCTGCTAAAGGGACGTATATACACCTATATTTTTAGAAAGCATGAGCGTCCAGATTTATTTGCCAATGGACAGTCTCTCCTGCTTTTAGACCCATTTTCCTATGTCCTGCCCGAACTGGGCATGACTGAATATGGAAGAACTGGTAGTCTGTGCCAAGGAGTTGACCTAGTCGATCTTCATCTTCTTTGTACAGATATCAACCTTCCCCTGGTTGCTTTTATTTTAACCTGTTTTTTTTGTGTTCAGGCTAGCCAATTCTTTCCATTGTGGTATCAACTTTTATGTTTTGATCAACACAGTGCAAGTGACAACTGAGAGTTGACCATTGAGATTGGTGTGAGTGTAGGTTAGTCGTCTCTGTTTTAGAGTTCTTCTCATCGCAATTGATTTGCTTCCTGTAGGTGCTGTTCATTTGTACTGCGAACATGACAGACACCATCCCGGAGCCTCTGAGGGATAGGATGGAGATGATCAACATATCTGGATACGTTGCGCAAGAGAAGCTGGCCATTGCCGAGGTACCAATATCTAATTCCTTTTATTTGTGCTGTCCAAGCTGGCGGAGATGGGCAATCTGAAACAGAGCAAACAGGACCAAACCACAGCACAGGTTTAGTAGAGTTACTAACAGGGCGTAGAACAGAATGTATGTAAATTGCTGCATGCATCTGCTTTAAATGCTTAGTTCTGTCAAATACATCTGACATAGGTGGTTCTTCAAACGTGTCAGGCTATTTTTCTGTGATCTGAGACCAGCAAGCAATGGGACATCCTTGTGACAGATTGTGACATATTCCTTGGACACACAGGAGCTATATACTACTGCAAGCTCCCTTAATTGCTCTGTAGCTTTTACATTTCTGGGGCTACCACAGGCCTACACTTGGTTGCTGGTATGAGGTACGATAACTCGATTTTTTTAAAGATATAAGACTTTAAGTGTTGTTTTTAAAATAATCATTTAAATGTCTAAAAAGGTTTATGGCTTTTAGATGACTTTTGCATAGCATGGGTGTAAGGAAATGCCTCCTTGGCATGGTTACCCCCTGACTTTTTGCCTTTGCTGATGCTATGTTTTGAATTGAAAGTGTGCTGAGGCCTGCTAACCAGGCCCCAGCACCAGTGTTCTTTCCCTAACCTGTAGTTTTGTATCCACAATTGGCACACCCTGGCTTCCAGATAAGTCCCTTGTAAATGGTACCCCTAGTACCAAGGGCCCTGATGCCAAGGAACGTCTCTAAGGGCTGCAGCATGTCTTATGCCACCCTGGAGACCCCTCACTCAGCACAGACACACTGCTTGCCAGCTTGTGTGTGCTGGTGAGAACAAAATGAGTAAGTCGACATGGCACTCCCCTCAGGGTGCCATGCCAGCCTCTCACTGCATATGCAAGTATAGATAAGTCACCCCTCTAGCAGGCCTTACAGCCCTAAGGCAGGGTGCACTATACCATAGGTGAGGGCACCAGTGCATGAGCACTGTGCCCCTACAGTGTCTAAGCTAAACCTTAGACATTGTAAGTGCAGGGTGGCCATAAGAGTATATGGTCTGGGAGTCTGTTTTACACAAACTCCACAGCACCATAATGGCTACACTGAAAACTGAGAAGTTTGGTATCAAACTTCTCAGCACAATAAATGCACACTGATGCCAGTGTACATTTTATTGTAAAATACACCCCAGAGGGCACCTTAGAGGTGCCCCCTGAAACCTTAACCGACTATCTGTGCAGGCTGACTGGTTCCAGCAGCCTGCCACAACCGAGACATGTTGCTGGCCCCATGGGGAGAGTGCCTTTGTCACTCTGAGGCCAGTAACAAAGCCTGCACTGGGTGGAGATGCTAACACCTCCCCCAGGCAGGAGCTGTAACACCTGGCAGTGAGCCTCAAAGGCTCACCCCTTTGTGCCAGCACCGCAGGACACTCCAGCTAGTGGAGTTGCCCGCCCCCTCCGGCCACGGCCCCCACTTTTAGCGGCAAGGCCGGAGAAAATAATGAGAAAAACAAGGAGGAGTCACTGACCAGTCAGGACAGCCCCTAAGGTGTCCTGAGCTGAAGTGACTCTAACTTTTAGAAATCCTCCATCTTGCAGATGAAGGATTCCCCCAATAGGATTAGGGATGTGACCCCCTCCCCTTGGGAGGAGGCACAAAGAGGGTGTACTCACCCTCAGGGCTAGTAGCCATTGGCTACTAACCCCCCAGACCTAAACACGCCCTTAAATTTAGTATTTAAGGGCTCCCCTGAACCTAAGAATTCAGATTCCTGAAACTACAAGAAGAAGAGGACTGCTGAGCTGAAAAACCCCTGCAGAGGAAGAACAGAAGACACCAACTGCTTTGGCCCCAGACTTACCGGCCTGTCTCCTGCCTTCCAAAGAAACCTGCTCCAGCGACGCTTTCCAAGGGACCAGCAACCTCTGAATCCTCTGAGGACTGCCCTGCTTCAAGAAAGACAAGAAACTCCCGAGGACAGTGGCACTGCTCCAAAAGAACTGCAACTTTGTTACAGAGGAGCAGATTTAAAGACCCCTGCAACTCCCCGCAAGAAGCGTGAGACTTGCAATACTGCACCCGGCGACCCCGACTCGACTGGTGGAGAACCAACACCTCAGGGAGGACCCTCCGGCGACTCCAAGACCGTGAGTAACCAAAGTTGTCCCCCCTGAGCCCCCACAGCGACGCCTGCAGAGGGAATCCCGAGGCTCCCCCTGACCGCGACTGCCTGAACTCTAAAGTCCCGACGGCTGGAAAAGACCCTGCACCCGCAGCCCCCAGCACCTGAAGGAACGGAACTTCTGTGCAGGAGTGACCCCCAGGAGGCCCTCTCCCTTGCCCAGGTGGTGGCTACCCCAAGGAGCCCCCCCTTGCCTGCCTGCACCGCTGAAGAGACCCCTTGGTCTCCCATTGAAATCAACAGAGAACCCGACGCTTGTTTGCACACTGCACCCGGCCGCCCCGCGCTGCTGAGGGTGTACTTTCTGTGTGGACTTGTGTCCCCCCCCAAGGTGCCCTACAAAACCCCCCTGGTCTGGCCTCCGAAGACGCGGGTACTTACCTGCTGGCAGACTGGAACCGGGTCACCCCCTTCTCTCCATTGAAGCCTATGTGTTTTGGGCACCTCTTTGACCTCTGCACCTGACCGGCCCTGAGCTGCTGGTGTGGTAACTTTGGGGTTGCTCTGAACCCCCAACGGTGGGCTACCTTGGACCCAAAACTGAGACCTGTAAGTGATTTACTTACCTGCTAAAAATAACAATACTTTACCTCCCCCAGGAACTGTGAAAATTGCACTGTGTCCACTTTTAAAACAGCTATTTGTGTTTTATGTGAAAAGTATATAGGCTACTGTAATTATTCAAAGTTCCTAAAGTACTTACCTGCAATACCTTTCAAATGAGATATTACATGTAGAATTTGAACCTGTGGTTCTTAAAATAAACTAAGAAAATATATTTTTCTATAACAAAACCTATTGGCTGGATTTGTCTCTGAGTGTGTGTTCCTCATTTATTGCCTGTGTGTATGTACAACAAATGCTTAACACTACTCCTTTGATAAGCCTACTGCTCGACCACACTACCACAAAATAGAGCATTAGTATTATCTCTTTTTGCCACTATCTTACCTCTAAGGGGAACCCTTGGACTCTGTGCATACTATTCCTTACTTTGAAATAGTGCATACGGAGCCAACTTCCTACAATGGGGAACTCCTGATGCACAGCAAGGGTGGTATAGAAATAGGTAAAAATAGGGACCTTGTGCCAAGCACATTGTCTGATCATGGGAGGATAGACTACTGGGTGCACACGCATGTTGCTGCCACAGGTGCCCATTTCAAGTGAGGTAGTCTTTGTCACCAGCTCTTTGATGAGAAGAAAAGGGGGGGCTGGTGTCTATACTGCACAGCTCTGCAGTAGTCAGCCAAGGCCTCAGAGTATTGGACGAACTGATTAAAGAATGCAAGCCCTTTCCAGTAACTTCAGCTGCTGGCATCTTATTCTAGTGGGAATATGGATGCAGACTTCTGTTTTCTGATGTCACTCTGGCCAAAACAAGGATTGCTGGCACTCTGGAGGGAAGTATGTCACATTAGTGCAGCAGGGTTAAGGAGATCACGACTGGTGGCAGGTGGCCAGCTTATAACTTGGTTTGGCCTTAAAGTATTCACTCTGTGTTTGCAGGAACGTACAAAATTGGCTCTCCTAAAATGGGTCTGCCTCAGGTTCACACATGCATATATCTTGCCTTCCAGATTTTGATTCTGCGTGGACCCTTCCCGACACTGCTTCTTTGTTTCGGACTGGACCGTGATACGGTGTCAACTGTTGTGGTCCAACTCAGCAGTACTCTGATACAAGGCCCCCAGCTTGGTCCATCTTAGCAGAGCTCAGCATGCCACAGCAGGGCGGGCATAACTAAATCTCTTGCTCTAGAGTGTGTGGCAAGTTCTCAGCAGTCTACAGCAACACAGATCTGCTCAGTCTCGCAGGTATTGTCTGTAAGCTTCAAAAGCAAACTAACAAGAATTTCTGCCTTTGGGACTCATTTTAGGCCAATGAATCTTTTGACCCTGATTGAAGACACCTTAGGACGAGATAGCTAATCAGCTTGTCAATTAATATGTCAATAATGTCATCAAAGTTCACAGTAATGCGACAATTCAAATTAATCAAAGACATTTAATAAACTCGTAAACCACCATGACCTTTCAGTCATGAATAACCACACCAATTTAGCAGGATTTTGTGAAGTTTATTCCCTATTGATTACAATTCTACTAATAAGTTTATTAATCTCAAACGAAGAAACACATTAGCATAGTCATAATATGGCAACTCTGATAAGATTTAATCAAAGCAAGAATTACGAATATTAGAACATAGCACGGCATCAACATAGGTTATCCTTAGCGGAGTAATGTTAGCACATTATTCAACAAAGCATAGATTCAGTCATTTGTCTATTTGCGTCAGTTTAGTGAATTCCTCTCTTAACCTCGAATTAGGATTGGCATGTTGGGCTTCATGCAAAACAATTTAGTAACACCAATTTAGAAAACATCTAGTTATGGTCTCTGTCAAAAGACGCAGTTGGTACCTAGAAAGGAAAAGCAAACAGACAATTACATTGTCATATAGTTACCCTCCGTATTGGGTCAGCACTCAGGTTCGGTCTTCGTCCTCAGGACATCAGTTGATTCGCCATCAGCCAGGAATTCAGCAAGTCGGGTAAAGGGGCACTTCCCTCATAAGGAGGTAAAGTGTAAAAGGGCAATATAAGGCAAGAATGGTTTTAAGAACCAAACAGCAAAGTCTCTATGCAGAGTGACAAAGTGTCTGGGTCATAGCAAAAACGTGACAGCATCTCCCTCTCATCTATCTCCTAGTCTCCTATTCTAATTCACCTCCTTGTGTCAAGGGTTTTTATCCCATTTTTGTTGTACATTCCCCTAAAATTTGGTTGGATGAGGGGTTGCACCCCACTATCTTCCTCCAATAGAGTTCCCATTATCTCATCAGATTTGTCACCCCATAACAGTTCTCACGTATTTTATTGGTCCTTATGATTGACGTCTTTAGTGGGTGGAATGTCCGGTATGATTTCATGCTCTCGTGGTCCTTTGCACTTCTTCAGTCAGTGTCCATTGTCTGTACCGGTTCAGGCGACCTTGTACCTGCAAGTGGTTTACACTGTTGCATTCAGCAAGAATGTCTCACTAAGCCAGTCGAATTTCATGAGAACGGATCTACTACAGTTACATTCATCTTCTAGCTTTGGAAAAACAAGAGTTCATGTCCTTCAGCAAGTCGGCACACTGCACGCTAGAAAAACACATTTTATATGAAACCAGGCATCTAGGCCTCGACTCATGCTAACTAAGGCTTAATGATTTATTAGAAAAACTTTAACATATAGGCTTTTATTATAAATGCAAAATTATACTTTATCATAATATTTCAACATTATTTGTCAGTTTCATTAGTCATTGTATATGGTGACGGCCACTCCCCGTGGGTACATTTCAAGCATGTGTTTTTAGCAAAACATATTAATACATTTTTTATGCGGCATTATTACACATTAGTTCATAAACATTTCATGTTAATATTGCTTATATAAGCTACGCTCTCTCAGCCCTTACCTTCCTCTAGAAGCATATTAAATTCAAAGTTAGTCTCAGACCTTTGGAGGAACCAACCAGGTGAAAGTGCATTTTCCTTTTGGCGCCATTTCTCTATCAAAACTAGTCTCAGGTGAGTGGTCTCTCTCCATTTTTGTCTTGCTTCCTGACAACTCTTCTTCAGCAACATAAATCATAGGTTGTGATGGATGGGCAGGATGCCCAGTGCATAACTAACTATGAAGGTTGGTCCGGCCTCACAAACACAGTTCTGTCCCAATCAAGAAGTAATTTCACACAACAGTGACTGGTATGGGCCACGCATCTTTGTTTTTGATTGCTGACATTTACTCTATTTTTGTGTAAATCTTGGATTCTTTTAAAGATACAAGACAAACCTCACACGGAAAGCATGCACCTCTTTGCAGATAGGAAGAATGCCAGTTTGGTGCTCTTAGAATCATGAAAAATGGTACCATCCATTAGTCCGTACCCAGCAAACGATGTTTCATACAGTGGTTGTCACTGGTGGCGATAAGTGTGCAGAATTGAGATTATTGGTTATGTTATGATGGCTCTTAGAAGAGTACTAGCTATGTATCAACCCATTAAAATTTGATACCGCAGGACTTAAATACTGATTCTAGTCTGCCACTGGCTTATTCAAGGATCTTGTATGTTTCGAGTAAGGAGAAGCTTTCTTTAGTTAAATAAGATTGCTTATTCGTACGTAATTTAGAAAATAGATCTGATTTGTATGATCAGTCTGGATTGTCATGGTGCACCCAGACAACGTCAATCTTGTTGCATCAAACTTTGAAATGTCACTGGCTAATGGGCATATAGTAGTCGTAGACGTATAATATTCATTTTGCAACTTTTTTTTTTTTTTTTAAATCACTTTAGTTGTTCTTTGATGCCTCTGGTAATAAGCTCCTATTTGATCTAATGTTTCTCTTTCTTGGTAAAAAAAGTATTTGCCATTTTCTTCCAGAGGTACCTGGTCCCACAAGCGCGTGTGTTATGTGGCCTGGATGAGGTGAAGACCAAGATTACGTCAGAGGCACTTACTGTTCTTATAAAGCAATACTGTCGTGAGAGTGGAGTCCGCAATCTTCAGAAGCAGGTGGAAAAGGTAAGGTAAAGGTTTGATGTGGCTCACATCTTTTCATACACTGATTGGCTGCTGATGAGCTTATGTGAGTTCTACCACTACATCTACAGTGGCTGAAAAGTACAGGTAAAGATTTCGGGTTGAATTGAGATTAAAGTATCGCAGAATCAGCTATAGCTGAATGTTATTTAGGCACCAGAGATCCCAGGCTTAAGGAGACTGGTGTGGGCAAAAAGAAGAATATTTGAATATCATTCATGTAAAAATAGCCAGAGTAACCAAAAGAAAAGATGATCAGGCATAAAGAGTTGTGGAGTGAGATTTGTGGAGGGTTCATTACAGAGCCTTCAGGTAACTAGACCAGTTAACATTGTTTTAGATGTTTCTGAGCACCACAAGTTGCAGGAGTGTTAGGGGAGGCTAGAAAGAGTGTATGGTGAAGCTTATGACCATTTTGGCACGCAAGAGCCCATTTTTGATGCTCAAAAACAAGACTCTCACACGAGGCTATCAAAAGTAACCCGATCCAGATTGGAATTTGGTATTCCTGTTTCGCACGGACAAATAAAAGTGAAGAAAACTTGTTACGATCTTTACTTCATCAAGGTATTACCTCTCAAACCAATTTGCCACAAAATCAAAATGCTTAGTTAATTTGATATTTGATTTGCAAGCCGTGGAAGAACAAATTGAATTTGAGGCAGTCACAAAGAAATATTTTACTTGTAGGCAAAAACCATCTTTCACCTCTGTTGTAAAATGAGAACCTATTTTCCCAGGTTTTACGGAAGTCTGCCTATAAGATTGTCAAAGGAGAAGCAGAGAGTGTAGAGGTGACCCCAGATAACCTACAAGACTTTGTTGGGAAGCCCATCTTCACTGTGGATCGGATGTATGATATCACACCTCCCGGAGTGGTCATGGGACTAGCATGGACAGCAATGGGTAAGTTAGACTTTTTTCAGATGTTTTGGCAGCAGATCTATGATACCTAGGTCTCTTTGTTTTTTGTTGTGTTTTTTTTTGCTTTTTTAAATAGCAGGAAAAATTATTCAGTGCATTTTTGATTAATAGGTAATTATGTTTAATAAGATTGTGGGTGTTTGTGGATATTCAAGACTCCTTATGTGTCTTGGCCAGAAGAACCCTTTATCACTATCCAACTATGGAGGATTAATTGTGAAAGAAAATGGATGAGAGTTTAGTTTTTTCTTTAAAAAAAATAAAGATATGTTTTGCAGTATACAGAGAGAGGATTATGCTGGCCCTGAAGAAATGTAAAAGAAGTATTTTGGAAGATATTTAATAGTGGGCAAGCTTTAGCACAGAAGAAGCTAAGGAAAGTTATCCCTTTGGTTGCAACACTGAAAGATACTCAATTCGTACTGGTAATTCAACATATTAAAGAGTTATCTATGTCCAATGATGACTTTGATATCTTAGTCAATCCCAACTGATTTACGTGTATTTTATTTTTAAGAGTCTGCTTATTTGATTTCATTGTGTTCCAGCAGTTACAGAAAGCTTGGTTGTATTGCACTAATGTGCTCTCGCTGCGCAGTCATGCCTTCAAAAAGAGGCCTCCTGTTGCAGATACAGGTGCGCGACGCACTGCAGACCGAAGAACGAAGCAGTGTTTTAGTTAAACAGGAGCATGGTTAAGTTTCAGTAGTAGATTGTTCCGTCATGTAGGTGCCATTCTCATTGGGGTCTTTCAATAAATACACAGATTGCAAGAGGTTGAGCATCTCCATGCATTAATGCCAAGCCCGCTCCACCCTAAAAGATAATAGTCTGGTTCTCTAAAGTCTATATGACGATGCAGCAAGCAAGAGCTGTGGTGACAATGCCTCTCACCAAGAGGCGTCATGCGCACCATTCTGCTGCCTCCGCACTGGTCTGATCCAATACCTTTTATGTGGGAAGAAAAAATGTACTTGTTGCAACCTCTGAGGTGGGAAGAGAAACTGTTGCATTCCAAGTGTTCAAGAAACATGGAAATAATGCCCTGCAGTGTGTGTAGAAATAAAGTAGTGGAAACAGTTTGAGTGGATTATTTCAATATAAAACCCTTAATTACAGCTTAAGTGTGGGTAAAAATGGTCCAAGGAGCAGCATTATTACAGTCTCAGAGGGGAACAAAAAACAAATTGTTTCAAATATGACCACAGGCTAACTGTATCAGTTGGAATTAAATTTTAATTTAACAAAAAGGAACAAAAGATATTTCAGTTGGCGCATTTTTGCAAAATGCTATAGACAGTGTTTATGATTAATTTTTGGGAGATTGATCATGCAGGGAATTCTGTGACCAGTTAATTTTAACTTGTGAGCAGAATGTGAGCCCTCTGCCTTTTAGAAAGGGATCCCCGTAACGAGTGGTGCGTGTCTGTTGCTTCTCTTCAGTCTTGCTTTTTCCTCACCCCTCTCCTAGGTGGGTCCACTCTGTTCATTGAGACCTCTCTGCGGCGGCTGCGGGATAGGGAGAGCAAGGACGGCTCCCTTGAAGTGACTGGTCAGCTTGGTGATGTGATGAAGGAAAGTTGCAAAATTGCTTACACCTATGCCCGTGCTTTCTTGATGAAGAAGGAGCCTTCCAATGAGTTCCTTTCAACCTCACACATTCATTTGCACGTGCCAGAGGTAAGCAGAATGCTGGCAAGCGTATCTCTGAAAGAGAAGTTCCAGTAACATGCTTTCTGACCCATAGAAATAGTTGGGATAGCGACAAGAGATATAACTGAGGAAACATACCTATGCTATCTGCCCATATTACAGTCATATGTGACTCCAAACCAAACAAAACCCATACTTGCAAGTCCACGTTGTCAGTAGGGACATGATATTTTTCCTGCTTTCTTAATAATTTCCTGCTTTATTTCCAATCAGGGAGCAACGCCAAAAGATGGGCCCAGTGCCGGTTGCACCGTAGTCACTGCCCTTTTGTCACTGGCCATGAACCGACCCGCGAGACAAAATGTAGCTATGACTGGAGAGGTATCTCTAACGGGAAAAATTCTTCCAGTTGGTGGAATCAAGGAGAAAACCATTGCTGTAAGATTTTTCTTTAAATATTCCTTAAAGTTGATTTCAAAGATACAGCCTGTGAGACACGTATATGTCTGTTTCATGTGCACCACTGTTCGCAGTGGTCCAAGCTCCCCAATACGCAGATAGCAGGTTCCTTATGTCCAACCTAATCATATGCGGCTGAAGACCTGGCACATCGTCAATTAAAGGTAAAGCCACCTGACCCTGTCTTTAGTGTCTGTTGTGGTGAGGAGGGCCCCAACCTTGGTTCATCATTACATTTTCCAGTTTCATATAATATTTATTTACATCAGGTCTTCTCTTACTCACTTACCTTAACTCACCAGTAACCAATTCTGTATTGCTTTCTCTGGGGTGCGTCTTATGCTTTGGCCTTACTGTCCCTCAGATCACAAGTCTTTTTTTTTTTTTTTTTTTTTTTTTAACCAGCCAATTGGAAATATTAAGGGTTTACATCCAGGGAGTTATGTAAGGGCTTCTTATAACTACCTAAGCCGCATGCAGGGCCGGCTTTAGAGGGGTGCGACTGGTGCGGCCACACTGGGTGATGCCCTGGGGGGAGCGCTGTATTTTGAAATAACTTATGATTTAAAAGCACCTGAAGCAGAGTTCCATGTGTGTTCAGTTGTCAGGCAACAATAAAAATGTCGAGATAACTCTTGTGATTACTGTTCCTGCTAGTAAGAGAGATCGTAGGTTTGACCAGAGGCAGTTTTGGCTCACCATAAAGTAGCGCAGAAGGTTGATGTGCCTGCTGCAAAGAACAGATCTGTATTTTATGTTGATTGCTGAGTGGATTAGTAAAGCTAACCTTTACCAGTGCTTTAAAACAAATGATATGTATTTGAGACAAGGGCTATTGAGAGATGAGGGGCACTTTCGTAGGATGATAGTGCGGGAATCCGAGGAGGTAATGAGGAGGGGGCGGTGCAAAAAAGATCCACACAGGACACCACCAGGGCTAAAGCCGGCCCTGGCCACATGTCTTATTAGATTGGTGTTATGTTATTAAACTCCATGGAGTCTGGGCTTCCCTGTGCATGTTTCCAGTTGGTAGTTGTAGGAAGTTGGCTCTGTATGCACTATTTCAAAGTAAGGAATAGTATGCACAGAGTCCAAAGGGTTCCCCTTAGAGGTAAGATAGTGGCAAAAAGAGATAATACTAATGCTCTATTTCGTGGAAGTGTGGTCGAGCAGTAGGCTTATCAAAGGAGTAGTGTTAAGCATTTGTTGTACACACACAGGCAATAAATGAGGAACACACACTCAGAGTCAATTCCAGGCCAATAGGTTTTTGTATAGAAAAATATATTTTCTTAGTTTATTTTAAGAACCACTGGTACTTTAAATGAAAGGTATTGCAGGTAGGTACTTTAGGAACTTTGAATAATCAAAATAGCATACACAGTTTTCAAATAAATCACATATAGCTATTTTAAAACTAGACACTGCAATTTTCACAGTTCCTAGGGGGAGTAAGAGTTAGTTAGTTTTTGCAGGTAAGTAAACCACCTACGGGGTTCAAGTTTGGGTCCAAGGTAGCCCACCGTTGGGGGTTCAGAGCAACCCCAAAGTTACCACACCAGCAGCTCAGGGCCGTTCAGGTGCAGAGTTCAAAGTGGTGCCCAAAACGCATAGGCTTCAATGGAGAAGGGGGTGCCCCGGTTCCAGTCTGCCAGCAGGTAAGTACCCGCGTCTTCGGAGGGCAGACCAGGGGGGTTTTGTAGGGCACCGGGGGGGACACAAGTTAGCACAGAAAGTACACCCTCAGCGGCCGGGTGCAGTGTGCAAACACACGTCGGGTTTCCAATGGAAATCAATGGGAGACCAAGGGGTCTCTTCAGCGATGCAGGCAAGGGGGGGGGCTCCTTGGGGTATCCACCACCTGGGCAAGGGAGAGGGCCTCCTGGGGGTCACTCCTGCACTGGAGTTCCGATCCTTCAGGTCCTGGGAGCTGCGGGTGCAGAGTCTTTACCAGGCGTCGGGATCTGGGAAGCAGGCAGTCGCGGTCAGGGGGAGCCTCGGGATTCCCTCTGCAGGCGTCGCTCTGGGGGCTCGGGGGGGCAACGTTGGCCACTCACAGCCTCGTAGTCGCCGGGGAGTCCTCCCTGAAGTGTTGTTTCTCCACAAGTCGAGCCGGGGGCGTCGGGTGCAGAGTAGCAAGTCTCACGCTTCCGGCGGGAAACGCAGTTGTCTTGAAGTTGCTTCTTTGAAACAAAGTTGCAGTCTTGGGTGAACAGAGCCGCTGTCCTCTGGAGTTTCTTGGTCCTTCTAGAGCAGGGCAGTCCTCTGAGAATTCAGAGGTCGCTGGTCCTGGGGAAAGCGTCGCTGGAGCAGTGTCTTTAGAAGTGGGGAGACAGGCCGGTAGAGCTGGGGCCAAAGCAGTTGGTGTCTCAGTCTTCTCTGCAGGGTTTTTCAGCTCAGCAGTCCTCTTCTTCTTAGGTTGCAGGAATCTGAGTTCCTAGGTTCTGGGGAGCCCTTAAATACTAAATTTAAGGGCGTGTTTGGGTCTGGGGGGTTAGTAGACAATGGCTACTAGCCCTGAGGGTGGGTACACCCTCTTTGTGCCTCCTCCCAAGGGGAGGGGGTCACATTCCTATCCCTATTGGGGGAATCCTCCATCTGCAAGATGGAGGATTTCTAAAAGTCCGAGTCACCTCAGCTCAGGACACCTTAGGGGCTGTCCTGACTGGCCAGTGACTCCTCCTTGTTATTCTCATTATCTCCTCCAGCCTTGCCGCCAAAAGTGGGGCCGTGGCCGGAGGGGGCGGGCAACTCCACTAGCTGGAGTGCCATGTGGTGCTGTAACAAAGGGGGTGAGCCTTTGAGGCTCACCGCCAGGTGTTACAGTTCCTGCAGGGGGAGGTGTGAAGCACCTCCACCCAGTACAGGCTTTGTTACTAGCCACAGAGTGACAAAGGCACTCTCCCCATGTGGCCAGAAACATGTCTCGAGTGTGGCAGGCTGCTAAAACCAGTCAGCCTACACAGGTAGTTGGTTAAGGTTTCAGGGGGCACCTCTAAGGTGCCCTCTGGGGTGTATGTTACAACAAAATGTACACTGGAATCAGTGTGCATTTATTGTGCTGAGAAGTTTGATACCAAACTTCCCAGTTTTCACTGTGGCCATTATGGTGCTGTGGAGTTCGTGTTTGACAGACTCCCAGACCATATACTCTTATGGCTACCCTGCACTTACAATGTCTAAGGTTTTGCTTAGACACTGTAGGGGCACAGTGCTCATGCACTTGTGTCCTCGCCTATGGTATAGTGCACCCTGCCTTAGGGCTGTAAGGCCTGCTAGAGGGGTGACTTATCTATACTGCATAGGCAGTGTCAGGTTGGCATGGCACCCTGAGGGGAGTGCCATGTCGACTTACTCGTTTTGTTCTCACCAGCACACACAAGCTGGCAAGCAATGTGTCTGTGCTGAGTGAGGGGTCCCCAGGGTGGCATAAGATATGCTGCATTCCTTAGAGACCTTCCCTGGCACCAGGGGTATCAGTTACAAGGGACTTACCTGGATGCCAGGGTGTGCCAATTGTGAAAACAAAAGTACAGGTTAGGGAAAGAACACTGGTGCTGGGGCCTGGTTAGCAGGCCTCAGCACACTTTCAAATCAAAACTTAGCATCAGCAAAGGCAAAAAGTCAGGGGGTAACCATGCCAAGGAGGCATTTCCTTACAGTAGTCCTGTGTATAGATGTGTTAATTCTTTGCCCAGCTCCTACAGTATGGCAAAATTCCATCCTAAGTTATTCCTACAGGTCCTGAAAAACATGGGATCAAAATGTTTGCTCGGATCAACAGAAAGAACGCAGGCATGGTCTTCTTTCAGAGAGCATTCCTGATGCCTGTGAAATATTAATGTATTTTTCTAAGAAGACTTTCAGTCAGACAGAAACCTAATGTTGTTTTATTTTATTTTTTAGATAGGGTGTCTCTCCCCTCAGTAGAAGAACCCACATGAGTGTCTGATTTTTTATTTTTTTTCCCCATGATGAAAAAGTCTCAAATATGAAAGCCTAGTGATCCTCAAGCTTCAGAGGATGAACATTGCTGACCTGACTAAGCCCTCCTTGGAAATGACATGTCCCTTTTAATAAAGCCTCCATCCTGACTTTCATTGTGTGTAAGATGGGTCCAAAATCTGCTTGCCTGTGAAAAGGTTGTTCTCCGCTCTACTGACTGTATCATTGCAATACGAGCCCAGATGTGACACCCTTAACCCTTGTGTGATACCTCCTGATAGAAAGGAAAGAAGACTTGAAAAATGTGACGAGCAGATACATCCGCAGTTAAACTGCACTACTGTTTTTAACGGCACATGTGAGTGATGCTACATTGTTTCTGTATTTGGTTCTTGAATACACAAGAACCAAGGCCATTACACATGATAATGAAAATCACCATTATAGATGAAACACTGGCTTCCGACAGCAACCTAGATGGGTGGTGCTGCTGGACAGAGCAGTTTTTAGGTCGAGCGTGCAAGCGCTTTGACCTGTTGTATGTATTGTGGGCTTTTAACCACACCCATCACTTTCACTCGTTTGTGGGCTTGCCTTTCAAAAATCACTTGATGTCATTGGTAAATGCTTTACGTTTGTCCCGCCTTGAGGCTGTTTTGTCACGCCTTGCAAACTGCCCCCGGTACATGGATTATTGCACGATTGGCAATCTACTTCAGCGTGGGCAAACTATTTATTTTGTCTCTCCCCTTTGTGCTGCATGCATTCACAGCGAGAACAGGCACAACAGCGTGAACTCGATTGGTGGTATTGTAGCACTGGTCACATTGTTCACAGTTACCTAATCAGTAATTTCTTGTAGCTCTTCAATTTAAACACTTGAAGTTGGTGAATGCTTTATGTAGAACGGAAATCCTCGAAGCAAAAGCAGCTCTCCCGGCACAGCTGGAGAGCAGATACTATGATATTCACTGCACTCAGGGAAACGCAACCCATAATGCTTTGCAGGGCATTAGTTTTAAAAAACATTTTTGCTCATAACTCAGCGTGTGGTGGTCCTAGGACAATAGGAGCACCACCAGAATGTTCACAACAACGTGCTCTTTCTGTCTACGCCATCTTTGGGTCCCCACACTAGGTTAGTGAGGACCCCAAAGTAATAATTACTCCCACCATTCAGTATCCCTTTAAGCTCTCTCATGGCTGGAACTTTTGTTTTACAGCTGAGTGTAGCTTGAGTTTTAAGGCTTTTGTTTGTAATATTCCTATAGACCTGCGTCCCCTGAATATATGTAATGTACTTTGCCCTCTAGGGTCTAAATGTAGGGTTACACTGCATTATTTATTGCCATTTTCTTTTTGTGTGGTTATGCCCTCTAGGGGCTAACTATGTAGTTACATGACCTTGTTTCTTACAAATGCTATTTTCATTGAGGTGTCCTCTAGGGGCTATTTTAAGCATTAGTCATATCAGCATATTAAAATATTTGTGGCACAGAAACTTGTCCCATAATGCTTTGCAGGGCATTAGTTTTACAAAACATTTTTGCTCATAACTCAGCCTGTGGTGGTCCTAGGATAATGGGACCACCTTCATGACATTGACCACAATGTGCGCTGTCTACATCGTCTCTGGGTCCTCACACTATGTTAGTAGGGACTCGAAAATAACCCCTACCACTATTCATTATCTCTTTAAGCTTTATCATGACTGGAACTTTTAGTTTTACTGCAGGGAGAAGTTATGTTTTAAGGGCCTTGTTTGTAATATTGCAATACTCCTGCTAGCCTTTATAATGTGTAATGCACTATCCCTCTACTGCATTACTTTCTCCCTTTTTTTTTTTTTTTTTTTAGGTCCAACTTAAGCATACGACCTCTTGTATACATTTAAGTATACTTCTTCTGTGGGCTTCCGGCTATGTCATTTGTTTGTGTCATTTAAAAACCCTTGCTTGCTAGTGATGCCTCTTTGTCCCTCCTCCTTCTTCTGTGTGGGCACAGGGACCAACTACTGTATATTTACGCTTTGTCCTCTTTAGCTGGTCTGTAGGGCCTTTTTAAAAAAAATTAAAAAAAACTTTGTTTCCTGTTCTTGTCCAGGGAAGCTTCCCTTTTAATTTGCAGAGCATTCTTGCTCTGAGCCTAGCTGTAAACACGGCTATAAACCAGGCTGTTACCTTGGTCACATTTGCTTTTTATGGGCTCTCTGCACCCTCTCTCAGCTGCCTGGTCCCCACCCCCCCCCCCTTCCTTGGTTTGGATTTTCTTTACCAAGTGTGCCTTCGTGGAGGATCACTTGTAATTACTTATAGCAGCTCCACCAGGGCTCTGCAATCCTTAGAGACAGTGCCCACTTCTGCTCCATACTTGGATCCCACTCACTGCTCCATCAGTGCACCTTAGTTCACACGCTCCAAGCCCTCAACTGTGCCAGGAACCTCATGCACGCTATCTGCCAGAAGACCTCAGTTCTTGTAGTCAGTACACTGCTGCTCCAGTACTAGGACCTTGGGTGCAGTTCTATCAGTGCACATCCATTCACACGCTCCAGGCCCCCAGCTTTTCCAGGAACCTCACGCACGCTGTCTGCCAGAGCACCTCAGTTCTTGCAGTCAGTGCACCGCTGCTCCAGTCCTGGAACCTCGGTTCACATGTTCCAAGCCCTCAGCTGTGCCAGTAACCCCACTCACGCTGTCTGCCAATTCACCTCAGTTATTGCAGTCAGTACACTCGGTTGCCGTACTGGAATCTCAGGCGCAGCTCCATCAGTGCACCTCAGTTCTACCCCGGCAAGGTCACTTCCTTTCCTATACTGGGAACCTCTCGCACACAGTTCCATTACAGCAGTTCAATTCTAATATTCAGTCCCACTGCCAAGCCAATACTGGACCACAAAGAGAAAAAAACAGCTCAGCCAGTGCACCTCAAGTCTAACATCCAACACCACTATTGATGGGAACCACCACAGCTTCGCCAGAATCCATTAGTTCTAACATTCAGTGCACATTTCTTCTCTGTATTAAGGCTCACACACACGCCCTTCAGGATTTCTCGCTTCATGTGTTAAGAGACAATGCCACTCCCTCGCCGGGCCCCACTCGCAACTTCACCAGGGCACCTCCAGGCTAATACTCGGACACATTGGCTCCATTAACATACATCACTTCTGACTTGGTGTGCCTGTTACTATTCCAGTACTGCAGCCCACATACAACTCTGTCAGTGCAACTCAACCACAACCTGCAGCACCCCATTATTCCAATACCAGGAATTACACGGTGATCAGTTTCTCATTCCTCATCCGCTGCCTTTCTGTTATTCCAGCACTAGGCCGGGATGCAACTCTGTCCATACCTCCCAAATCCTGACATGAAGCACCCCAATATTGCTGTATTAGGGGTTCACATACAACTCTGCTAATGCGCCTCCTGCTGTTCTGCATTGCATTCTGCTACTCCACACTGACTTCTGTTGGAGGACGTGTGGGAGCCAATTAAATTGATTCTTAGCTGCCATCTTTATTTGGGAGGGTCTGTTTCACCTATCTCACTCAGTTCTTTCTTTTACTCTGGTTACTCTCAATGCGTTCTTTCTCCCCCACTTTTCTCTTTACAGCTCTTAAAATCCACACATTAACAGTTTTGCTCTTTCTTTCAACATGGTTATTTCTTTCCTTGTTTCGTTCCTCTTTTTTCTTCATCAGGTATTCATTCTTTCACAATTTTTTTCTCTTCCCTTCATTCTTTCTTCGTCTTTTTTATTTGCTATTTCCTTTGACTCGGTATGCGTCTTTTCACTTTTTTAAAAATCTTTCTTCCTTCCTCTGTTTTTTTTCTTATCTTTATCTATCAATTTACGTTTTATTATAAATCCCTCGTTTTCCTGTCTGTATGTGGAAGCCACAAGTTACTTGTCAGAACCTGAAGTGTCAAAGTGGTTTTCCCATTGTGTCTGTGGGAAATGTTTCAGCACGTACATACCCTGGCTCTTTCGCTGCTTGAATCTCTCTCTAATGTTCATTTTTTCTTTCTTTTCACACTTTTCTTTTGCTAGCTTCCTTCCCTTTTTTCTTTTGCCTCACTTGTTTGCTCTATTTCTTCTTAGTTGTGTTTTCATTTTCTCGTTCTTTCTTGCCCTTCTTGCTTTTATTTCTTTACAGACCCTTTTTTTTTTTTTTTACTTCAGTCTTGTATTCATTTCACTTCTTTTTTTCTGCCCCATCCGCTTTCTCGCCTGAGGCCTACTTATCAATGGAGCAACAGTTGCAGTGGCACCGGGGCCCAGAGACCTATGGACCTCACTCAGCTCTACTTACTGCTGTATTTTCCTACTGAAATTGCAGTCAACCATTTTTCCAGGGCCCATGACACCGTTACTACGGCATTTGTCCTCTCCATCTTTACTCCTGACTCCCTCTTTCCTTTCACCCTCCAATCCGTCCCAAATTATATTTTTGTTATGGTGTTTAGAGCATTACACTAAAGCCAAACGTTTATTTCTGATAAGTTTTATGTGATAATTGAATTTGTTTTAAGATAGAGGAAGAAGGTAAATGGAAGTGCTTTAGTTAAATGCTGGGCCACTGGAATTATAGGGCAGGAAAAGACGAAATTACGAGGCTGGGTTAACCAATTTATGCGCAAATAAAGTCCAGTTATGAATTTATAATGCCAAAAGCTCTAACTCAAGAAAATGCAAGACCTATTGTATTGTAAATGCTTGTTTTATTTTGAGAATAGGCACGTGCCTAAAGAATTGTTTTCTTGTCTGTAAAATGTATTTGAAACAATATCTCATAAGTGACTGAGCATGTCTTGTGTTCTCTGTAGGCCAAAAGAGCTGGTGTCACATGTATAATTTTCCCCTCCGAGAACAAGAAGGATTACTTTGACCTAGCAGACTTCATCACTGAGGGACTGGAGGTGCACTTTGTTCAACAGTACAATGAAATTTATGACATTGTATTTCCTACCGAGTCTTCCCATAGTGGATGAAAAGAACAGAAGTATAACTTTATATCTTAACTTGCCTCGTTCACCATCGGGATCTAAACTGTTTGGCACATTGAAGCTGAAGCAGTTTTTAATGTTACACCAGTTCTCAAATATTGCTGCTAAGCAGACAGTGAGATAAACTGACCACGGCTTAATTTACTATTGCCTTTTTCTTCAGTGTATATTTCTTAATTTAGTAATGTATTAAATTAAATGAAAATGTATGGATTTTTTTTGTAAATAAATATTTTCAAATCTTCTTGTGAGACTAACAGCCCTTATAAATATGGGGCTGGACGGGGAACTTAATGCATATTGTCTCATTTTCATTCAAGGTCTTCTTAGTGCACGCAATCATGTCATGATGAACCAATTATCCGTCCTGGGCTTTCATTTAAAAACTTGATGCATTCTTGGAGTTGTAGTTCTTGTCCTATCATTTGGAGCCAATGACCCTAATTACTGAGGGTTGGAGGCACAGAAGCCATGCATGATAGAATGGGCACATGAAAAGAAATGTCCAGAATGAATTCAAAATTCCAGGCAATGCTCCATCATACAACTCTGTAATTCCAAGAATGGCTCTCCAAATATCTCATATTAGCCCAGCCAGTGCGCACCAAGGAGTGAGGAGCTGCAAAGATTGCTGCAGTGAATCTAGGGAGACTGAGAACCCGCCCTGAAAAGGAACAGCGACACCATGCACAGGTGGACCTCTGGGAAGCATCTGTTTCCAGTTATACAGAAAATCTTCGGGGGAGGAGGGGGCCTGGTCAGGTGCCCGGGTTCAAGGGCTCACTGTGGCAGGTATATAATAGGATCACAGATCAGTGACTAGGCATGGTTGGAGACACAGTAACTACATCAGTAGAGTTGGGGCTGGAGGTGGGAAAGAGGAAAACACTGGTCTTCCACTGTGCCTGTTGGTCGCTACATGTTTTTTTGGGTCCCCCCTCCTTTCCATACCATCCTGTACTATGTCTCCGCCCACTGATAGCCCAGAGTTACGAGGACTTCAGAACAAGTCTTTGCGAGGAGCGTTCCAGATTGGTAAAGTAATCTGGTAAACGCTCACACTGTTTTGGTGGTGTCCTACAGTTATATAAATGGTTACCTTCTTCAAGAAGGCGTAGTGATTGAATTTATCATTCTGCAATTTTTGTATTTGTGGCACAAATTAAAGAAGGAAAGTAAATGTTCGATGGCATCGGTCGCTGTAGATACGCATGTTCTGCAATAGCTCGCCATCTGGTGTTGGGCCGGAGTGTTACAAGTTGTTTTTCTTCGAAGAAGTCTTTCGAGTCACGGGACCGAGTGACTCCTCCTTTTGTCTCCATTGCGCATGGGCGTCGACTCTATCCTCGATTGTTTTTTTTCCGCCATCGGGTTCGGACGTGTTCCTGTCGCTCCGAGTTTCGGAACGGACAATTAGCTAATTTCGGAAGATTTTCGTCGGTATTGTTGCGTTCGGGATCGGCGTACTTACATTCAACACCGCATCGAAGATCGAAGAGCTCCGGTGCCCTTCGGGGTAGTTTTTTTCGATCCTCCGTCGGGGCCTGGTCGGCCCGACCGCGTGCTGAAGAACGCCGATGGAACGGACCCCGTTTCGTTTCTGCCCCAAATGCCACAATAAATACCCCTACACAGACCAACACTTGGTCTGCAACCTGTGCCTGTCACCTGAGCACAGCGAAGACACCTGCGAGGCCTGTCGTGCGTTCCGGTCCCGAAAAACACTCCGAGACCGTCGAGCCAGAAGACTTCAGATGGCGTCCGCACCGACAGCCCAACGGGAGTTCGAGGAACAGGAAGAGGAAGGTACCTTCTCGATCCAAGACTCCGACTCCGAAGGATTCAACGATACACAAACCGTGAGTAAGACGTCGAAAACCACACAGACACATTTACAAGGCCCAGGGGACGCCACTGCCACCAGGCCATGGCTCGACCCATAAATTCGGTGACCGACCATCGGCACCGAAAAAGGCCCAAACAGTGCCGAGATCGTCCGACTCCGGTCGAGACACCGGCACGCAGCCTTCTCGGGACCGAGAAAGTGCTGGAGACAAGCCTCGACACCGAGATGCCGGTGCCGACACGGCTCGACGCCGAGACAGCGGCACCGAAACAGATCGACGCCGAGAGGTTTCGGCCCCGAAAAAGAAAAGAGTCACCTCGGAGCCGAAAAAACACGCAGACAGGGTTTCGATGCCGAAACAAACTGCAAGCGACCCAGCTTCAGGCTCTTATACAGAAGAGCACTCGCTAACCTCCCAAATGCAGAAGCATAGGTTTGAGGAAGAGCTGCAAGCAACTGATGTGGACCATACGCAAAAGCGTATCTTCATACAGCAGGGGACAGGAAAAATAAGCACCCTTCCCCCCATTAGGAGAAAGAGAAGGTTGGAGTTCCAGACGGAACAGACACCACAACCAAAAGTGGTGAAAAGAGTTACCCCACCACCCTCTCCTCCGCCTGTGATTAACGTCTCACCAGCACAAACTCCATCACACTCCCCAGCTCACACCACCATGAGCCAGGGTGACCAAGATCAGGACGCATGGGACCTATACGACGCCCCAGTGTCAGATAACAGTCCGGAGGCATACCCTGCGAAGCCATCTCCACCAGAAGACAGCACCGCGTACTCTCAAGTGGTGGCTAGAGCAGCACAATTTCACCACGTACGCCTCCACTCAGAACAGGTCGAGGATGATTTCTTATTCAACACACTCTCCTCCACCCACAGCCCATACCAAAGCCTGCCTATGCTCCCTGGTATGCTCCGCCACGCAAAAGACATCTTTAAGGAGCCGGTTAAAAGTAGGGCAATCACACCAAGGGTAGAAAAAAAGTATAAGCCGCCTCCTACGGACCCGGTTTTCATCACTACACAGCTGCCACCAGACTCTGTCGTTGTAGGAGCAGCTAGGAAAAGGGCCAACTCTCACACATCTGGAGATGCACCACCCCCAGATAAAGAAAGCCGCAAGTTTGATGCAGCTGGTAAAAGAGTCGCAGCACAAGCTGCAAACCAGTGGCGCATCGCGAACTCCCAGGCACTACTTGCGCGCTATGACAGAGCCCACTGGGACGAGATGCAACATCTCATTGAACATCTGCCCAAGGACTTACAAAATAGGGCAAAACAAGTGGTTGAGGAGGGACAGGCCATCTCCAACAACCAGATCCGCTCCTCCATGGACGCTGCAGATACAGCTGCACGGACAATTAATACATCTGTAACTATCAGAAGGCATGCATGGCTCCGAACGTCTGGATTTAAACCAGAGATTCAACAAGCAGTTCTCAATATGCCTTTTAATGAAAAAGAACTGTTCGGTCCAGAAGTGGACACAGCGATTGAGAAACTCAAAAAAGATACGGACACTGCCAAAGCCATGGGCGCACTCTACTCCCCGCAGAGCAGAGGGAATTACAGCTCATTCCGTAAAACGCCCTTTCGAGGGGGGTTTCGGGGTCAAAGCACACAAGCCAGCACCTCACAAGCCACACCGTCCAGTTACCAAGGACAGTATAGAGGAGGTTTTCGGGGACAATATAGAGGAGGGCAATTCCCTAGAAATAGAGGAAGATTCCAAAGCCCCAAAACCCCTACTACTAAACAGTGACTCACATGTCACTCACCCCCTCCACACAACACCAGTGGGGGGACGAATAGGTCATTATTACAGAGCATGGGAGAAAATCACTACAGACACTTGGGTTCTAGCAATTATCCAACATGGTTATTGCATAGAATTTCTACAATTCCCTCCAAACATACCACCAAAAGCACAAAATTTAACAACACACCATTCCAATCTCCTGGAGATAGAAGTGCAGGCACTATTGCAAAAGAATGCAATCGAATTAGTGCCAAACACACAAATAAACACAGGAGTTTACTCACTGTACTTTCTGATACCAAAGAAGGACAAAACACTGAGACCAATCCTAGACCTCAGAGTAGTGAACACTTTCATCAAGTCAGACCACTTCCACATGGTCACACTACAAGAAGTATTGCCATTGCTAAAGCTGCACGACTACATGGCAACTTTAGACCTCAAGGATGCTTATTTCCATATACCAATACACCCATCGCACAGGAAATACCTAAGGTTTGTATTCAAAGGAATACATTACCAATTCAAGGTACTGCCTTTCGGATTAACAACCGCACCAAGAGTCTTTACCAAATGTCTAGCGGTAGTCGCAGCACACATAAGAAGGCAGCAGATACATGTGTTCCCATATCTAGACGACTGGCTAATCAAGGCCCATTCGTTAATAGAGTGCTCAAATCACACAAATCATATCATACAAACCCTCTTCAAACTAGGGTTCACCGTCAATTTCACAAAATCCAAAATTCTGCCACGCAAGGTACAACAATACCTGGGAGCCATAATAGACACATCAAAAGGAGTAGCCACTCCAAGTCCACAAAGAATTCAAAATTTCAACACCATCATACAACGCATGTATCCAACACAAAAGATACAAGCAAAGATGGTATTACAACTCCTAGGCATGATGTCATCATGCATAGCCATTGTCCCAAACGCAAGACTGCACATGAGGCCCTTACAACAATGCCTAGCATCACAGTGGTCTCAAGCACAGGGTCACCTTCTAGATCTGGTGTTAATAGACCGCCAAACTTACCTCTCGCTTCTGTGGTGGAACAACATAAATTTAAACAAGGGGCGGCCTTTCCAAGACCCAGTGCCACAATACGTAATAACAACAGATGCTTCCATGACAGGGTGGGGAGCACACCTCGATCAACACAGCATACAAGGACAATGGAACGTACATCAAACAAAACTGCATATCAATCACCTAGAACTTCTAGCAGTTTTTCAAGCACTAAAAGCTTTCCAACCAATAATAGTTCACAAATACATTCTCGTCAAAACAGACAACATGACAACAATGTATTATCTAAACAAGCAGGGGGGGACGCACTCCACGCAGTTAAGCCTGCTAGCACAAAAAATTTGGCATTGGGCAATTCACAACCAAATTCGCCTAATTGCACAGTTTATACCAGGGATACAAAATCAACTCGCAGACAATCTCTCTCGAGATCACCAACAGGTCCACGAATGGGAAATTCACCCCCAAATTCTGAACACTTATTTCAAACTCTGGGGAACACCTCAGATAGACTTGTTTGCGACAAGGGAGAAGGCAAAATGCCAAAACTTCGCATCCAGATACCCACACAAACAATCCCAAGGCAATGCCCTATGGATGAACTGGTCAGGGATATTTGCTTACGCTTTTCCTCCTCTCCCTCTCCTTCCTTACCTGGTAAACAAACTCAGTCAAAGCAAACTCAAACTCATATTGATAGCACCAACTTGGGCAAGGCAACCCTGGTACACAACGCTGCTAGACCTATCAGTGGTACCCTGCATCAAATTGCCCAACAGGCCAGATCTGTTGACACAGCACAACCAAAAGATCAGACACCCAGATCCAGCATCGCTGAATCTAGCAATCTGGCTCCTGAAATCCTAGAATTCGGGCACTTACAACTTACCCAAGAATGTATGGAAGTCATAAAACAAGCCAGAAGGCCATCCACCAGGCACTGCTATGCAAGTAAATGGAAGAGGTTTGTTTGCTACTGCCATATTAATCAAATACAACCATTACACACAACTCCAGAACAGGTAGTGGGTTACTTGCTTCACTTACAAAAATCTAACCTAGCTTTCTCTTCCATTAAAATTCACCTTGCAGCAATATCTGCATACCTGCAAACTACCTATTCAACTTCCCTATATAGGATACCAGTCATTAAAGCATTCATGGAGGGCCTTAGGAGAATTATACCACCAAGAACACCACCTGTTCCTTCATGGAACCTAAATGTTGTCCTAACTAGACTTATGAACCCATGCACTCCTGCGACATACAGTTCCTAACCTGGAAGGTGGCATTTCTCATCGCCATTACTTCCCTAAGAAGAGTAAGCGAGATTCAGGCGTTTACTATACAGGAACCTTTTATACAACTACACAAAAATAAAGTCGTCCTAAGAACCAATCCTAAATTTTTGCCAAAGGTTATTTCACCGTTCCATCTAAATCAAACAGTGGAACTTCCAGTGTTCTTTCCACAGCCAGATACCGTAGCTGAAAGGGCACTACATACATTAGATGTCAAAAGAGCATTAATGTATTACATTGACAGAACAAAAAACATCAGAAAGACTAAACAACTCTTTATTGCATTTCAAAAACCTCACGCAGGAAACCCAATTTCAAAACAAGGTATAGCCAGATGGATAGTTAAATGCATCCAAATCTGCTACCTTAAAGCTAAACGACAGCTGCCCATTACACCAAGGGCACACTCAACCAGAAAGAAAGGTGCTACCATGGCCTTTCTAGGAAACATCCCAATGCAAGAAATATGTAAGGCAGCCACATGGTCTACGCCTCACACATTCACCAAGCACTACTGTGTAGACGTGTTATCCGCACAACAAGTCACAGTAGGTCAAGCCGTATTAAGGACATTATTTCAGACTACTTCCACTCCTACAGGCTGATCCACCGCTTTTGGGGAAATAACTGCTTACTAGTCTATGCAGAACATGCGTATCTACAGCGACAGATGCCATCGAACTGAAAATGTCACTTACCCAGTGTACATCTGTTCGTGGCATCAGTCGCAGTAGATTCGCATGTGCCCACCCGCCTCCCCGGGAGCCTGTAGCAGTTTAAAAGTTACCTTCAATTATTTATATATGTATCATCTCAACCTTAAATAGGTGCATACTTAGTCACTCCATTGCATGGGCACTATTACTACAATTCAACTCCTACCTCACCCTCTGCGGGGAAAAACAATTGAGGATAGAGTCGACGCCCATGCGCAATGGAGACAAAAGGAGGAGTCACTCGGTCCCGTGACTCGAAAGACTTCTTCGAAGAAAAACAACTTGTAACACTCCGGCCCAACACCAGATGGCGAGCTATTGCAGAACATGCGAATCTACTGCGACTGATGCCACGAACAGATGTACACTGGGTAAGTGACATTTTCAATCCTGCAATTAACGTGTCACCGACATGATTAATTAGAATAAAGCCTAAGAGTTGGTGCAAAAAGGAAACCATGAAGGTACAGAACAAACTGTAGCCTCCATTGCTAAGCTGGACAGGAGTCTGTACCAAGTCCTAAATATTTTGCGGCAACCACCTGCTCCCCGAGGAAGGATGAAGTGCAGGTATTCTTAGGCATTGCCTCTTCCCTGAAGTTCGCAGTATTTCTATCTGGAAGGATAAGACTTGTTATTTGACGAAAGATGCATTCGTTGATTCAAATATGTATATTCATGAATTAATATTTACATACCTTCTGTTTCTAGGCTCTGTGACTAACAGGTGATACTAGTACCCAATCTAATGTTCTTAAACTGTTGGTCTTCAGAAAGGAAGAAAGGCTGTTTCGCCTTCAGAGATTCAAACTTGTGATTTATTGTTATATGCAAATGGTTTTGGTTATGTTGAGAATACACATGCTCATGAGAGCGCACTGTAATTTCCCCAAGAGCGCTTGGCTTCGAACGTGGCTTTCAGATCGGAGCGGTGTTCTGTTGAGCCGGTTGTAGGACGCGCCTGAGACTGAGCATTGGGGGACACTTGATTGCTGTATTTAATACAATATTTCAAGATAAACTCACCCTGTTGTGGAAATCCAACTGGAGTAACTCCTTTCACGTTATTGAGGGGGAGACACTCGTTTAACGAGTTGTCCCCTATGTGGGTAATTGAGGAGTCTGATCCAGATAAGAATATTCCGAGTTTGGAGTCTATAAAGGACAAGGTGGGAGGTTCACAAGTGAAGGCCAAGAGTAGATATGATGAGATTAAGAGTAAAAGACATTGTTTTTAAAGTTGGGGATCATGTGAGGGTAAGAAGACCCACAAATTGAAAGGATCCAAGTATTTTCAGGAGACTAAGGTGGTCCAGGTGTCCAAGCATTCTGTGAGGATGGGAAGTGGTGGAGTAAAAGGAAGGTAGCCATTGTGGAAAGGGTTGCAGACATGTTAAGTTTCCAGTCACAGGATAAGGGCTTTGTAGACAAAGAGGGTGGGGCGAGAGATGCAAGTGATTTGCAGGAAGGAAGGATGTTTTATGAGCCTTTGAGTGTTAGATGGTGAGGATCAATTTTGTGCCTCTCATAACCAAATTCCTTTCAAAAACTTAATTCATCTTTAACCTTGAAGAATGGTTTCAGTTCATCCATAACTCGACACCCCCCCCCCCCCTCACAATATAGCCCTTCAAACATGTTAACACCGGATCGTTTACAACTTTGCTTTCCCATCACACTCTTGAAATGACACCACCCGATGCAACAAGGCCATCAACAATTCCAATCACCATCTCCACTCTCACTTATCGGGCATCTGGACAAGAAAGCAGCTCTGCAATTTCCACCCCCTTCAATATGCTTCATCTTGAAATTAAAGACCAGCATTTTAGGCAACAACCGAACCAACCTGGGACTAGCGTTGCTCATGTCTTTGTCGTTCCATAAATACATTAAAGGTTTATGATCTGTGCCCAACAGAAACTCTCTGCCCCACAAGTAAGTCGAAAAATGGTGAACACCCCACACACAAGCCAAAGCTTCCTTCTCAATAGTACTGTAATTTCTCTGAAGAAGAAAGTCTGTGGGAAGCAAAAGCCACCGTGGTTTCAAGTCCCTCATGCAACTGAGTGAGCATGGCACCATTCCCCCAGATTCCTGGCATCCACAGTCACTACAGATGTAGCCTTGACATTGAAAGGTTGGATGGCAGGTGCTTCGATGATCAACTTCTTCAAAACACCGAATGCCTCCACTTGTTCTTCTTCCCATGCATATTTTGCATTGTTCCTTAAAAGTTTCCGGAGAGGTTCACTTTGTAACAATCTTGAGTAGTACTTAAACAGTCCCAGAAACTATCTCAACTGATCCTTGTTTTCAGGCTGTGAACATTTCTTTGCCACTAACAAATCATGCTTAAGTTTAATTCATTTATCGTGTGACCCAAATATTCTACTTCTCAACATAAACTTGCACTTCTGTTTAGAAACTGTCATACCATGCTCCTCCAATATGCCCAATACTCAATCCAGTTTGCTTAAGTGAGATTAAAATATCGTCCTGATACGTCAAGACTCCTCTCTCCGAAGAGCTGGTACATCAATTTCTGGAAAACAGAAGCTGCAGATGCCAACCCGAACGGCATTCTCAAAAATCGAAATGCATCAAATGGTTTGTTAAATCCTTAGACTCATAAGCCAGTTCAACTTGAAGATACACTGCCCTGAAATCAATTGTTGAAAATAATTTTGTGCCACTATGCTGCACCAGCATGTCGTAAATTCTTGGCAATGGAAAACAATACACCTGTATATTTTTATTTAATTACCTCAAATCAACACGTCTCAGATCTCTTGACTTCTTAACAGGTACAACAATGGGAGAAATCCATTCAGAGGATTCAATAGGTTCGATGACCCCATCCACACACAATTGATTCAAATGATCTTTAAGCTTCTGTCTCATGCACAGTGGAATATTCCTAACCCTCTGAGTGACAGGAACAGAATTCGGCTTCAAAATGATTTTGTGTTCATATCCTTTCACAACTCATCCTTAAAAACTTCCTTGTGTTTCAACAAGACCTGATCCAAGGAACCAACACTTTCATTAACTAAAGAAATTGGTTGCGAGGTACCAGGCCTAAGGGCCATCCCAAACTTACCCTGGTCCTTCCACCCAAATATGTTGTATCCACGTTTGGCTACAGATACCTTTGTACAAATAGTTCTGTCCTTATAATGCAAGCTCTCCATGAAATAACCACACAAGTCTAGTTCTTGACCTCCAAAAGCAATCGTGTGTATATCTGGAGGATTCAACTCCACATCATTCCAATTCTCCAAGAAAAATCTGTCTGAAATAAGTTATCGGTGACCCTGAGTCAACTGTGACACGAACGCACCAGTCACCCATCTTCACCTCACACACTGGCTCACCACACCCAAGAACTTCACCTGGAACTGTATCAGCCATCTTAATTGACACCACTACTTTCTTAGAAAACTCATATCACAACACTCCACATTAGACGACTGGAGTAACTCCTTTCGCATTATTGAGTGTGAGACACTCGTCTAACGAGTTGTCCCCTATGTGGGTAATTGAGTCTGATCCAGATAAGATTATTTCCAGTTTGGAGTCTATAAAGGACAAGGTGGGAGGTTCACAAGCAAAGGCCAAGAGTAGATATGAGATTAAAAGACATTGTTTTCAAAGTTGGGGATCATGTGAGGGTAAGAAGACCCCACAAACTGAAAGGATAGAAGTATTTTCAGGTGACTAAGGTGGTCCAGGTGTCCAAGCATTCTGTGAAAGTTGAGGATAGGAAGTGATGGAGTAAAAGGAAGGTAGCCATTGTGGACAAGGTTGCAGACATGTTAAGTTTCCAGACACAGGATAAGGGCTTTGTAGGCTGAGAGTGGGGTGAGAGAGGAGAGTGATTTGCAGGAAGGAAGGATGTTTTATGAGCCTGGAGCGTTCGATGGGGAGGCTGTGGGTGCCGGGCATGATACATGCGGGACGTTGGACCGTCAAGATGAGATTCAAGATGGGTCCTTTAATAGATGCCTTCCTAAAAGAGTTAGTATCAAACCCAAATATTTGGATGATTAGGTGTTAAAATAATCTGTGTTATTGTCGTTGAAGAACGGAGATGTGTTAAATACCAAAGGTTTTGGTTATGTCGAGAATACACACGCTCACGAGAGCGCACTGTAATTTGCCCACAAGCACGTGGCTTTCAGATCAGAGCGGTGTTCGGTTGAGCCGGTTGGAGGGCGTGTCTGAGCATTGGGGGACACTTGATCGCTGTATTTAATAAAGTAACTCAAGATAGATTCGCCCTGTGGCGGAAAGCCTATCTTCTTTAACCACCACATTTATCAATCACCTCATAGCTCACAGGGCTGGTGCCCTGGGCCCTCTGCTGCCTTCTGAATGCATTTGTCCTGTTTTTTTTTTTTTTTTGCACAACGTGGGGCGAACGGTTTTGTTTAAATTGAAAAGTCCTGTATGAACACTGCCTTAACATTACAGGTGAACAAAACACAATAACTTTAAAACAGCAACTTCAAAAACAAGAAGGGGGTGGGAGGTTAAAAGGGCTTCTAAAATGTAGTTAATTACATAGTATGTTTTTATGGATTGGTAGGGAATGCCGGGGACTGATCAAACATACAGGTTGATATGGATATTTTTTTTTCTGTTAACGATTGACATTTACAGCAGGGTTTACCGTCTGATTAGACAGAGCTTTTTTTCTATGAAAACAGGTCAGTTTCTAACCTGTCACAGATGTGTGTTCAATCAGCTCTAGACCCATATTACCAAAGAGTGACTCTTAACTGACCACCAATAATGCTTGCATCCTGCTGCACTATTGAAACACTCCGCCTAGAATCTTCGATTACGTAGGTCACGTTCAGAATAAGGGAAACACCCACTTCCCCGTTCTGTGCATCACTGATAGAATATCATGACTGCAAAACAACAAAATTGTCATAGGATGGCCACGGGCAGCATTTTCCTAGTTCAGAATATTGGAAAGTCTGGACATGCAAATTAAATATGAAATAAAACGTACCTGCTTTCTTCGGGCTGTTCCACATCTTGTATTTTGGCAATGCTACTCCACCCTTTGATCACAAAAGATGTCTTAACCTTGTAGCACCATTCAAGCTTGCCTGGTCAAATCCCGAAGTTTATAGTGACTTTTCAACCTAACCCGCTTCAATTGGTGAAGTCTGGAGATCATACTTCAGGTAAAAGTGCACTGCTATGCATGGTTTCCCATGGTTCAATTTTGGGCTCTCTTCAATAAGCATCTGGAGCCAGAGTTAGTTGTTCAGGCCATGGGAACTTCCCTGTACTGTGTTTACTGACAACATAAAACATCCTCTAGATATTCTCAATCTGCGCATTAGTTTCACAAAACCTAAGAGATTGATGCCAGGTGACTGAGGCCCAACTCAGAAAAACCAGGGAAGAGATTTACTTAGGGTTGTTCTGCACCTGCAGGGTTTTAAGAAGTAAATCAAGGCAGTATACCTAAGCACAAGACAACTTCTTGATGAACCTAGCAAGTAGGATTTCTATCTCCAAAACTGAAAGCCTTTGACTTGTCACTGCCGTCTTCTCTCGATCTTAACCACATATTAACAAGACATAATCCATCTCAAAACAAATTAAGCACATGATTGCCTTAGAATAGCAGCCTGTGCTCTTGCCCATACTATCACAATATCTTCGTAGGTATGCTTCAGTCTTCCCTCATCGGCAAAATTATTCTCTACAACCAGACATAGTTTCAACAAGTCTGACCAATTCATTCCAGGACAGCTTCCACTGGCTACCCAACAAGGAAGTCATTGCATTAAAATGGATAGTCTACATTACAAAGCATGGCAGACGACAGAGCTTTCAGAAGCAAGCATTCTTTGCATCTCGAATTACTCAAATGCACAAGTGCTACCGCCCAAAACTGCAGTACGTCTCTTCTGTCCTTGAGGTTACATTTAAGAAGTCATCTTTCAATATCTCAAGTTATAATGGGTCTTATTAATACCATGATCACCATGTACCGGTTCTGATAAATGGAAAGGGTCCTCATATTATTAATGGTGGACACTTAAGCTTGCACCCCATGCAAAACTTGCACATGCTTGCATAACTTCATGTGTTTCTGAATGTCATCCAGCTCATCCCTTCTGGGATAGAATGCCACTTTACCACCAGTGTTATTTTTTCAGCAACCGGAAAATACAAGTTGCAAATCCTTATGCAGGTCTTGGAAAGATGTCTACACAGAAGTCAAAGCCCTGCTTCTTGTATTGTGTCTTTTTCTTACAACAATGGAAACTTAATTCCGAAACGGTCCAATTGGCACAATACACCCTTTACTGGCTATTGTGTATAGCAAAACATAAAAGTGAGACTTTTTGTGCAGACCTTGGATTCCTGCTGGTGTCAGCATCACTTAGTGAATATCCAAATCAAGATGTGCATGGTAGAGAAGGGAGCCAGACAATGTGATATTGGTGGAGCTAACACAAAATGACGCCCACTGTTCTGTCAAGGATACATTCTCAAAGTACAATTCATAATCTTTTTTTAGAAGCTTTTTCTTCAGTGCCATGGTGCCAACCTGGGCAGTGCTCCCGGGATAGCAGGCAAAGCATTCCCAGGCACAGCACCCTTTCCAACTTACTTCTGTACTTGGAAACTGTGAATGAGATATACATTTTGAGAGGTTGAGTGTAGAAACTCTGAAGATTCGAGTATGTTACACAACACTTAAAATGCAGTTCTTTCACAAAGTGGTGGTTTTATAATGCCCTACTTCCACGTGCTGATGTGGCTAGATTGCAGTAGGCCAATCCTTCATGAGTAAAACTCTGCGCAAGTTCAATCTAATTGAAGTAGATAAAATAAAAAAAGTACCCATCTCAGTCTCATCAGCAGGCTGACTCCCTTCACAGCTGATTGTCTAATGACCATATTGCGTAGTGTACCAGAGTTACAGTTGTGATACGCTTCCGACTAACCAAGGTTGAGAAGTAATCCACATTAATCGGTAGGGAGCACTGCTATCTTCGTTGGATGCCTATGTGCTTCGCACAGCCATATTTGTGTACAACTATATTGAGGGGCATATTTATACTCTGTTTGCACCGAATGTGCGTCAAATTTTGATGCACAATCGGCGCAAACCCTGCCCCATATTTATACTTTGACGCCCGACCCCGTGGGCGTCAAAATTCCACCATGTGCGTCATTTTTTGGAAGGGGGAACCAGCCTTGCGTTAATTATATGCAAGGTAGGAGTTCCCTTCCAAAAAAATGACTAAGGCCTGTGCCCTATAATTATACTTAAAAAAAACGACGCACAGCCTGATGGGTGCCATTTTTTAACGCCTGGGTCAGGGCAGGCGTTAAGGGACCTGTGGGCTCGGAAGGAGCCCAGAGGTGCCCTTCCCTGCCACCCTTGCCCACCCCAGGAGGACACCAAAGGATGGAGGGACCCATCCCAGGAAAGTAAAGGTAAGTAAATTTTTCAGATTTTTTTTGTGGCATAGGGGGGCCTGATTTGGGGCCCCCTACATGCCACTATGCCCATGCCCAGGGGACAGAAGTCCCCTGGGCATGGCCATTGGGCAAGGGGGCATGACTCCTGTCTTTGCTAAGACAGGAGTCATGTCAATGGAGGTTGGGCGTCAAAAATAAATGGCGCAAATCCTGTTCGAGGCCTGAATTTTGCCTCAGACCTGACTTGCCCCATTTTTTGACGCACAACCCCCATTTTCCCATACGCCGGGGCTGTCTGGTGTGAGTCATTTTTTTTGACGCACACCGGTCCGCAGCGCCGGCTAACGTAGTTCCATAAATAAGGCGCCCGCATTGCGCGTTGGAATGGTGTTAGCCGGCTGTAACATTTGACGCACAACTGCGTTGGCGCAGTTGTGCATCAAAAAGTATAAATATGGGCCTGAATGTCTTGAAGTTTACTCTTTTCCAGACTGACATTTGTGTTACTTCTGCTCCCGAGATCTAGTTGCAGGTTAGGTATAAGCCAGTAGTAGCTGGGTCTTCAGGTTCTGCTGCATTTTTTTTTTTTTTTTTTAAAGAAGGCCATAAATGGTAGCAAGTTTGAACAGTGTTGAGACTTGGCAATAATTGACTGACACTCAGCCAATCAATGTCATTGACTATTCATTCTTCTACACAGGACGAGATTATTGGCAATTTTGATACCTCTGCTTTTTTCAGTGTTTAAGAAAACTTTTGGCTATGTGTAAAGAAATTCCGGAAGTATTGTAACCAAGCGAGGAGATGGGGTGTTAATCTCAAAACGTTGGATGTTTCCAATTTGAGATTTAAAAGCAGATTTGGAATTCTTTTACAAAAATCCGGAATTTCTCTAACAGTATTTTAGCCTTGGTCAGCGGTTTCTTTCAATTTCAGGAGCTCTCCTGGTACATTAGGTGTCCTCAAATTTTGAGAAGTGTAGTTCCATTTTAGGCTCTTTGGACAGCTCCATTGTACCTCCCCAAGTGGAATTTGCAATTAGATTTGCTGATTATTTCTCATGGGTAGACTAAGTTGTCCTCTGAGAAGTTCCATATCCAGACCGCATCCTTTCTTCTTAGATGCGCTGTTCGGCACTTGGGCTGTTTCCGTTTCTTACGCCATGCAGCGGAAGACTCAAGTAGTGGAGTCGCTGTTATTCAAAGTATTTAGCAAGAACTCATGGTCTTAGTTCTAAGCTGAACGAGACCGATTCATGAAACAAGGCTCCATTAGTTTCTTGGGATCTTTGAAAGGCATGATCAACTGTAGTTGGACAATTAGAGGTAGCTTCAAAACAGATTGCGAATGTACAGGGATTCCGGAATAATTAAGATGTCAAACCATTATTATGTGATCACAAGAGAAACGAGTTTTTCCTCAGAAGGTTTCACCTTAAAAGTGAAGAAAAGAAAAAAAAAGCTATGCTAACCCCGTTTCTCATTGTCTGAGCTTCTGGAATATTTTACAGGCTAGGATGCCATTTCAAACAAGAAATCTGATGAGAACTAGAACTGGTAGCTGAATACAAATTGTCTTTGAACCATCTCTTACTCAAAGGGTTAAAACCCATTCAATAATGCTGGAAAAACAAAATTCGGGTTTGGCCATAATATGCACCCTGTATGTCCGGTAAAACAGTCCAGTAAATGAGACCGTAATCACACCACAGACAACACCTTGAAGAAAGAAAGACAACATTGAATATTTGTTTTCTTTAACCTTTTATTGTTCGGAACTCTGTACAGCTTAATCCTTCTTGGCAGCAGCCTTTCTCATTGCCGACAGGACATTGCTGAGCTCTTCCCTCTTTCGCTTGGCACGAATGTGAGTACCAACCTGCATTAAATAAACACCGGCAAAACGTTATTTACCTATTGCTAGCTGGCAGAAATCAAATATTGCTAACAAAGCATCACTCAAAGCAGTTGGACTTGTTAAATATCTAAAAATGTTGGTTTTGGAATAATTAGTACATGGACATAGGAGCCACTGTAAACGTATCCAGCTGGGAAAATTATTCACATTTGAAACGTATCTACATGTTCCTGCTGGATTGCAAGATTACTTATGAGTTAGGTGCTCACTTCGAATGCGAAAACCTTGAGGTCTTATATGAAGAGGGGAAAAAACGCCTTGCTAATCTTTCAAGCACTTGAGGGTCAAAGAAAGCATCATGTTTCTGTTGTCACCACCTCAAAAAGCCACCTTTTCGGAGGCGATTGGTTTTTCCACGTGCAAAAACCACCTCTACAGGCGAACAAGCTATTTTAAGAAATGCTGCACCCCAAATGGTATATGCTGAAATCACTACTTAACCCAATACCATAACTTACTCCTTTTCTCGAATTACAGCTCAACAGTGAGAAACGGTAATTTATACCTGGAGGACATTGGGAAACTCACCACTTAAAACCTAGTTAGTAAAATCCACTCACGTTAAAGTGAACAACTGGGGTCATGATGCCTATGAACAATTACTGGTAGTGGTTTAATATATTGAATGGAATCAATAGGCCACTAACGTCTGAACAAAGGCGCTACATATTTTAAAAGCGTGCTTTTACCAAACAGTTTAACTACATAATCGAAATTTTCCTGTCCTTTAAACTGTAGTCAAATGTTTCAACTGCATCTATTGTGTTTAACTAATCCTTCACATTCGATGTTCATGGCTACAGCTATGCGGATAAAACGGTCTTGAGTTGACATATTGCCAATGCAGCAATTAAATAATTAACGGTATTACCCCAAATCTATTCCTATGAAGAGAATCATTCTTTTGAAATGCGCTAGGAACACAGACGGCTGCATTTACCAGCTGTGTTTTTGTAGATATTGCCATGTGAATAGCAGCAGGTTGTGGGCGTATTTGTATACTAAGCAATGTATCAACTGCCTCGGGCACCGTTTTAGGAGGCATGCACATAATCCAATGTCTGTGTTCCACATCCCAAAGACCTCTCAGGTTAACCAACTGACTGCTGCATTCTCTAGTTGATGAGGTCAGAGTGACGCTTTACTGGGTTGGTATTTTTCAATCCTTTTAAATTAGTTCTAGAAATACAGCATCTAACCAAGATGGATAATTCACTGAACCTGCCCATTAACTGTCTGCTACCTTCAATTCAACTATACAAGTATATGTAGCTCATTAAGCACTAGTTTTAATTTCTAAGACCTGCAACTTTTCTTTCGTATGAGGAAATACAAGACACTGTCAAGCCAACAATTAGTCTTTAGTAACTTCTGATGCAATTGCTTCACACCAGGAATTCCAGATCATAAACGGATCAGTAATTGAGAGAGTTGAACATTTTCAAATTTTCTTCTTTGGGATTTTACAATGAAAATCTGCTTCATAGCAGATCACAGCAGTGGGTTTACGGATTACCAGGCTAATTTTCAGTCTCAAATTTCAACAGGGGTTGCATGGTGAAATGTACCCTCAAAATGTCCTGTTTGTGATTTAAAAAAAAGTGTGTGGAATTACCACAATAATTAGCAATTCCAGAGAGATACCCCTTTTCGTCCAAACTGTTAGCGTAAACTCAGGATATGGGTGTAAATGAACATTAGTAATTCTCCAGTGATAAGACAGGTCAATTGTTTACCAAGCAAAATGTTAACTTTACTTCTATCCATAGTGAAAAACGAACTACTTTAGCACCTGAACAAGGAACTGTATAAAAACATCTGAAAAATTTAAAAAGAAAGAACAGTGTTCATTATAGTAGTTACCCTACCAATCAAATATACATGTATGAACTTTTCTACATAGCTTAAACCGCCACCCACCTTGCTCAGGCTGCTGTATTACCTAGTATCCAACATATTTATGCCTACAAAGAAGCATCCCTTAACACCAGAATGGTTTATCAACACTTAATTCAAGCAGATGGCAATTTATGCCACCCTAAGTCTTAAACTGTGCATACCGTCACTCGCCATAACAAACAAGAGACATGTAGGTGGAGCAAAGATAAGAGTTTATTTGGAATAAATTATACAAACTAAATAGAAAAATACATACCCTCTTCTTGATAAATTTAAGTGCACGCTTGTCCTTAGATACTTTGAGCAACTCCATAGCACGCCTCTCATAAGGAGCAAAGCCACAAACTTCACGAATCATGTCTCTGACAAATTTGGTGTGTTTGGTCAAACGCTAGTTTTGGAGGGAGAATTAAAAGTTTATATTAGCTTGTATAAAGTGCACAAATCAAATATACAATTGAAAAACAAGTTGTGGAGCGCTATTTTGACCCAGAAGCTACATAAAGTTAAGAAGTAATAGGTAATTTCAACAATACAGGCAGAGTCACAGACAAATGATATATGCAAAGTGTGCCCCCTGTGATGAATATTAGCTTTTAAGTCGATTCTAGAATCCCTTTCCAAAAAAATGGGACTAAATAGCAAGGCACAAATGTTCAAATATATTTGGTGTCCAATCTATCTGCCTTTAGTCCGAGATAAGCAGACATTTGGCCCTCAAAACACCAACTCTTCTTCCTTGACGCTGCACGCCGTACAGTAAAGAAGAAAAAAAAAAAACGGACTCAACTACTTATGCAATGAGTCTCTTTCTCTGCAGCACCTTTCATGTATAAAAGGGTCACTAAACATGTCACACGTTCAGTTGCACTGCCACACAACAAAGTTTTGAAATGCAAGGCGAAGCCAAAACTGAGCATTTAACTGCAGGCACAGCACCAATGAGGAAACTGATTCAGTTGTGTTTGTTTAAAGGTGGAAGACTTTACACATGTAAGCATTAGGGTATTTTGCTAAATATAAGATCCCCAACACTAGACACCTGACAGTGTTAAATCATGTGTTAACACTCAAGATGCTGTTCAGTCCCACTGACTAACCAGTCAATGCTATTTTCTAATACACTGCTGCTCCACAATGCTTTTATATTGAACAGCTCATAAAATGAAGAGAAATTCAGGATTCAAGAAGTCTAATTGTATACTGTACGGTGTGCTTTGGGCTCAAATGGAATGGACCCAAATCCAGTATAACAGTATGTATGGGGTGACTTAGTCAATAAAATTTACCTCAAGGTCCATTAGCAAACTGTGTGTAGCTATATATACACACACCATAACTGCTTTTTGAAAGAGAATTTTATTGCACCTTAAGTATAAAGGGAAAAGCACATTTTTATAAGTACCAATACTAAAGGTCATACTCACCCCTCTCCTGCGGCATTGCCTGGGTTTAGACACATTCTTGGTAACTTGGTGGCCTTTGTTAAGGCCAACGGCCATAGGGTAGCGGATCGCCATAGCTATAAAAAAAAAAAAAACACAAATAAACTACAGTTAAATGTTAATACTGAAAGAATTCCCATACCTCTTATTTTGTAATGCCATGCCAAAACAACATTTTAAAGAACCAACAAGTCATTCAGCAGGCACAACACGATAGTGCTAAAAAAAATCTCCCATCAAATACTGCCACTCACCAAAAAATTTGGTATAACTAAGCGTAACTACTAAAGTCTCATGGGACACCAAAAATATTCATCCAAAAACATTTATTCAAGTGACATTGAAAACGTGTACAAACAGAATTTGTGGAGATTCTTATTTAAACGAACACCAGTTGGGGAACGTTACCATGAAAGAACACCCGTCAGTGCTGCAAGAACATTACAATGAATAGATATTGTCCAGCGAGGCCAATTTAGAATATGCAATTAGACTTCTGCACACTGGTGACACTGAGAATAATACCAATATACTTAAACTGAACTTGAGAATACAGGAAGTCATGATGCTTGGAAAGCAGTGTAGGTCACTTGATCTCGAGCCAGGCAGAAGCAGTTTCCAGCTTTTTTTAATTGGAGCTCTGAGTATAATCTTAATGACAAGACGAATGTAATTCCGGAGGCAAGAATCAAAGCCTGTAGGCAATAAAACTATTCAGTAACAATGAGAAATAAGCTTAAAACGTAGTGTGCCACCATATTTCACAGTAGTTTAATGTGATCACCACATGGGTCATGAACAGTAAGTGACTGCTATGTCAGTTCTTCATAACGATTTGAATGTTTTACAAATATTGTAAATGTCAGTAGTACATAACAGCATAGCAAAGGTTCGGGGTGCAGCCTGTATTTGCTCAAGTACTCAATCGCAGACCTCCCTCAAAAGACAATATTAACTAAATATGACTGCTCCAAAATATATATTTCATTTAGTTAAATTAAACAATATCCATCGAGGGTATGAGCTTGACAGTGATGTGCAATCTACTATACGGGCTATGAGATAATTGTCAGTTATTGTAAGGTTTGCTTCTGGTTAATGGATTACGGAAGTAGATCTCTTCTGCCAGGGAGACGTTGTTCAAGTGCAGAGGCACCAAGAGCAGGAAGCATGAAAATCTGTTGGCAAGGCATGATATACAGCAGGCTGGGATGTGTATAACGTTCCCAAAAAGAGGGCAAGGTGCACAGTAGGCTGCGTAGTACCCCTAGCTCACTGACCAACAGGGCATTGATCACTGATTCTTTATATTAAATGGAGGAAATTGTTGCATTCTCCTAAACTAGAAAATAAATTTGGGTGTTTGCCCTAAATTTGCTGTTCAATCAGAGACTGTAGAGTTGCGTGCATGTCAGTAACAAGAGCCTGTTTTATTTCATGGACGACGCTGACCTACTTATAGAAACATACGTGATGGCATTTCAGGGACGGAGTTCGCTAAAGCAGGGGCAGTCACCATCCAGTACCGTCACGTATTGTGAAGATATGAAATTACCTCTTTTTGTAAGTCTATACTCAACCTCAGCATAAAATGAATAATGCCTAGGCTGTTGTACATATGTAACTAATGAACGGTTACTAAGTATCTTCAAACACGTAATCGAGCCACTCGCACAGCCTACATTGACCAACTACTCACACCATGGGTATTGGGATGGTTTGCTTGTCTACTTTTATATACGTCTGGCTCATAAGTCATTTGTGGATGCAGTGTGCATGAAGCAACACGTGACGGTAGGCGGAAGATGTAAAACGAACTCTAAGACACGTCCCGACACCATTATTGTGGGGTCGTAAAGTATTTCCTTCTACAGCCATCTGGCAAATCCAAGCACGATCTGTAATAGGAGCATATACCACATATTGCTGGGGTGCACAAACCCCTTAAGATCTTAAAGGGGGAGACCGAATATCGCGAACTATTAACGAGGCACTCAAAAAATAGTTAACCCTGTTGATGTAGCAGAATCCACGACTTTCAACGATATATTGATAATTATTTAGTGGCCACGTAAATTATTCTCTAGCCCTGCAGTGTACTGCAAGTCCAACCGAACATGCAACTCCGGTTATACATTAGAATGCTTTGTGATAAACGTAACTGGAAAATTCGTGTACAACATACAAAATAAAAGGGAGGGCATTAACTAGAGAACCTGCTATCTCTGGCCAGACCTAGTAGTTACCTTTCACATTTATCACGCCACAATTATTTTCGCAGTTAAAGAAAACTGCCTCATGTTCACAGTGTTCCAGATCTCAACCCGTCCAGTAAAGCACCACTCATGTCTCAAGAGTGATAGGTAAGCGACCCTTCCCTGTGCTCCAAGTATCTTATTATGCATTCAAGAATATAGCCGGCTTTAGAGTAAAAAGACAGGTAGCCTCGCGCTTCCGCTGTCTTTGTTTTGCCATATAAATACTGTTCGTACCGGGAAGGCTGCGGTTTCTTTGGGAACCGAGGAGAGGCACAAGGAGTCTTGTCTGTTCCAAACCCTAATGTCCACGTCAGAACTTCACTCTGACAAGTTTCTGGTATCTGAACGGGCACATGTTTCACCCCACCGCCCCTCGAGCTTCAGACCGTAAAACACGGCTAAGATGACACTGGATTGCACTTTGATATTTACAGACACCATTAGTACCTACCTGCACTCCGTTATGGCTGACACACCGGAAGGAAAGAGCCGAACCGGAAGTGTAGGTTATCAAGCCTCCATGCGATGGAAACAAAGGAAGGACATCAGCCCTTAAGTACCGCGGCGGCGGCCATCTTGTGACAATGTTTATATCTGTACTAGGGCGAGTACGAACTGCATTGCTGAAGAGAAATTCGCGTGAAATCTTTCCTAAAAAAAGATCGATAAAGATCAATTTAATGCTGTTGTAGTTGTTCGCCGAGTGTTTAGAGGACCCTATAGCGTATTTCAGGATTTAAGACCAAACTGCTTATTTTTTTTTTACTGATTTTACCCTGGGTCTTACCCGTTTCAGCTTTTAGAACAGGTTCGAGCGAAATGAATCATCCTTCCGTTCCATGTACCCCCTCCATTCTCGGATAGCTATATTTCTGTAGCTTTTAAGCAACCTCCGAGAGAGACTGAGCAGGACATTTTCCAATGTTTAGGATACATGCTGACTGAATTGTTTAGCTCCTTCGCTGCCAGACCTGTTCCCCCTCGGGTGCCAGGCCTGTTTTTGGGCCGTTTGGGGCAGTTCGCGCTTACGCCCTCATAACTTTTTGTCCACGTAAGCTACCCACGCCAAATTTGCGTCCCTTTTTTCCAACATCCTAGGGATTCTAGAGGTACCCAGAGTTTGTGAGTTCCCCTGAAGGAGACCAAGAAATTAGCCAAAAATCCAGTGAAAAGTTGGCAAAAAAAATGGAAAAAAGGGCTGCAGAAGAAGGCTTGTGATTTTTTCCCCCCTAAAATTGGCATCAACAAGGGGTTTTCTGTGCTAAAATCACCATCTTCCCAGCTTTCAGGAACAGGCAGACTTGAATCATACAAAGCCAATTTTTCAACAAAATTTTGGCATTTTACTGGGACATACCCCATTTTTACTATTTTGTGTGTGCTTTCAGCCTCCTTCAGTTAGTGACAGAAATGGATGTAAAACCAATGCTGGATCCCTGAAAGATCAACATTTCTGAAAAGTAGACAAATTTCTGAATTTAGTAAGGGGTCATTTGTGTAGATCCTACAAGGTTTTCCTACAAAAAATAACATTTGAAATACAAAAATATTGAAATTGAGGCGAACAAAACAGCCATTTTCTCCACATTTTACTCTGTTAACTTTTTCCTGAGATGTCAGAATTTTGAAAGCAATATACCATTACGTCTGTTGGACTCTTCTTGTTGCATGTATATATAGGGCTTGTAGGTTCATCAAGAACCCTAGGTACCCAGAGCCAATAAATGAGCTGCACCTTGCAATGGGTTTTCATTGTATCCCGGGTATATAGCAATTCATTTGCTGAAATATAAAGAGTACAAAATAGGTATCAAGAAAACCTTTGTATTTCCAAAATGGGCACAAGATAAGACGTTGAGAAGCAGTGGTTATTTACACATCTCTGAATCCTGGGGTACCATACTAGCATGTGAATTACAGGGCATTTCTCAAATAGATGTATTTTTTTTACACACTGCCTTACATTTGGAAGGGAAAACTGTAGAGAAAGACATGGGGCAATATCACTTGTTTTGCTATTCTGTATTCCCCCAAGTCTCCCAATAAAAATGGTACCTCACTTGCGTCGGTAGGCCTAATGCTCGCGACACATCACATTTTTACACTGAAATCTGACATGTTTTTTGCAAAGTCCCTAGCTGTAGATTTTGGCCTCTAGCTTAGCGGGCACTTATGGAAACATACACAACCTGTGCATTTTTGAAAACTATACACCTAGGGGAATCCAGGATGGGGCAACTTGTGGGGTTCTCACCAGGTTCTGTTACCCAGAATCCTCTGCAAACCTCAAAATATGGCCAAAAAACACTTCTTCCTCACATTTTGGTGACAAAAGTTCTGGAATCTGAGAGGAGCCACAAATTTCCTCCCGCACAGCGTTCCCCCAAGTCTCCCAATAAAAATGGTACCTCACTTGTGTGGGTAGGCCTAGAGCCCGCGACAGGAAATGCCCCAAAACCCAAGTCTCACGATAAAAATGGTACCTCACTTTTGTGGGTAGGCCTAGAGCCCGCAACAGGAAATGCCCCAAAACACAACGTGGACACGTCACATTTTCCCAAAGAAAACAGCTGTTTTTTTGCAAAGTGGCAAGCTGTGGATTTTGGCCTTCAGCTCAGCCGGCACCTATGGAAACCTACTAAACCTGTGTGTTTTTTAAAACTGGACACGTAGTGGAATCCAGGATTGGGTGACTTGTGGGGCTCTCACCAGGTTCTGTTACACAGAATCCTTTGCAAACCTTGCAATTCAGCCAAAAAAACACTTTTTCCTCACATTTCTCCCCCCCCTCCCCCCCCCCCCCCCCGGGGGCAGATCTAATTATAATAGGCCGATCTGCCCCCAGGGACAGAAATGGCCTAAAAATAAATTGCCCCCTCGGGAGCGGCCCTTGCCCAAGTGGCCGCTCCCCTCTTTCAATTACCTGAAAAAAACAAACTCCCTGGTGTCTAGTGGGGATTTGAGCAGAAATGCTGAGAAAGACATCAAAGGAAAGGAAAGGCCTTTCCTTTGATGCCCCTCTCGGCCCCTCCACGTGATCGGAGGAGAAATGCTTTTGCGATCGCGCGTTGACATCATCAGATGGCAGGGTGGAAGGGGAAGCGATTCCTCTTCCATCCCTGCCCGGGGGGGGGTGCGAAGCCCCTGTGGGGAGCGCTAGCGCTTCCCCCGAGGGCTCCTACTTGGATGTAACGTCACATCCTGGGCACCTGAGCGGTGCTGCCCAGGGCGTTACCGTTACGTCCAGGGCACCCAACTGGTTAATTAAGTGGCAGATTACATGCTTAATTTGATCCGGTGGATGCAGTTGGGGTCCGCCGGCACTCACTTTGGGGTACCATCCCTTATTTTTCAACATCAGACTTTGACCCAAAAGAGGAAGGAAGAGACTAGAAACAGGGACAGAAAGGAAAGTGGAGGACGAAAAAGGGTGTGCAGGAGTGAGGCAAAGGGGCAGGGAGTGCCTGGTGATGTATTAATGACGCATGAGGGGTATTCAAAACTACGCATCCTTGTTATTCGGCACCAAGACCTGCAGCACCAGTGGCAAATTCTAAGCAGAAGTTTGGGCCCTGGCACTTATTTTACAAATTAAACACTGCCAGACAGTGTATTAAAACTGGAATGGCTCTCTGACTGCTCTAGCTCCAGTCCTATAATAATATGGAGAAAGTTTTCCAGTACCCCCTCATTTAGGGTTGCCAGCTTTCGAAAAGAAAAATACAGACCATTTCTGGTTTTAAGAATCTGCAAAGATGTGATACTAAATAGGAACGTAAACTAAAGTGTACGTATTCATATGTAACATGACTTTTCTATCTTTCTTTACATGAATTATTAGTCATGGACCATTAACACCAGTGCTTGAAATGGAAAAATTAAAGTGCAGGTACTCTGTGCCAGAGTACCTGCTTGTTTCTGAGAAGTGCCTGCACTCCCCAATTAAAAGGATTACGGTTTTCTTGAGATGTGCTGGTACTCTCCCTCTCAAAATAAAATAGTGCCGGTACTCAGTACCAGACAGTACCAGCCCATTTAAAGCACTTATTAAAACAGATATAAAACCTATTTAAAGGTGCTTTCTATTTACATTTTCTGTTTGAAATATGTGCGGATAAAAAATAAAAATACCAGCGCTTGATGAGTTTGCTTATTTTTGTACTCCCTGGGACATCAAAATACCAATAGTGTCGGCAGAAGAATGGTCAGGTGGTGACAAGATCCTTACAGCAATCCAAGGCCTCGTGGCAAAGCCATGCAGATTGAGAGCACACAGGACACAACCCCAGACTCGCTCAGACTTCAGAGTCGGTACCACTCACAAGTGATCAGTAACTATTTATTTAAACTACCAGTCGTACAACCAGATGGCAGACAGACCACCCAATGTCAACTGTTTGGCTCTGATTGACCCTCTGGTCACTATACATCATTGGTTTTCAAGCTTGTTAATGCCGCGCCCCCGTAAATTATCGCCCCCCCCCCCCCTCAGAATTTGTCATATCTATTCTCTTAAACTGGCAATATTGAAATAAGTCTAGACTTATTTAAACATCCCAGTTAAGTTCTGTTACCTTTTTACAAATGCATTAAACATTTTCTGCATAAAACAAAGCTCTATTATCTGCATAAACGTTCTTTTGGCTGGAGCCTGGTGCCCCCATTGTGATCACTTGAGGGCCCCAAGTTTGAAGACTCTTGCTATACATAGACATTGAGTCTCTGAATTGGTAAAGATGTGGGCAGAGGGAGTATCTCAAGCTTCCTCGGTGGTATTTTGTCATTATGCCACTCCAATAGTGGGCTCATTTTTGTCTGTTTGTGGTTGCAGTGGCATGCATGCCAACATTTCGAAAGAGACAGTGGAAAAAAATTGGCAGAATGTATTTTTGCATTGTCGCGAGGCAATTTTAGGCTGGAGACAGATAAAATAAATAAAAAATTGGCTTTAAAAATGAGGAGTCTACTGCGTGAATCGGGTCTGTTGGGCACATTTGCGGTGGTTGGTAGCATTCAAACTCCTGTTTCTTTCAACTGTCCCGCCTGGGGAGCTTTCCAGTGAGTGGCGGGGCTCCCTCAAGGGCTTACGATTCTGATGTTCTTGAATAGCGATGTGTTTCAGATTGAAGTCTAGTCTCTTTGAGTAGTAATGCTGATGCCCTTCACTTCAGTGATTGGCCAATGGCTCTTTTTGTATTGAGCTCAAACTTTTCACTCAGGGTACCGATCATTATGATTAACGAGGACTGAGCATACCATCTAGCCCTATCCAAATGTGTGTGTTTTTAAGACTGTGACTTTTAGATGGTCCTGGTTGCTGGATCTCAGTGCCTCCCTTTCCCCATTTTCTCTGGGTTTCTAATTGAAGTATTCACAAATTGTACTGCGGTTGGAACAAGTGCACGCGTACGACTTGGCAGTAATGCATTTGGAAATGATCACATCCCCAGAAAGCCTGACAACTACACAACGGTGTGACTACGGATACGAATGCTGTTGATCCAGAGTCATATTGGCTCGGCATGAGACCTGTCCAGGCTCACTCGGACGCATCCACATTGACTAAATATCATGAAAGGAGGAGAGACCTGATATCCATCTAGAAACCTATTAAGTAGCACCAAAACAGTGTTCCAGATAATTATTGATAGTTGATTTAATCATAGTTCTCAAAAGGAATCATTTCAATCAAGGCTGTCGAACTGTAGAAGGCCTGCGCCTTTGTTTTGTATCCAATTTTAAAGTAATATATGAATGAGAAATTGTGTATTATAATTTGAAAACTTTCAAGTGTTAGATTGCTTAACAAGAACAATTGTGTCAAAAGTGCTTATGAAGTGTGTAGGCAATTGAAAGCAGTGCAGTGAACAAAGAGTATGTGGAGGGCAAATCCAATCATAACTATAGTTTAAAACTACCATTAGTATGAGAGACAACAGTTAATACTTTATGCAAATATTCAATACTACAGAATAAAAATCTGTTGGGTTTAGGATCATCAACTTTACAACCTCATAAGTAGGAAATAGTTATCTTCAAGAATGGGCCCTGGTGCCCGTTGAGGGTTGGCACCTTTAACGACGTAACGAGTCACTGACAAAATAGGTGTGGCGAATACCAATTTCCTGTTAACAAAATATACAACATATAATGTTCCAGTGCTGATGTCCAGAGGGATTTAGGAAATGTACAGCCATCAATTTTTTTGTCGCTATAGCGGGACAATATTGTGATTGTCTCCTTTCTTTATAGTGGTGTGTGAAAGTATAATTTTACCGGGGAGATCTGGCGAAAACAAAACTTTTAAACTTTACTAAGTTTCAAAATGTGTTTGACTGAAGTGCTCCTCTTAATAAAGTTTCTCATCTAAACACACTTTTTATAGCGAATTGTCTGGAAAATGTTACCATAGACACCCTTATTTTCAGGAAAACTCTCCAATTTACAGACGTTTTCACTGGGAGTTTATCATGCAAAGCCTATCTTTTCTCGGATTTTTTAAAGAAAAAAACCTTTGTAACTTTATGAACTCATATTAATTTCCAATGTTTTAAAAAAGCGTATGAAATTGAAGTGAGCAACGTTTTGCAAAATACCATACAAATCTCATGGCTACCTTTCAGAAAATGGGGCAGTAAGGGTGAGAGGTGCCGCTCTTCTAGACAGTAGACATGTGGTTTAAACAGAATAGATAAGTGAGAGTAAAGTCCGGTGCAAAATGGCCCGGTGCCTTACTGCCCGGTAGGCACCAAAACGGGTACTAGGAGTACCCTAGAGCAAAAATGGGAAAACATTGGCCACAGCACACAGAGAGTAATGTCCAACAGTAAGGCAGAAAAAGATATTCCTGGTGTGGTTCCGAGAGTTGAGGGAAGTATAAAGTTGAAACGAGTCTCAAATCCTGTTTGCAGATGGTGTCTTTATTCGTAGGTGCTTAGAAAGCATTGAGTCATCATGGAGATACAGCCAACACGTGTTTCGTCACACAAGTGACTTTATCAAGGCTGTAATAAAGTAATGACAGCAAACATTGGATACATATGTGTGTATTGGAATCTGGTGTGAAACCAGAAAGCGTTCTGATTGTGTAAGTGAATAAGTGATTAACATGGCTTTAGAGGTGAGTGGTAGTGGGGTCAAATAACAGCACCGTGATCAAGTTTTAAAGTTGGTCTATAAAAACAAACTGTTGGAGAGTAATAGAGTATATGCAATTTGAAGCAGTGTGAGCATGCAATTGTTGTGCAATAGGGAGAAACTTAAAAGTCTACGAGAAATGCAGGAGAGAAAGTAGAAAAGATAAAGGGGAGATACGGCTAAATGCAAGTTTAGAAAAAAGAAACAGTAATGAAGGCGGTGAGCCCAGAGGGCATAACAGAAGGGTGAGAGTCATACCTGGGACAGCAGGCTTAAGTAGGTTTGGTGGTGGTGTGTAGTAGTGAAGTATAGGTGGGCTGGAGAGAAAGTGAGTGAGATGGATCAGAGAAAAAGAGAGAAATAGAATGGGATAAGTAATCGTGTGTGACAGGATAGTTGGGAAAACGTAGAGAGCTAAAAAATGTAAAGGTAAGGTGATAAGAAGGAAAAAGGTGGGAAAAAAATGTAAAGGTAAGGCGAAAAGAAGGAAAAAGGTGAGGAAAAGTTGGATTAGAGAGAAAGGAAAATCTATATAAATAGAAGAAAGATAAGAATGGTCAGTGAGAACATACCTGAGTAAATGGTAAAGAACTGAAATAGGTATGGCTGCGCCAGGCAGCTGCAGGTGCGTGTGTAAAAGGCTTGCGTGAAATCGAAGATATGAGAAGGCCCTGATAAGCCTATAAAATGACCTAAAGTGGTAACAGGGAAGAAAATAGGTATATAAAGCGAGGGCAGGATTTTAAAAAAAGTGTAAACGCAATAAAAGCCGGTGAATGAATATCCAGTTTAAATAAGCGGTTGGTAATTGGTGATTTAAGGTAAAAAGAATTATTTGTTGCGTCTGAGTAAGAGTCACACCGGTATAAAGACACAGAATCGGGGTGTACGGTGGCCCCAAAATGAACAAGTCACGGTTGGGAGAATGCAAAAAATATAACCCGGGTCGTGGTGAGCGGCTGGTGAGGGCTCGACACACGTGAGTCTAATTAATTAAAAATGACCGCAGGGGCGAGGGCGTGCACTAAATAACGGTGAGAAATTCACTGAGAGAAAGGATAAAGTGCGAGTCTCGATCGTAAGGCGAGGTAAGTGATAAGCACATTGAAGTGACTGTTGCCCGTGAAGAGGAGCGTAGGGGTGTGGGTATAACTAGAGTGATTAGGGGGGGAAAGAAACGCTTAAAACATGGAGTAATAGAAGCGATTCTCGTTCTTAGGAAATATCTAGCAAAATGCGTTAACTAGTGGCAGTGAGGACCGCGTTACGATGAACGTGGCGAAGGCGAGTTGGGAACTTACCGAGTAGTAGCGTAGTGGTGAGCTGTCCGGTAAACGCGAGATCGAGTGATGATCTGCGAGGGGAAATACTAGTAGATTAAGTAGGAGGCAGAGGTGCAGTTGACATGGAAAAGGGACTAAGTTAAATAGGCTGCACTGACGACCCTCTTTGGTGTGACTGGGCTGAAAGGGTGAAAGCGACGGCCATCTTGAATGTAAATCGGAGAAAATGTGACACCATATAATAGGAAAAGCATAAACAGTAGAAACGTTAGTAAGGGTTCGACAGTGACTCTGTTGATGCTGGGCACCGAGAAGGTGCCTGGAGAACCGGAGAAGAGGATAGAATCAAGACATAAGAGAGTGACAGTGTGATTGTGTTCAAGGATATAATAGGTGTGTAATGTTACACTACTGCACTATACAGTTGTGATGGTAAATGAGACCAACAAGAGGTAGAGGCAATGAAGTGTAGTAGGTAGGTGCAACAGTTGAGCCATATGCATAGAAACATGTATACATCAGTGGGATATACAGTAGTCCTCAGTATTATACAGTGTTTGGGAAATATTAGTCAACAGTATAAGAGCCATTCATATTTGTTACAATGAAAAGAAACAGAAAATAAATAGTTCTTTGTATTGAATGTGTTCTCAGTGTAGTGAGTGGGTGTAGCAGTTCACACCCATTGCATAAAAACATGTGTTTATTTATGGGATATACAATAGTTCACAGTCTTGTTAATGTTTAGGAAATATTAGTAATAGTTGTAAGAGCCCTTCACATGTGTCGTCGTGAGGAGATAAGTATATAGCACTAAGATGGTACACAGTGGTCCACAGTATTACTAGAGTTAGGAAATATTAGGTAACGGTATGTGAGCGAATCTCATGCGTCGCAGTGACAAGTTACAACAATCAAATCAGTATATGTGGACGTACTGTACATGCGCAATGGAAAATCAAATTATAGAAATAGAGACCATGAAGTACAGTAAGTATAGTAGTTAACACAATTTGTGTAAGCGCATACATGTACCAATAAGGAATACAGTAGTGCACAATATTAGTGAAAACAGGCAATGCTAATGTGTATACTGTAGACAGGAGGAATGGCGAATCATGCGAGAAAAAAGTGAAGTTCACGATCCGTGTTCAAGCCTAGTTCAACTGCGCGAAGCTTTATGATCCATTTAGATTCGCATCTACGTAGATCCCTGGTTCTATCTCCCCATCTTGGTGAATTGGGAACTTGAGTGATGCCATGGAATCTAAGGCTCAGGAGATCCTGCTCCCCGTGCGATGTGTTGAAATGGACAGCCATAGGATAGCTGATGTTAGCATTCCTGATGGCTCTGACATGTTCCTGAATACGTTCTTTTAGTGGGCGTATTGAACTGCCAACATAGATCAGACCACATACACATATCAGACAGTAGACAGTGAACTTCGTGTTGCAATTCATGAAAGTCTTGATGTGATGCGTGGTCACGGTGTTGTAGGAAAAGGAAGTGGTTTTGTTAAGGGCTAGTTGGCAAGAGATACAGCAACCACATTTGTAAAAACCATTTGGTTTCGCGGGAATCCACCCTGTGGATGGTGTCAGAGGTGTAGGACAGAGAAAGCTCGGGCACAGAATGTTCCTAAGGGTCCGACCTCTGCTGTGTACAATGGTAGGAGACCCTCCTATTGAGTCTTTGAGGCAAGTGTCCAACCTTAACAGATGCCAGTGTTTCTTGAGAATACGTAGCACATCCTTACTTGCAGGGCTGTATTTGGTAATGAAAGAGACCGGTCTGCTGTTGGAGAGACCCTGAGCCACTGGTTCTTTGCGGTTCTTAATCAGTAAATCGTGTTGGTTTTTGTTACATATACGTTTTCTGGCCGCCGAGATGAGTTTGTTGGTATACCCTCTAGTTTGAAAACGGTAAGTCAGGTTCTTAAGCTCCTGTTTAAAGATGTCATTGTCAGTGCAGTTGCGCCGAACTCTAACCATTTCGCCGTATGGGATGGCCCTAATCTGTGAAAGGGGGTGGGCGCTGTGAGCATGTAGTACAGAATTGCAGGCGGTGGGTTTCCTGTACAGTCTAGACATGATCTTGTTGTCGGTGATGTACAAAAGCAAGTCGAGGAACTCGATTTTGGTCGTGTCCATTTTGTGAGTGAAAACTAAGTTAAAATCATTGGTGTTAAGGTGTTTGATGAGTATATTGAGATCCGAGACATTGCCAGTCCAGATAGCTAGAATATCATCAATATATCTACCCCAATACAGGATATGTTCAGTAAGATCAGGCGGGCAGTTGGACCATAGGTGTTTTTACTCAAATTGACCCATGTAGAGATTGGCATATGAAGGGGAGAATTTAGCTCCCATGGCTACACCTTGACACTGTCGGTACCATCTACCATCATGTAAGAATACATTGTTCTCTAGTACCAACCATGTGAGGTCAAGCAGCATACGTGTGTGATCAAATAGTGTGGCATCTCGGGTATTGAGCGTACGTTGGAGCATTTCCAGTCCCCTTTCCAGGGGGATGGATGTGTAAAGAGAACTAACGTCGAGGCAGACAAACATAAAGTCTTCTGACCAGTCAATGTCTTCCAATTGACACAACAAGTCACGGGTGTCCTGTATGTAGGACGGAAGGTTATGAACCAAGGGTTGGAGAAAGGAGTCAATGTACTCAGAGATGTGTTCCGTAGGTGAACCAATCCCTGAGATAATGGGTCTGCCAGGAGGAAAGCCCCCTGGCTTATGGACTTTTGGTAAGATGTATATACAAGGAGCCCGGGGCGCCTCGATGTACAGAAATCTGTATTCTAAGTCAGTCAGGAGACAGTGATTTCTCCAAAATGTCAATTTCTTTTTGATCATGCTGGTAATGTTGGAAAGAGGGTTACTTGGTAGTAGAGAGTAGGCCTGGGTGTCATTGAGTTGTCTGTCTATTTCTGCAACATAGTCACTCCTGTTCATGACGACGACATTGCCCCCTTTGTCAGCCTCCCTGATAACTATATCTGGACATATGGAGAGTTTATGCAGCGCACGCAGTTCCTCGGAGTTGAGATTGTTGGAAGGTCTGTGGGTGCGTGTGCTCCTTTTGTCCTCTAGGTTATAGAGTTCCGTACTGACGGCTTGGTAGAAGACGTCAATGTGATTGTCTGGCGGTAGCGTGGGGACAAACATGGAATTGGGTTTGAGCCCACTGTTGACATCCAAGTTGGGTATAACATTGAGTTGAACCAGTAGTTCATCAAAGCTAGGTGATGGTGAAGATGTGTTATCCAGGGAGAGAACCGTATGGATATCCTGAAGATCTCCAATGGTTTGATTGCAAGTAGGTGGTGCCGTGTGGGCATTTTTGTTGGTATCAGGTTTGTTGTGGAAGAACTTTTTAAGTTTGAGGTTACGTATGAATTTAAAGAGATCTATGTGTATGTTGGTGTAATCAGGTTTAGAAGAAGGACAGAAGCCCAGACCCTTTTTCAAGACATTTATTTCGTGCATAGACAGTTGTAAACTGGAAAGATTCATAACCTGAACTGTTTCTTCACAAATGCTAGGGGTGGTCTGCAAGGAGAGAATACTCATGGCCTATGAGTTTTCGTGGTGGAACGTGTTGTCATGCCCCCCCTGGTGTTTGTTGCGGTGTTTCCTGCCCCCCCTGCGGGTGGGTCTATGTTTGTGCCTGATCTGTTGTAGTTCTGTCGAAGTCCCTTTCTGTATCGGCCAAGTTCCTCTAAAAAAGAATTTGATTGTTGTGTGGTATTATGTGGAGTCATATTGGTAGAAGACCCTTCCCTAGGTGGGTCTGAGCAATCACTCGAAATGTTGGAGATATCTGATAAGCTGCCCGTGATTGCCTCAGCAGGCGTATAGATATTTGTCGGTCTAGTGTTAGACTCCTTGTTAACCTGATCGAACTTTCGTGCAAAAGTGTAGATCCTGCCATTCTTGTAATCATTGTCATCTCTGACAAGTTTTCGCATTTTCTTATCTTTTATGTATAACTGGTAACCAGTGAGTATCTCCCTCATAATAGTGTAGTTCTTGTCCGTTGCTTCTGGGAGGTTGAGATTTTTAATCTCCTCCTCCAGAGATGTGATGTCTAGAAGTAATTTGGTACGTTTTCTGTCCGAATGTTTGATCAGTATGTTAATCATACTGAAAGAGGTAGAGGAGATAAGGTGTTCCCATTCCCCGAGTAAGTCAGGGTCAAGGTCTTCAAATGATGGGAATATAATCACTCGTAGACCTCTAGGTACTTGTTTAATTTCCAAGTAGCGTTTAAGAGTGGTAATGTCCCACCAACGGGCTAGTTCCTGTTTTCTTAACCTCTCTAGCTTAATGAATTTCTGTCTTAGTCCTTGTGTGGAAGGTGTGGGATCTGTGGTACGGGGAGCTAGGGGTTTCTTGGAAAAAAGCTCAGCAGCCAGGGTGTCCCGGTTGTCGTCAAAGAAAGCCATGTTGAGTAACCTAAAAGGAGGGTATTCCTTTCGATCAAAAGAAACACAGATAATGTAGTTTAAATGGTACGTGTTGCTAGAGTGCGGCTCACCCTGTTCAGAAAGAACATAACAAGGAACAGAGAAATGGGGCAGTAAGGGTGAGAGGTGCCGCTCTTCTAGACAGTAGACATGTGGTTTAAACAGAATAGATAAGTGAGAGTAAAGTCCGGTGCAAAACACCTATGGTCCAACTGCCCGCCTGATCTTACTGAACATATCCTGTATTGGGGTAGATATATTGATGATATTCTAGCTATCTGGACTGGCAATGTCTCGGATCTCAATATACTCATCAAACACCTTAACACCAATGATTTTAACTTAGTTTTCACTCACAAAATGGACACGACCAAAATCAAGTTCCTCGACTTGCTTTTGTACATCACCGACAACAAGATCATGTCTAGACTGTACAGGAAACCCACCGCCTGCAATTCTGTACTACATGCTCACAGCGCCCACCCCCTTTCACAGATTAGGGCCATCCCATACGGCGAAATGGTTAGAGTTCGGCGCAACTGCACTGACAATGACATCTTTAAACAGGAGCTTAAGAACCTGACTTACCGTTTTCAAACTAGAGGGTATACCAACAAACTCATCTCGGCGGCCAGAAAACGTATATGTAACAAAAACCAACACGATTTACTGATTAAGAACCGCAAAGAACCAGTGGCTCAGGGTCTCTCCAACAGCAGACCGGTCTCTTTCATTACCAAATACAGCCCTGCAAGTAAGGATGTGCTACGTATTCTCAAGAAACACTGGCATCTGTTAAGGTTGGACACTTGCCTCAAAGACTCAATAGGAGGGTCTCCTACCATTGTACACAGCAGAGGTCGGACCCTTAGGAACATTCTGTGCCCGAGCTTTCTCTGTCCTACACCTCTGACACCATCCACAGGGTGGATTCCCGCGAAACCAAATGGTTTTTACAAATGTGGTTGCTGTATGTCTTGCCAACTAGCCCTTAACAAAACCACTTCCTTTTCCTACAACACCGTGACCACGCATCACATCAAGACTTTCATGAATTGCAACACGAAGTTCACTGTCTACTGTCTGATATGTGTATGTGGTCTGATCTATGTTGGCAGTTCAATACGCCCACTAAAAGAACGTATTCAGGAACATGTCAGAGCCATCAGGAATGCTAACATCAGCTATCCTATGGCTGTCCATTTCAACACATCGCACGGGGAGCAGGATCTCCTGAGCCTTAGATTCCATGGCATCACTCAAGTTCACAATTCACCAAGATGGGGAGATAGAACCAGGGATCTACGTAGATGCGAATCTAAATGGATCATAAAGCTTCGCGCAGTTGAACTAGGCTTGAACACGGATCGTGAACTTCACTTTTTTCTCGCATGATTCGCCATTCCTCCTGTCTACAGTATACACATTAGCATTGCCTGTTTTCACTAATATTGTGCACTACTGTATTCCTTATTGGTACATGTATGCGCTTACACAAATTGTGTTAACTACTATACTTACTGTACTTCATGGTCTCTATTTCTATAATTTGATTTTCCATTGCGCATGTACAGTACGTCCACATATACTGATTTGATTGTTGTAACTTGTCACTGCGACGCATGAGATTCGCTCACATACCGTTACCTAATATTTCCTAACTCTAGTAATACTGTGGACCACTGTGTACCATCTTAGTGCTATATACTTATCTCCTCACGACGACACATGTGAAGGGCTCTTACAACTATTACTAATATTTCCTAAACATTAACAAGACTGTGAACTATTGTATATCCCATTAATAAACACATGTTTTTATGCAATGGGTGTGAACTGCTACACCCACTCACTACACTGAGAACACATTCAATACAAAGAACTATTTATTTTCTGTTTCTTTTCATTGTAACAAATATGAATGGCTCTTATACTGTTGACTAATATTTCCCAAACACTGTATAATACTGAGGACTACTGTATATCCCACTGATGTATACATGTTTCTATGCATATGGCTCAACTGTTGCACCTACCTACTACACTTCATTGCCTCTACCTCTTGTTGGTCTCATTTACCATCACAACTGTATAGTGCAGTAGTGTAACATTACACACCTATTATATCCTTGGACACAATCACACTGTCACTCTCTTATGTCTTGATTCTATCCTCTTCTCCGGTTCTCCAGGCACCTTCTCGGTGCCCAGCATCAACAGAGTCACTGTCGAACCCTTACTAACGTTTCTACTGTTTATGCTTTTCCTATTATATGGTGTCACATTTTCTCCGATTTACATTCAAGATGGCCGTCGCTTTCACCCTTTCAGCCCAGTCACACCAAAGAGGGTCGTCAGTGCAGCCTATTTAACTTAGTCCCTTTTCCATGTCAACTGCACCTCTGCCTCCTACTTAATCTACTAGTATTTCCCCTCGCAGATCATCACTCGATCTCGCGTTTACCGGACAGCTCACCACTACGCTACTACTCGGTAAGTTCCCAACTCGCCTTCGCCACGCTCATCGTAACGCGGTCCTCACTGCCACTAGTTAACGCATTTTGCTAGATATTTCCTAAGAACGAGAATCGCTTCTATTACTCCATGTTTTAAGCGTTTCTTTCCCCCCCTAATCACTCTAGTTATACCCACACCCCTACGCTCCTCTTCACGGGCAACAGTCACTTCAATGTGCTTATCACTTACCTCGCCTTACGATCGAGACTCGCACTTTATCCTTTCTCTCAGTGAATTTCTCACCGTTATTTAGTGCACGCCCTCGCCCCTGCGGTCATTTTTAATTAATTAGACTCACGTGTGTCGAGCCCTCACCAGCCGCTCACCACGACCCGGGTTATATTTTTTGCATTCTCCCAACCGTGACTTGTTCATTTTGGGGCCACCGTACACCCCGATTCTGTGTCTTTATACCGGTGTGACTCTTACTCAGACGCAACAAATAATTATTTTTACCTTAAATCACCAATTACCAACCGCTTATTTAAACTGGATATTCATTCACCGGCTTTTATTGCGTTTACACTTTTTTAAAAATCCTGCCCTCGCTTTATATACCTATTTTCTTCCCTGTTACCACTTTAGGTCATTTTATAGGCTTATCAGGGCCTTCTCATATCTTCGATTTCACGCAAGCCTTTTACACACGCACCTGCAGCTGCCTGGCGCAGCCATACCTATTTCAGTTCTTTACCATTTACTCAGGTATGTTCTCACTGACCATTCTTATCTTTCTTCTATTTATATAGATTTTCCTTTCTCTCTAATCCAACATTTCCTCACCTTTTTCCTTCTTTTCGCCTTACCTTTACATTTTTTCCCCACCTTTTTCCTTCTTATCACCTTACCTTTACATTTTTTAGCTCTCTACGTTTTCCCAACTATCCTGTCACACACGATTACTTATCCCATTCTATTTCTCTCTTTTTCTCTGATCCATCTCACTCACTTTCTCTCCAGCCCACCTATACTTCACTACTACACACCACCACCAAACCTACTTAAGCCTGCTGTCCCAGGTATGACTCTCACCCTTCTGTTATGCCCTCTGGGCTCACCGCCTTCATTACTGTTTCTTTTTTCTAAACTTGCATTTAGCCGTATCTCCCCTTTATCTTTTCTACTTTCTCTCCTGCATTTCTCGTAGACTTTTAAGTTTCTCCCTATTGCACAACAATTGCATGCTCACACTGCTTCAAATTGCATATACTCTATTACTCTCCAACAGTTTGTTTTTATAGACCAACTTTAAAACTTGATCACGGTGCTGTTATTTGACCCCACTACCACTCACCTCTAAAGCCATGTTAATCACTTATTCACTTACACAATCAGAACGCTTTCTGGATTCACACCAGATTCCAATACACACATATGTATCCAATGTTTGCTGTCATTACTTTATTACAGCCTTGATAAAGTCACTTGTGTGACGAAACACGTGTTGGCTGTATCTCCATGATGACTCAATGCTTTCTAAGCACCTACGAATAAAGACACCATCTGCAAACAGGATTTGAGACTCGTTTCAACTTTATACTTCCCTCAACTCTCGGAACCACACCAGGAATATCTTTTTCTGCCTTACTGTTGGACATTACTCTCTGTGTGCTGTGGCCAATGTTTTCCCACCTTTCAGAAAATACCCACAGCTGTGACACGTTCGAGACTACTGCTTATGTTACTTCCATTTACAATAAAATACAGGGGGAATTGTCATCGTTGTTGCATTCTGGCTTGCAGCCACTAGAGAGCGGTGGTGCATTGGGTGAGACCAGAGGTTGTGCTTAAAATTTACTACTGCATTTGTCTACTTTCTTCAAGATCCGTGTTTTTAAAGCTGTTGCCCACTGGTTCAATTGCTATGATGTACTTGCACAGCCGCCCAGCAACTTAAGTGAGATTCCTCGTATTACACCTCTCACCAGTGTAGGTACCGATCCAATTCAGAAATGTGACAGTTTCTACAACAAATCTCCATCCATCCTCTCCCTTTCCAAAAACAGAAAAAAAGAAAATGGCATTTTAAAATAAATATGTTTACAGACCAGTTAGTTTACCAATTGGAATTTATGAGTCCCAATGTGTCTCAGATCCAAGGGCGGCACAGTGAAGGCCGGCCCTGGACTATAGCCCACTTTGCCGATGACTTAAAGCGCTGTGTGTCACATGCCCCTTTACACAGTAGTTGCTGGGCTTCCCGGGCCACTTTAGCAGGGCACGCAGACATGCCTGGTGGTTTCAGGCATACAACATTGTGTGCACCCATGGCCTCTGCCCAGGAGCCATCTGTGGTGCAGTGACAACATGAACACTTTGAGAGACCCCAAGGGACTACAAATGAAACATGCATCTCTAGAGCAAAAACGATCAAAGGCTTATAACGTTAACTTCTTAGACATTAAAAACTGCACAGATTTAGACAGCATCTAATACCAAATATCTCCCGACACTCATCAACATTTTTAACCTCCTGAATCTTCAAGACTCGGCTTCAATCCCTGAACATGTCCTGGCCATCCAAAATGTGATTGGCTGTTGACAAACATTGGTAACATTAACGGCAAAATTGTGTGTGTTTATTTTAAAACCAAATGATGGTCCCAACTAGCGCCTGAATGAACACAGCGCAGAACAGCACTACACACTTCAATGTGTTAGTCGGCATACTGAAATTTGAATTGTTTATAGCTCTGTAAGCACCTATTAGACATATTTGTGGTTCACTATCCTTCCAGAATATATTGAATGCAATATGCTATTTATTAACTTTGTTGAGTGTGAAAGGGGAATGTGACTCATAAGAGGCAAGGCCCGAGTGGGTGATGACACCATTCTGCCCCCACCACAATAACAACAAATATTATAACACATTTTCCACATCTGACTATAGAGTTTATGCCATGGTATTTTTGCATGTGTAATTTTTATATGTCTTGCATCTAACCAAACCAGGTAGGAAGGAGTTGCATTTTAGTCATTAGGTAGAATCACATGGAGGAGACCTCGTGACTATTAGGAAAATTGTTTCCTTGTGTAAAGTCATTGTAACAAGCAACATGCATCCCTTGAGGAAGAAAACACTGTTTTTCCCAAGTCAGTTTTATTGTACTGTGGGAATAACATGGACTTTGACTTTTGCCCTATAATAATAAATGTCGAAATATATATTTATATATATACATTTACTTAGCGAGAGACGGGGTATATATCAGTTACTCTTGTATTATGGTCCAATATTGTCATCAAGGTATTCTGATTGTTAGAAATGGGTCACACAGCAAAGTTAACCCTTTGCACTCTTTTCAGGCAGAAGCAGCAACTGCAGGTCAGTCCAGCAAAGCAACACAGCCAACGGACAGTACTCGTCCTTCAGCTCTTCTCCTGGGCAGAGGTTCCTCTTGATTCCAGAAAGATTCTAAAAGTCTGGAGTTTTGGGTCTTCTTCTTATACCCAGTTCTGCCTTTGAAGTTGGCAAACCACAAAGCAAAGTCTCAAGTGTTTGCAAGATCCTTCCTTGTCCAGGCCAAGCCCCAGACACTCACCAGAGGGTGGGAGACGGCATTGTGTGAGGGCAAGCACAGTCCTTTCAGGTGTGAGTGACCACTCCTCCCCTCCCCTCCAGCACAGATGGCTAATCAAGATATGCAGGCTACACCCCAACCCCCTTTGTGTCACTGTCTAGAGGAGAGGTGTGAACAGCCCAACTGTCAAACTGACCCAGACTGACAATCCACAAACAGGCAGAGTCACAGAATGGTATAAGCAAGAAAATGCCTACTTTCTAAAAGTGGCATTTTCAAACAGACAATTTAAAAAACAACTTCACTAAAAGATGTAGACTCTAAACTCCACATTTTTGTCTGCTCTCAAAGGGAATCTGCGCTTTAAGGATATTTAAGGCAGCCCCCATGTTAACCTATGAGAGGGATAGGCCTTGCACAGTGAGAACCGAATTTGGCAGTATTTCACTGTTAGGACATATAAACACACTAATATATGTCCTACCTTAAACATACACTGCACCCTACCCATGGGGCTACCTAGGGCCTACCTTGGGGATCCCTTACATGTAGTAAAAGGGAAGGTTGAGACCTGGCAAGTGGGTACACTTGCCAAGTCGAATTGGCAGTTTAAAACTGCACACACAGACACTGCAGTGGCAGGTCTGAGCCATGTTTACAGGGTAACTAATGTGGGTGGCATAACCAGTGCTGCAGGCCCACTAGTAGCATTTGATTTACAGGCCCTGGGCACCTCTAGTGCTCTTTACTAGTAAATCAAATATGTCATTCATGGATAAACCAATCAACAGTACAATTCCTATAGGGAGCACTTGCACTTTAGCACTGATCAGCAGTGGTAAAGTGTGCAGAGACAATAAACCAACAAAAACAGACCTAAAAAAAATAGGAGGAAGAAGGCAAAAAGTTTGGGAATAACCCTGCAAAAAGGGCCATTTCCAACACTGATCATTTAGGCAGAGCATAGAATATGGGTCGAAATCACATGCTTCCTGGTATGTATTTTTTTATAATAGTTGTTCATTTCGAGGTACTTTACGTGTGTGGCATGATCTTTCCTTACATATTTTCAAAATATTACAGACAACACAGACCTTGCTGTATTCCAACATGGTTACTTTGTGGATTGGTTCAATTGGAATATGTGATAAAAGTATAAGAACTGGGAAAAAGGTCTGTTTATTTCTGACAAAATCCATTTAAATTTTGCAATTAACAAAATGTGTGGGCTCCACTTAACATCAAGTTACCAGTCCAGAGAAGGGAGATGTCCATTTTGTGACGCTCTTTTATAAACTCAGCATCTAAAATGTGGCAATAAGTAGAGACGATCTTTCAAGTTAGGCTTCTGTGTGTTCCCTATGTTTTGGACAAAACTATTGTTCATCCCTCAGTACAACAAAATAGGAGTGAAGCGTGAGCTGTTCCTCTTCGTTGCATTGCACACCATGCACAAGAATAGTATACACCGGCCAGTGTTAGGGCTCCGGTTCAGACTCACGATACTAGGATATAAAGGCTCTCCTTCAGTCCTTAGGAAATCTACGAGCTCTGAACCAAATAACTACCTGGGTGGGGGTGACACAACACGGGGCCCAAAACGGGGCTGAACCGCTAAGTGCAGCTGAGGGCCTGGGACAACAAAAATACGTCTCAGAAATTTAACTCAAGATATCCTGCGGTATCTTATAAACCAACTCAGTACCAGGAGATTGTCCTCTTCTCCCACTGAGGTTTGTTAAGCACTTTACAGTTACAAAAGATATATCCATGTTGTTTGTACTGATTTCTGTGGTTTTGCAAATAGTGGCAGGTAAAGTGGAAAAAGTAGAAATCGAGAAGATACGTGTTCTGATAATGTGCTCCTGCCCTCACTGTTCATCTGAAAGCCAAGGGGATTTCCATTATTTGGGGGCCACATTGACACTGGTGACTGAGCCGACCCCAACATATACCAATGAGGTATTCTACTCACAGGTGATAATGAAATCTGCGGATGCAGCAAAGCTATCCACAAGATGTACTATAATTGATCACCCATCACGTTATGAGTAATATAAATGTAGTCCATTTGACTAACATTGTTTGCATGACTTACTTTTGAGGGAAGATTACCACATGTAACATAGACTACATAATTCGGACATTTTGCACTGCAGATGTAACATGTGGTAGCTCCATATTCACCTCTCCCATAGTGGCCAATTAACTTTAGGCGAAACAAGAGAAATGCTGACAAAAGTGATAAAAATATACAGCATCTGATCCAATATGTATCACAGCAGTGCGGTATTGAGGTTACGTATGAAACAATAAAGAGGGACTGGGAGAATTCTGGTCCAGTGTACGGTCTCCCAAGACCTGAACGTATAAAGAAAGGGAGTACACTGTTCCAATATATATATATATAAAAATATATGTGCAGGGTGGATAGAGTCAGTAATTTCAGGAGAGCCCTCAACCATCCACTAGGATGCCAAGTTTCATCACTGGGCAATCTCCTCATCAGACCGGTGCTGCAATGTCCCACGAAATCGGTGGTGGTACTCTACCGAAATTTTGTGTTACAAAATGGGGTCTGAAATAGATACTGACTGAGAGAAAACAAAAAGGAGAGATAAGTGGGTTAAAATTGGCTTTGAACCTCAAACATCATAATTTTAATGAATCAGGAAAAGGTTCAAGTCAAGATTAAAAAGAAAATGAAGGGAGTGAAATACGGGGGATAATGTCCCACTACACTCCGTACAAAGGAAAAAGGTAGTGTACCTAGTCCTAACGTATTCTGGTCAACATGTTTCGCGTCTCCACGGTCATAAAAATGATCCAATGACGCTTCATCAGGACCCTAAAACTACTTCTCCTATTTAATTATGTATTTATAAGTGCTGGGAAGTCACTTACTGGACGAGGACTATTCGTCAACGTCGATTTGGTCAATCAGTCATCCTGCATGAAAGCGAAAACATAGACAAACATCAGAGTTTGAGTAGTGCAAACGGTGATAAATTCATTAGAACCCCGGTCCAAAAGTTTGGCACAAACGGACATAATACACAAAAAGGCTTACCATCCCATAGTGAAGGACAGACATCATAGGAACGCGCAAGCCTCAAACCACAGAGGAATTACTAGGTATGAAAAAATTAAGATTAATTTGGACACTACCCAAAAACCTGCACATGCACAAGCAATTAATATTAACACACAGGCTATAAATGCAATATCCTTACTCATCACCACTGGGTAAACGCATATTAAGGAGTATGTGTTTTCCTTTGAGGTTGTCTATATTCATAACAATTCCAGTCATAAAGAAGCATATTTGAAGCCCTTTATACTACTACACATTGTATTGTGTCCATTGCAGTCTTAACGCAAATAACAACAGAAAATCAGAAAGCACACAGTGTGCTTCCAGAGTAGAATTGTATATTATTCTGATAAGCAAGGATGATACCATAAGTGAAATAGTGATATAAAGATGTTATTTGGTAATATGCAAGGGATATGGTTGCAACATTGCAATCTTAAAAAGAAGTGGAGTAACTAAGACTATGGGGGTCATTCTGACCCTGGCGGTCGCGGATGACTGAAGCACCGCCAACAGGCTGGCGGTGCTTCAAAGCCCATTCCGACCGCGGCGGTAAAGCCGCGGTCGGAAAACCGGGTCCGGCGGTTTCCCGCCGGATTTCCCCCGGCTGGGCAAATCCGCCAGGGCAGCGATGCAAGCAGTGCTGCCCAGGGGATTCTGACCCCCTTCCCGCCAGCCTGTTTCTGGCGGTTTTTACCGCCAGGAACAGGCTGGTGGGAACGGGTGTCCTGGGGCCCCTGGGGGCCCCTGCACTGCCCATGCCACTGGCATGGGCAGTGCAGGGGCCCCCTAACAGGGCCCCAGCCTGCTTTTCACTGTCTGCCTAGCAGACAGTGAAAAGCGCGACGGGTGCAACTGCACCCGTCACACACCTGCAACACCGCCGGCTCCATTCGGAGCCGGCTTCAGTGTTGCAGGCCGCCTTCCCGCTGGGCCGGTGGGCGCTAACAATGTTAGCGCCCGCCAGCCAGCGGGAAGGTCGGAATGGCCCCAGCGGTCTTTCGACCGCCGAGCGGCCATATGGCGGTTCCCGCCAGGCGGGCGGTGCCCGCCGCCCGCCGGGGTCAGAATGACCCCCTATATCTCAAATTTAGGTCTCCCATGGGATAAGACATTTTAGAAACACAACTAGAAAGACCACAATCAAAGACCAAATCTTACAAAGAGGCAAGGTTAGAGAAAAGAAACAGGATAGAGAAATCCAAGGGAAAGGCTAGGTTACCCAGAGTGGATTCCAGAAAAGGTATTATCATAGTGATGAACACTGGTGGGGGTATAATGGGGAGATAGGAAAGAAATGACAACTCCAGAGGGATGTCAATCTTCTGGGCAGCATTAGTCTCACAAGGATGCACACTCTTGCTCCAGACCTCTCAGCGGGGAGAAGTCATGGAATGAAAAGGATCAAGGCAGAGTTAGGCCTTTCAAACAAGGAAGGTAGTACAACCAAGACATAGCATGCCTCAAAGAAAGCTGTTGAAGAGTGAAAATGGGCAACCCTCAACTAGACAGTACTGTGGAAAGCACCTGATGCTCAAACCTCTCCTGATCACTGAGAAGCTGAAAATAGGGCTATGTTCAGACAGAAACAGTGGGGCCCTGATTCCATTTAGGTTGGAATAGCTGGGGCTACTTATTGCCGCAGATGAAATCCAATACCAGTTTGTAAGGAATTTATTGGGTGCAGAAAATAGCACATATTCTGAGTCTTTAGGGGACGATAGGCAGATTATGGCGCTTTATTAACTTAATTGACATGTCGGGGTAAATACTGTACTGTATTCCCCTGTTAAAATCTGGGTTTGACATGTAAAATGTAATGGAGAGTGAGGGGTATTTAATTTCCGGGAGCTAGAAATACCACACAACAGGGAAATGTGACCCCTGCACATACAGTGGTTTGGCTAGGGGCCAGTGATCACCAACCAAATTGGAATCGGGTCCAGATTGGCATTAAAATGATTTCATTTTTCAAAAATTAAAATTCTAATGAAAGCTAACACAGAACGGATAATCACAATGATTTTCTGGATGCAGTTAACAGACTCCTACAATATTATGATTGCTGAATAACACTGTCCCAGGTAGTAATACATGATCCAACTGGAGAGGAAGTTTTAATTTAAGCCTTTTCCCTACTAGTCCAAAAGCCACTACAATACCAGTAAAGAACAAATTGGATATTTCAAATGACCACTGCAATATGTAAGACTCAACTAGTATGAGATAGAAAGAAATCAGTTCCACGTGTAATCCCTCAATGAGATGAATTATGTGTTTAGAAACATTACCCAAGGAAACAGAAGCTAAACAAATGCTGAAGTACCAAAACTGATTACTTTTTTGTGTTCTGGGCTACATTGATTTAATACACTGGATATGCTATCGATGACCCCCCATTAACCCATTCTTACAATTTAATTTTCAATGGTTCCATATCTAAATTTGGGTCCTTTCAAACTTTGCAGATAACTGATTACGCTTCCTTTTAGGCAGCTAAAATTCACTGCGCAAGTCTTGCCTTTCTACTAATTTCCCTGTGAAATTTAGCCACAGTATGTAATTATCCTTACCTAATGACATTTTCACAAACTATTTTTAGGAACATGATGTCAACACAAGAAATCACAAGCACAAAGCAAAAACAAGATAAAAGAACCTTCACGGCCAGCGAGCAACATAAAGATATACTATAAAATCCAGAATACACCCAGCTCTTGATTAGTCGGGAGCCTCTCACCCTTTGCACACTGATTAATCAGTCACAAATATCACCAGACTTTTGATCACAAAGGGGATCCGCTGATACCCAACGTGGATATCCTGCCAAAGGGGGCTAGGGGTCGTTCACACTCTCTTTAGTTAAGAGCACATTTGTTCTCCATTCAATGCAGAAATAAAAGTGTCACTAACATTTTTTTCACACTCTTGGCAAGTCTAAATGAAACTATCTTTGACACATTCTTTTTTTAGTTTTCTTTTAATTATTTTTTTATTCGGAAAAGAAAGATAAAGAATTACATTAATACACCAATTTAAACCATAACATACGAAATCAAAGATAGATACATAGTCTAATTGAAAACACAATTTCCATTGTGTTGAGGGGCAGAACTTTAACCACAGCCATCCGAACCTCCATTAGTGAGCCAGGATCCATTCTTGAAATTGTCCCCATATTACTTTCCCTTTTTTCCTAGCTGATCTCCCCTTCCGTACATACAGAGCAACTTCAAGATGATACCCGGATAATAATTTGCCCAACCACTGTTGCCACGATGGGGGTAGTAGGTCCAACCATGCAGAGGAGATGCACAATCGATAGACCGCCATAGCCAAAAAAATAAAGGCTCTGAGTCATTCCCCCACTTTCTCTGCAACCCCCAAGACCATAATCTCAGGGGTAAGATCAACTTCATATCCCACTACTCCTGTTAACACAAGATGAATACCATCTTTCAATGCCGTCAGTTCCCCGCAAGTAGCAAACATATGGATAATATCGGCTCCAAACATCCCACATCTTGGGCAATTTGTCCCTTGTACTCCACCCCATTTAACGAGATGAGCTGGTGTATAGTATAAATCAAACACTGTCTTGTAGTGCTGTGCTTTTAGCGAGGAAGAAAGTAGCATGGTGTATCCCAGCTCTAATGATTTAAAGAAACTAATACCCCCATCTACAAGCTTACCCTCCCACTTCTCACTATGTTTCTCCAGATCATTGGGCTGTTCTAACATCAATGATGAGTAAATTAGTTTTATTGTTATATTAGGTTTTTCCAATATATCCTCCAACAAGAGATTACTTATGAATCCCTGCGCCAGCCCCGTTTTTTTTACTCAAAAAGTCTCTTATCTGTAAATATTTAAAAAAATCCCTTTGCTCGAGTCCAAACTGTTCTTGAAGACTCTCAAACGTCTTAACCACAAAATCATCCAAAATGTCTCCTAGCCTTCTTATGCCTAGAGAAGCCCATTTTACAGCATAATTGTCTTTAAATATTTCAGGCAAGGACGGGTTATTACTTATTGTAATATAATAATTAAATCTTCCCAGGCCATTCTTCTTCCGCCATGGTCGCCAACATCTATAGGCCGCCTCCAATACCTTATATTGTACTTTCTTGTAATACCCAGGTTCGTGAAAAGTTAACAAACATTCATTCGCTATTGGTCCTACCAGCAGCTCATAGATGTTTGGACAATATTCTGCCACAATCTTACCCATCTTCCCCCCCACTAATGGGCGCATATACTGAAAGGCTGCTGCGAGTTGATACAATATCATATTTGGGAGGGACCACCCCCCCTTTTCCCGAGGTAAAGACATAAACTTCTACACTTACCATATGCCCATATAAATCTCATTAACAATCGATCTATCTCCTCAAACCGGGAATTTATGAAACTCAATGGAATAGCATGGTAGATATACATCAATTTAGGAAGAAGAATCATTTTGACCATATTACACCTTCCCATTATGGTCATATGTAAGTTATTCCATCTATTCATATCATATTTAGCTTTCATCAATATCGGGTCCAAATTCAGATTGACAGTCTCTCCTACCCTGGGAGTGATGTCGATGCCAAGGTATACTGCGTGATCGACCCTCCGATTATCCTGTGTGCTCACATGTCTATTGCTCAGCCGCTGCGTTTTTGCTCTATTTAGCAAATAGCCAGAGAACATCCCAAATTTGCTCGTCACCTGTTCAATTTCTTTCAATGCTACATCTGGATTGGAAGTTATAATGGCTATATCATCTGCATATGCCAAGACTTTTGTATTCCAATCAAACCTACAAACTGGCAATATCATATTATTCCCTTCTAGTTGTCTGGGCAGGGGATCTATATAGATAGCAAACAAAAGTAGGGAGCATGGACACCCCTGTCTAGTACCCTGCTTCACTCTAACACACTCAGATTGCCCTCCCATTAGCTGTATTCGCACCCCAGGGGACCTACATATAGCTTTTATTGCTAGGATAAATTTCTTCCCGAACCCATAAGTTTCCAAAGCCTGCCCCAGATACTTCCAATTTACCCTATCAAACGCTTTCTCAGCATCTAGCAACGCGACTGCCATAGGTTCTTCCGCCACCTCTGTAGCATCGAAAAGCGTGATGACCCTCCGAATGTGCTCGGTAGTGTCTCTCCCCGGGAGAAACCCATGTTGCCTGGGTGTTACTAATTTCTCGATAACCGAAGATAATTGGGCGGCAAGATTTTTTGAATACATTTTTACATCGCTATTTATCAATGTGATTGGCCGATGTGAGCCTGGATTCTGTGGAGTCTTCCCTTTCTTCAAAAAGACCACCATTTTGGCCATATCTCAAGATGCCGGGGTTTTACTACCATTTTGCACTTGAGTAAATAGTTCCATCATCAGAGGAAACAAGAGTGTTTTGAAACTTTTATAAAATTCTAGGGGAATTGCATCAGGAACGGAGGCTTTCCCCGTGGAGAGATCGCTCATTGCCATTTCTAATTCCAAGCTGTCAATATGTCCCTCCAAATTCAAATAGTCTTCGTCTGAAAGTTTGCTAGTCTTATTAGAACTAAGAAACTCCAGCATCTCTACCTCTGTATACGAAAGTGTAGTGTTGTATATCTCCATATAATACCTCTGAAACACTTCCCTAATCCCATCCGCATCTACTACTATTCGTCCTTTTGATCCCTGATTTCTCTAATGACCCCAGCTGCTGTTCTATGGTGTGCTCTTACAGCCAACAAGTGCCCAGACCTCTCTCCGTATTCGTACCCTTCATAGCGTTTAGCCAAATATTTTTCTGCTATTCTCTTTGCCGTAGCCTTGTTTATTGCTGCTTTTACAATAGCGATCTGCCCTGAATATTATTTGTATCTTCCCCCCTTTCTATAGCTATAATCAGCTAACTTTATACAGCTCTAAGCTTCATGTGTGTATCCTTCATTGTAGCTTGGGCACTTTTTTGTTTCCTGAGACTAAAACTTAAGGTTTCCCCCCGCACTCTGGCTTTTAAGGTGTCCCAGACCATTTCTAGCGGGGCGGTCCCTGATTAATCTCCAGAAATTCGGTAATCCAGCTCCTCATATGGACACAGTATTCAGGGTCCTTAAGAAACCCTCTTTTAAGGGTCCACCTCCTAACCTTATACTCAACACCATCTAGATCCAAGTGCAATACTAGTGGGTTATAATCTGATATAAACCGCGGATACAATTCCATACTAGCATGCGCTAGCAACTCAAGAGATGTAAAAAAAAAATCGAGCCGAGCCAACTTCACATGAGGGGCCGAAAAATAAGTATACTAAGGATCTGGTTCACGCTGCTTTACCCAGGCATCCACCAACCCTAACTCCTTCTGCAGCCCTACCATTGCATTGTGTACCCGAGGTTTACGACCCTGATATCCCTTAGATGTAGTAGCTAGTAGATCCCACAATCCGTCCCAGGAACCATTAAAATTGAAATCCCCGCAAAGGATATACGGGGGGAGAATCCTGCTAATTCCATTACCAGGAAATCCATTGCGACAGGGTGATCTGTTAATGTCCCATATATAGAACATAGGGTAAAACATCCTTTTCCATAGTGACATTCTACTATTGCTCATCTTCCATTCCTATCTGCACTCTGTCTTACTGTCAGAGTGACCAGATCCTCGGGGTCTGCGCACGTTCCCAACACGTCCACCACTGAACAGCTCCAAGACTCTGATAGATAAATCACAGAGGCTAAGAGAGTTCAAGAGGGGAAGAGGAGATTACGAAGGGAACAGCTGGGAAGGAGACCTGTAGTGAGAAAAAGGTTAAAACACACAATATGAAAATTACATCTCATGAAATCAATATTAGACTATGACTCTAAGCCTAGTCATTCTGAAAACATGAACAACCTAAGAATTAGGCTTAAAATGACAAAGTTTCAAGATGGCCGGATACCTGTAAGGGAATCAAGATGGATTAAATGAAACTTTCAAATTCAAGTACTTTCCTTTACATGAGAATCAGGAAAACATTCTGAATAAGTTCTAAACCAGTCATATGAATCCTTTTTTGAGAATGCATACTAGGACCATGCAATATTGCATCTAGAAACTCTGGTCTTCTGTGTTCTCTTGAAATGTTTCAACACGAATTGCGGACATTGCAGATTTATATATATATAGTAAACACCATAAAAGGATTGTGCACCATGAATTACACAATAGTTGATTCAAGAAACAAATCACACAACTTGTCAACTCGAATATTACCTAATAAATGTCTTAGAATAAATGGCATACAATTATCAACATGAATTAAGTTCGAAGAGAGAATCGTGCATCTTGCCGATTCGAGTGCCACCATGTAAAATGTCAAGAAATGGTAGCACGCAATGAATATCAGGGTTAAATCACCATTAAACGAATCGCGCGTCTTGCCGATTTGTAAGCCACGATGTAAATGCCAAAAAATAACAGCGGGCAATGAATAACAAGATTAAAGCACCATGAAACGAATCGCACGTCTTGCCGATTCGCAAGCCACCATACAAATGTCAAGAAATGGTAGCGTGCAATGAATAACAAGATCAAATCAGCATGAAACGAATCGCGCGTCTTGCCGATTCGCAAGCCACCATGCAAATGTCAAGAAATGGTAGCGCACAAAGTAATCTGTTAATCATTAAATAATTAGGCCAAGAATGTGAAAGTTCTCTATAACGGCGTCGGGAGGTCAGCCCAACCACCGTCTTACCGCCCAGAACAAGGATCACCAATGAGGAATGAAGGGCAGAGGCCTGGAGGATCAAATAGGCCACCGGGACAGAAGCTCAGGAAGTAGCTGCTGCTCTGCACCGGGACCTCTGAATAGTGAGCACTTGGAGCTGGGCTGGCTCCCTTTTATAGCGTATTGGCCCAGCCCACAACCACACCCAGGCATGCTGCAGGGAAAGTCTCTAGAAGGCCCTGGAAAGGGACCACACCCTAACACACTCTGAAAGCCTGCAGCAATACATTGCAAATGAACAGTATTTGTAAACACATTAAAAATAAGTCTTCAGGATTAAACTCTGCAATGCAAAAGGTTAAACAACAACATATCAGCACAATGCATAAATTACGTTGTTTTGAGAGTGCTGGGTTTTTGCATTCTAGTCGCCAATAGAGCGCGCACTGCCCTGGTGTTGACAGTACTCCCCTCTCCCAGACGCGCTCTAGGGCCTGGTTTGCCTGGATTAAGACGATTAAAGCGTCTCACAAGTACTGGAGCATGAACATCAGATGCGGAAACCCATGAGTTACTTACAGGACCATAACCTTTCCATGAGATTAAGTACCATAGATTATGCCCTCTCAGTTTAGAATCCAACACTTTCTTAACTTCGTATTCTTCTTCCCCTTGTACTAGAACAGGAGCTGGATGAGGGTGGACCTTTTGGACTGCCTTCTTCAAGAGGGAAGTGTGGAACACTGGATGAATCCGTAAGGATCTGGGCAATTGTATTTTATAGGTCACCGGATTGATTTGCTGGAGGAAAAATCTATATGTTTTGTGGAAAGCCACACTTTGTCACCTGGTTGATATTGCGGTCCCTCACAATGTTTCTTGTCATAATGCCTTTTGTATTTTTGTTTGGCTTTTTCTAAATGCTGTTGAATCAGTTTCTGGGTTTGATGCAAATGCTGAAGGGTTTCTGACACAGCTGGAGTAAGAGAACTTTCTTGAGGAATTGTGATGGGCAAGGTGTCAGGATGATAGCCAAATAAACCAAAAAAGGGTGTAACGCCAATAGAAGTGTGGAATGAGTTATTGTAGGCTAACTCAGCTAACCAGAGCATAGATGTCCAAGAATGAAGTGCCTTTTCAGCGTAGGCACGTAGGTATTGTTTCAAAGTCTGATTTAGTCTCTCCGTTTGACCATCTGTTTGAGGATGGTGACCAGTAGATAGTGTAGATGTCACTTGGAGTGTTTTACACCATGTCTTCCAGAAATTGGAGGCAAATTGCGACCCCGATCGGAGAGGATAACTTTTGGCAGTCCATGATAACGAACCACTCTGTTCAGTAAAATAGTTGCCAATTCACTAGAAGTGGGCAATTTCTTACAGGCAATGAAATGTCCATATTTCGTGAGACTATCTACTACCACCAGAATTACTGAATGCTGTTGAACCCCTGGCAGACCCGTAATAAAGTCTAAAGAAATGTGTTCCCATGGACGACTTGGGGTTGGAAGTGGATGTAACAACCCTTTTGGTTTTGACTGACTTGTTTTAGTGTGAGCACAGACTTCGCAGTTGTTTACCATTGCTTTTACATCTTTTGTTAGGGTAGGCCACCAAAAATAGCGTTGGATCAGTTCAAGAGTTTTAGGAGTACCTGGGTGACCTGCCGTAGGTATAACATGCAACCAATGAAACACTATCTTGCGAAGTTTGGTAGTGGGTACGAACAAACGAGCGTCGTGAAAGGGTAGTCCTTGCTTGATTGACCTTTTGGGGTCTGCTTGGGCCCATGTTTGCCATTTCTCAACAGTGAAAGAGTTGCGAATTTCTTCAAAGAAATCTTCAGTTTTTATGATACATAGAACCTTGTCAGGAGCAATGATAGCTCTGGAGGCTTGAAATGCAGGCAACGTGGTAGACTCTTGGCGGGACAAGGCGTCAGCTTTGCGATTATCTTTACCAGGCCGGAAGGTTACTACAAAATCAAATTCGGCAAAAAACAGCATCCAGCGTAATTGCCGAGGAGTCAAAAGTCTGGCGGAACTCATGAATTGAAGATTACGATGATCAGAATATACTGTGACAGTGTGTTTTGCACCCAACAAATGATGTCGCCATTCTTTAAAGGCGTCACGAATCGCCAGAAGCTCTTTTTCAGCAATGACATAGTTATGTTCGGCTTCGTTCAACTTCCGAGACATATAAGCTACAGGATGGAGAGAACCAGTGACTTTATTTTGTTGCGATAAGACGCCTCCTATTGCTACATCAGAAGCATCAGCTTCCACTATGAAAGGTCGATTCGCATCAGGATGAGTCATGCCTGGAGCAGTGGAGAAAGATTCCTTCAAAGTAGAGAAGGCTTGGTCAGCCTCTGGGGACCATACAAACTTTTCTTTCTTTCTTAATAGCTTAGTGATTGGAGCCACTGTATGGGAGAAATGATTTATGAACCTCCGGTAAACATTTGCAAACCCCAGGAAACATTGTACATCACGAACAGTCTTTGGGGTGGGCCAATCAGATACGGCTTTTACTTTCTTTTCTGCCATCACCATACCTTGAGGGGTAAGAATAACCCCTAAAAACTCAACTGTGGTAACATGAAACTCACACTTGGTTAGTTTGCAATATAAATGGTGTTTTCGAAGGGCTGCAAGAATTTTCTTGACATGGTGGACATGTTCGTTTTCATTGTCTGAGTAGATCAAAATGTCATTGATGTATACTATGCAAATATGTCGAGGTACTCTCTAAGAACGTCATTCAAAAAAATTGAGCTGGAGCATTACACAGACCAAAAGGCATGACGGTGTATTCAAAAAGGCCATATCTTGTCTTGAACGCTGTTTTCCATTCATCACCCTCTCTCATTCTGACCAAATGATAAGCACCTCGAAGGTCAAACTTCGTGTAGATTTTTGCTCTCTTTACTTGTTCCAATAAGACTGGAATTTGGGGTAAAGGATATTTATTCTTGATGGTGACTTTGTTCAATCCCCTATAGTTGATACAAATTCGAAGTTCTCCATTAGCTTTTGGAACAAAAAACAAAGGCGAAGCTGCAGGAGACTTAGAGGGGCGAATGAAACCATTCTCCAAAAATTGATCTAGGTATTTTCATAAATGTTGATTTTCATGTTCTGACAGGGCATACACACGACAGTTGGGAAGTATCACACCTGGGGCTAGATCAATTTGACAGTCATAAGATCTATGAGGAGGTAGGGTCTCTGCTCCTTTCTCATCAAATACATCTTTGTAAGATGAATACTGTTTGGGCAGCTGAATTTCTTTCTCCACAGCAGTAGCTATGTATGAGTTGCAGACTTTTGGTACTTGAATCTTTTGGAGACATTGTTCTTTACATAGCACAGATGAGAACATGATTTTTCGTTCTGCCCAATTGATCTCTGGATTGTGATGAGTTAACCATGGCAAGCCAAGGATAATCCCATATTGGGGAGCATGGATCACGTCAAGGATGATTTTCTCTTTACGTTTCTTTCTTTGATTCTTATCTTCACAAATCATCAATAAGGGAATAGTCTTAAGAGTTACTGGACCTCCAGTCAAGAGTTTTCCATCGACTGCCTGGATGATTTCTGGGGTCTTCTTTTCAATTCATGGGATCCCCCATGCACAAACCAATTGGGCGTCAACAAAGTTCCCAGTAGCCCCAGAATCGACTAGAGCTTTTTTTAAATATATCTTTTTCTTCACCTGAACTCTTATTTCCAGTTTAAGATGTCTAGATTGTGAAGGGTCCACGGAGACACACAAGAGCAACCCTTCTCTGCATCTCGGGTGTTTTAGTTTTCCAACTCTACTGGTGCATTGGCTGCGACCTTCTGAACTGGACCTTGCTTGCTCTTTGGTTTGATTGGGCAATCTTTGGCAAAATGACCCTTCCGCCCACAATAAAGACATTGTCCATTTTTTCTGTGTAGGTCCTTTTCATCTTTGGTCAAAGGTCTTCTGATGGTTCCAATTTCAATCGGTTCCGGCGTTCTCTCTTTCGGAGTTCTTGAGTCTCTGTTATCATGAACACGCCATGAATATTTTTCAGTCTTTTTGCGCATTCCTTTACGTTCTGATAAACGATGATCAAGCCTCAAGACAAGGTTTATTAATTCTTGACAGTCTGTAGGTTGTGGGTCGATTTACGCTAAGATATCTTTTAGTTCCTCTTTGAGTCCCTTGTAAAACAAGACCGCTTGTTTTTCTTCAGGCCAGGATGTCTCGGCAACCAGCCAGTTAAAGTTGGCTAGATATGACACTAGGTCCTGATTCCCTTGGCGTAAATGTAATAATTCACGATCTGCTGACTGTGTTACAGTTCTACGATCAAAAACTCTCTCAAACCCACAAACAAAATTTCTCCAGTTGTACAACAAGGGACTATCTTTACGCACAAGAGGAATTGCCCAGGTAGCTGCATCCCCAGACAGATATGATAACAAGAAAGCTACTTTGGACTGGGCATCTGGGAATGTATGTGGTCTACAGGTGAAGTGTAGTTCCACTTGAACCAGGAAAGATTGCGCTTTCAAAGGGTCACCTGAAAAAAGTTCTGGGGGAGCTAAAGGAATTGCGGAAGGGACATTGAGGGAAATGCTTGTCGGATTACTTCCAGAAGTCTGAGAAGAAGTACCTGGCCAAGACACACCTGTGGGACTTTGTTCCATCTCTACCTTATCTTGTAACTGACTCACTCTCTCAGCTAGGCTAGTTGTCAATTCTTTGGATGATCCCACCTCTGCCTGGAGCTGGGTGATAGCCTTGACTAACTCGTCCAGCGTGGCCATGCTGAGAACATCCACAAACCAGGAGGATAATAATTTGTGGGCTCACTATTCTGTCAGAGTCACCAGATCCTCGGGGTCTGCACACGTTCCCAACACGTCCACCACTGAACAGCTCCAAGACTCTGATAGATAAATCACAGAGGCTAAGAGAGTTCAAGAGGGGAAGAGGGGATTAGGAAGGGAACAGCTGGGAAGGAGACCTGTAGTAAGAAAAAGGTTAAAACACACAATATGAAAATTACATCTCATGAAATCAATACTAGACTATGACTCTAAGCCTAGTCATTCTGAAAACATGAACAACCTAAGAATTAGGCTTAAAATGACAAAGTTTCAAGATGGCCAGATACGTGTAAGGGAATCAAGATGGATTAAATGAAACTTTCAAATTCAAGTACTTTCCTTTACATGAGAATCAGGAAAACATTATGAATAAGTTCTAAACCAGTCATATGAATCCTTTTTTGAGAATGCATACTAGGACCATGCAATATTGCATCTAGAAACTCTGGTCTTCTGTGTTCTCTTGAAATGTTTCAACACAAATTGCGGACATTGGCAGATTTATATATATATATATAGTAAACACCTGTGATGCTATTAATTGTGTTTGACCAATGACTTTGTGTTTCACCACTGCGCATATTAGTTGCTCAATGTTCACCAGTAGCACATTATATGTTTTGTTCAGTTTAGCCGCCTATTGGCTTTGACACGGCATTAGCCATTACATTCCTTATTCTGCCTATTGGCTTTGACATGCTGTATTCAGTTTAGCTGCCTATTGGCCTTGACATGATATTAGACATTACATTTTGTATTCAGCTCAGCTGCCTATTGGCTTTGACATGATATTAGACATTACATTTTGTATTCAGCTCAGCTGCCTATTGGCTTTGACATGACATTAGACATTACATTTGATATTTAGGTTAGCTGCCTATTGGCTTTGACATGACATTAGACATTACATTTGATATTTAGGTTAGCTGCCTATTGGCTTTAACGTGGAATTAGACATTGCAGTTGAGATATTAGATGTCTGTGTTTTTCCAAGCTGTGTTTTTCCACAAGATGAGCCAAGCTGTTTTCTTCACACCAGACTAGACCTGATAAGAGAGAGTACATTTGGTGTTTTCCTTTCTGCTCAGGCTTGGGAATAGGAGAAGTCTAGGAGATCTGGCCAGTCTCCAAAGGCTTGTGTAGTTTTCCCGAGTCTGAGAGGAGGGGGCACACTTTTGTAATGATGACTCTGGGCTACAGTGAGTTAGATTTGAATCTGCTTGACTTCAGGCTGGAGCTAGACGTCAGTTGCCAGTCTCCCGTGTGGGTAGATAATCTCTTTCTCGCAGTTGACCGGAGTCATCAACTTGCAGACCCCAGAAAGATGAAGCTGAAGATAGGTCCTACTTGCTCATATGGTGATGAATTTTGATTTTTATGCTTTGCTACTATAATCATATAATATATATCTGCTGTGTACATTGCAACTGAGAAGTACTGTGATATATTTTGCTTTCATTGCTGTGACTACTTTTACTCTTTTGAACTTTGTGCTTGAAATCTACTAATTCGTCTCTCAAGAACTTGTGGGTGGGGAAGAATTAACAACAATAAAGGTCTTCTTTGAACTCAGAAGTGCATTCCGGAGAGGTTCTGTAAGCTCTGATATGAGATAAGTAGGAAAGCAGAACAACACCAAAAAAGGATTATGCACCATGAATAACACAATATTTGATTCAGGAAACAAATCACACAACTTGTCAACTCGAATATTACCTAATAAATGTCTTAGAATAAACGGCATACAATGAACAACATGAATTAAGTTCGAAGAGAGAATCGTGCGTCTTGCCGATTCGAGTGCCACCATGTAAAATGTCAAGAAATGGTAGCACGCAATGAATGTCAAGGTTAAATCACCATTAAACGAATTGCACGTCTTGCCGATTTGTAAGCCACGATGTAAATGCCAAAAACTAACAGCACGCAATGAATAACAAGATTAAAGCACCATGAAACGAATCGCGCGTCTTGCCGATTCGCAAGCCACCATACAAATGTCAAGAAATGGTAGCGCGCAATGAATAACAAGATCAAATCAGCCTGAAACGAATCGCACGTCTTGCCGATTCGCAAGCCACCATGCAAATGTCAAGAAATGGTAGCGCACAAAGTAATCTGTTAATCATTAAATAATTAGGCCAAGAACATGAAAGTTCTCGATAACGGAGTCGGGAGGTCAGCCCAACCACCGTCTTACCACCCAGAACAAGGATCACCAATGAAGAATGAGGGGCAGAGGCCTGGAAGATCAGATAGGCCACCGGGACAGGAGCTCAGGAAGTAGCTGCTGCTCTGCACCGGGACCTCTGAATAGTGAGCATTTGGAGTTGGGCTGGCTCCCTTTTATAGAGTATTGGCCCAGCCCACAACCACACCCAGGCATGCTGCAGGGAAAGCCTCTAGAAAGCCCTGGAAAGGGACCACACCCTAACACACTCTGAAAGCCTGCAGCAATACATTGCAAATGAACAGTATTTGTAAACACATTAAAAATAAGTCTTCAGGATTAAACTCTGCAATGCAAAAGGTTAAACAACAACATATCAGCACAATGCATAAATTACGTTGTTTTGAGAGTGCTGGGTTTTTGCATTCTAGTCGCCAATAGAGCGCGCACTGCCCTGGTGTTGACACTTACATATTTTAATCTGTTGCTCCGATCCAGTAATGCCACCCCTTTAGTCTTAACGCCTTGTTCTGAACAGACCACCATTCTCATACCCAGTGAGCCTAGAATTCCACTATTATTATGTTCAACATGGGTCTCCTGTAAACAACAAATGTCAGCCATAAGGATTTTTAAATCTTCTGCAATGTTACGCCTTTTTCGGGGATCATTTAATCCACAAATATTGATTGATGCTATTCGAAGCCTAGTCATTTTTTTTTCTCCCCCTTTTAAATACTTCTCTATCTGCTTGAATCATACCTCGGGTATCCTTCTTCTCACTTTCTACTCCATTAATCTTGCAAATCACATTATCCCTTCCTTTCCTGCTTTTTTGCTTCTAACCATCCCTCTGTGCCCCTCTTCCATCCTCCTCCCTCGGCCACTACCACCCACCCCACCCCCTCTCCACAAGGTCTGGTCGGAAATTCCCTCTCCCAACCAGCCACCCCCCACCCTGCTGAGCAATCAAACCACCTTTGGCCTGAATGTTGGTGTCGTGTAGATCTGTGCCGCCCCCGGACTGCCATATTAAATTTCACATATCTGCCCGTAGAATTATGTTACCAAAAGATTCCCCCCTCACTTTTTAACATCTTTAAGTCAGATTAAATACTCTTTTGCCTGAACCTCTGATGTGAACATTCTTCCTTTCCCATTCACCACTGTTTTTAAGCGAGCGGGGGCCAACAGATAGGCCTCGCCTCCCTTGTCCTGAAATGGTTTAATCAGCTGTTGAAGCTGCCATCTTCACTCCACAGTTGTATGACAAACATCTGGCTGAGTAAACAAAGTTATCCCTTCCACACTGCGTGGGGCATTTGGACGAGCTTTATCAAATATGGCCTGCCGTAGCAAGTAATTTCCAGAAAAGACTAAAATGGCCCTAAGGTATTTGGGTTCTGCTAAGTGCCCTCCCTCTCGTTGGGCTACCGGGAGCCTATGAACCCGCTGAACCTCAGTTTCCCAGTCCCAATTGACAAGCTCCGGAAAGGCCCCCCGTAAGAGCTTAATCATATAAGCCCAAATATCACTCCCTTCCGCCCCTTCGTTAATACCCAAGAAGCACAAGTTATTTCTTCTCTGCCGATTCTCGTGATCTTCTAGCTTCCACATTATATCAGACAGTTGTCCATCTTATGTTACACACTGTTCTCTTAGGGCCTCAACATCCACTTCGACCGCCGCTGTCCTTTCCTCCATTGTATTTAGCTTGGCTTCAATTTCAGTACATGACTTCGCAATTTTGCAAACCGTTCCTTGCAGACACTTTGTAACAACCCTTGCGCGGCGTTTTTGTATCCTAGTCTCTGTTTGGAGTTCCTTGATTGAATTATATATCGATTGCAGCATCCCTGACTCGAAACTAGCAGTACATGTGCTGTTTGCCGGACCACCTATATTCCCTTCCATATTGTTGTTAGCCATCTGTTGACCATTTGCAGTGGGAATATCTGTTAGTCTGATACCTGAATAATCCCATTTAAGTGTCTTGCTGCCACTAAATGTGGAAAGCTTAGTGCCCTCACTAGGGCCAGACCGTGCTTTTGTGCACTTACGATGTCGCAGCTGCTGCCGCACTGTAGGCTCGTTGCTTGATGATATGTTTGCCATCTCAGAGGATATACTCCTGCCGGATTCACTTCGATTATGCTCACTACTGGTGAGATCAGATTCCTCTGTTAAAGAATAACATTTATCACCGCCGTCTTTAGCCCAGTCCGGGGATTTTAAGCTCTTTCCAGTTTCCTTATCTCCTACCGTCAATTTTGGCGACACGTATTGCTAGGATCTTAGACCGCTGTGCTTGATGTCCATTTTTACTAAAAGGGAATCTGCTCCCCTTCTTTTTTGTCACCACACTACTGTCCAAGACACCTGGTAGGCCATCGTCGCCTTGTGAAACCTTTATGAGAGGTTCATTAGTTTCAATAGGAACCCTCTCCCTGCTGGTTCCTGAAGGTACTGCTTCTATTACAGATTGACTGTTTGCTGGAGGGGGCACTGTATGCTCAGTGTAACTTTCTTGTACTCCTACAGCAAGAAAGGATGTGATTGTAGGCTGAATTTTGTCTTTCCCCCTAGCATCCAAACGGAGAATGATACCGTCATCATTCTTGACGTCCCTACCGACACCAGTTGTATTTTTCCCACTTGATTTCGCCGTTATCATGATAGGGCGCCTGACTACCCCAGCTGCATCTCCTTTATCCTTTCCTGCATGCGTTGCCTTGGTTCCCTCAGCTTTATCGCCCGAGTTCTGGGCAATTTTTGGTGCCATGTTTATTTTCAAGGTGCTAGGAAGTGTTTTCACCAACTCGGCTAATCCTGTTTCTACCGTTATCACGTTCTGTATCACCCTCTTTAAAACACACCTCACAGTCTGACGAGGCGTGCGAGGATGGCCAGCTATACCCAGCTGAATGTCAAGTAGCATTAGAACTCCCCCACTATTACCGCCATTACCAGTGTGCTCATTTTAGTGTAAACATTGGTCCCAGCTCTTGAAGAAAGCATGCTCCAGCTTGAAAACTCGACTGCCTAAGATAACAATCGGTGAAATTGTAGCAGGAGAAAAATGCAATGTCTGGCTGTGCCCAGTTATAGCCCACTTGGTAAGCACTTTAGCGTTTTAGTATGCTCTTAAATAATATCAATTAAAGTGCCTAGCGTCTTAGTATGTTCTTTAAGTAATGTCAGTTAGAGTGCCTGGTGCTTTTTATTGGACCCTGCGAATCCAGCATGCCCCCCATTCCTCCCCTCCTCTTACTTGCTTTTTATTTTTTGGGGAACCAGGGACGCGGTTGTTGATTATAGCGCTGTCTTGTTGACTACTTCGGTTGCGGGGGAGAGGATGCGCTCAATTGATTCCACGACGCAGCGGCAGCCGAGACCTACACCGCTTCTGTCGACCGTTCCAGAACCTGTCGGGTCTTCGGGCCCCAGTGCTGCCAGAGTCGACTGGGCTGCCTGCCGCCAAGCTCTGCTAATTACTCCGGTCGGAGTAGGTCCATTTCAGGTAAGAAAGCAGGCCGGGGGCTCGATACTAGGGGAGTGGCTTCACCTCAGCCGCTCTGCACTCTGCCGGCGTCCAGGGTGGGTGGGGCATGGTGGCCTTCAGCTACGCGGCAACCATTTTGCTCCCCCTTCAGCGTCAGTTCCAATCTCAAAACATTTATGAAGTCACAAATGAGTCTGTCAAACCTAATGTAAATGTGAATGCAGAGAGCTCCCATTGAGTTCTGTCAGGTTTGGGGAAACTCATCTGGGGTTTGATTCACAAAGGCATTTGCCCCTGTAAACAAGGCCATTGGAATTGTGCGATTCTGCTGCTTTTTTACATGATTATGGATTTGCCACGGTTGGGAACTAATTCATCATCTGCTGCATATTCTGCAGAATTTAACAAAAAATGCTGTTTCTAGTCCAAACAGATCGAAATATAAGATAATGTGGTGACAGGTTTGCATGGAGGGGATGGCCATTTGCAAAGATTAACTGGCCATTTTTTTTTTTTTTTTTTTTTTGTATTTGTTTGTTAAACTGGTACTACTGAGGTGACATCTTTGCCCAGACAGCATTACCGTGTGTAAACAAATAGTATAAAAAATGTGCAGCGTTATGCCACATAACTGGCCATTTCTTGCCACATAATTTAGTCAACCCTGCTGCATATTTTGGTGCTCCCCTGCCACATAATTCTAGTGGCCCTGCCTGTAAGTAAGTCACCTTACATATGTAAATAACATTTGTTGCCGGCATAAAGCCACCTTTTCCATTCATAAACATGATTTACTCTCATTAAAAGACTTACTGGCACATAGGGGGTTATTACAACTTTGGAGGAGGTGTTAATCCGTCCCAAAAGTGGCGGTAAAGTGACGGATATACCACCAGCCGTATTACGAGTCCATTATATCCTATGGAACTCGTAATATGGCTGGTGGTATATCCGTCACATTTGGGACGGATTAACACCTCCTCCAAAGTTGTAATAACCCCCATAGTATTAATCCAGTGTGGTGATACTGTATGGCAGTAAACCAGTGGGTGGCTGTGAGCCTTCCAGGCTGAGAATGTCATGAGAGTATGTATACAGCATCAAAGGAACGTGTTTGTGCGCATTCACAATTTTTTTCACAAATATTACACCCTGGAAATAGTAAAATTGCTTTTCTCCTGTCAGCGGCAGGAGTATATCTGTTTCAAGGGTTGGAATGGGTACTGAACTCCCCCAAAATCGTGGGTGTGAGGGACGAAGCAAGAACACCATCGGTCCTAATCCAAACAAGTAAATGCAAAGAATAGGTCTCTAGTTGAAAAGTTGAAAATAGCTGTAATTGGGTGGACCCATTACACCACTGAGCCCCGGTTCACTGCACATGCTGCACTAATGATAGCTACACTCCCAGTTGGTGTATAGGGGGAAGGGTTTCTCCACGGGGAAACCCCCACCCCAGTGATGTCCCTCTTGGGGAGTTTTCCAGTGAGTGGCGGGGTTCCCTCAGGGCCTGGCGATTTGATGTTCTTGAATAGCGATGTGTTTCAGATTGAAGTCTAGTCTCTTTGAGTAGTAATGCTGATGCCCTTCACTTCAGTGATTGGCCAATGGCTCTTTTTGTATTGAGCTCAAACTTTTCACTCAGGGTACCGATCATTATGATTAACGAGGACTGAGCATACCATCTAGCCCTATCCAAATGTGTGTGTTTTTAAGTGTGACTTTTAGATGGTCCTGGTTGCTGGATCTCAGTGCCTCCCTTTCCCCATTTTCTCTGGGTTTCTAATTGAAGTATTCACAAATTGTACTGCGGTTGGAACAAGTGCACGCGTACGACTTGGCAGTAATGCATTTGGAAATAATCACATCCCCAGAAAGCCTGACAACTACACACCGGTGTGACTACGGATACGAATGCTGTTGATCCAGAGTCATATTGGCTCGGCATGAGACCTGTCCAGGCTCACTCGGACGCATCCAAATTGACTACATATCATGAAAGAAGGAGAGACCTGATATCCATCTATAAACCTATTAAGTAGCACCAAAACAGTGTTCCAGATAATTATTGATAGTTGATTTAACTATAGTTCTCAAAAGGAATCATTTCAATCAAGGCTGTCGAACTGTAGAAGGCCTGCGCCTTTGTTTTGTATCCAATTTTAAAGTAATATATGAATGAGAAATTGTGTATTATAATTTGAAAACTTTCAAGTGTTAGATTGCTTAACAAGAACAATTGTGTCAAAGGTGCTTAGCAAGTGTGTAGGCAATTGAAAGCAGTGCAGTGAACAAAGAGTATGTGGAGGGTTAATCCAATCATAACTATAGTTTAAAAATACCATTAGTATGAGAGACAACAGTTAATACTTTATGCAAATATTCAATACTGCAGAATAAAAATCTGTTGGGCTTAGGATCATCAGCTTTACAACCTCATAAGTATGAAATAGTTATCTTCAAGAATGGGCCCTGGTGCCAGTTGAGTGTTGGCACCTTTAACAACATAACGAGCCACTGACAAAATAGGTGTGGCGAATACCAATTTCCTGTTAACAAAATATACAACATATAATGTTCCAGTGCCGATGTCCACAGGGATTTAGGAAATGTACAGCCATCAATTTTCTTGTAGCTAGAGCGGGACAATATTGTGACTGTCTCCTTTCTTTATAGTGGTGTGTAAAATTATAATTTTACTGGGGAGATCTGGCAAAAACAAAACTTTTAAACTTTACTAAGTTTCAAAATGTGTTTGACTGAAGTGCTCCTCTTAATAAAGTTTCTCATCTAAACACACTTTTTTATAGCGAATTGTCTGGAAAATGTTACCATAGACACCCTTATTTTCAGGAAAACTCTCCAATTTACAGAAGTTTTCACTGGGAGTTTATCATGCAAAGCCTATCTTTTCTCGGAATTTTTAAAAGAAAAAAACCTTTGTAACTTTATGAACTCATATTAATTTCCAATGTTTTAAAAAAGCGTATGAAATTGAAGTGAGCAACGTTTTGCAAAATACCATACGAATCTCATGGCTACCTTTCAGAAAATTCCCACAGCTGTGGCACTTTTGTGACTACTGCTTGTTACTTCCTTTTACAATAAAATACAAGGGGAATTGTTATCGTTGTTGCATTCTGGCTTGCAGCCACTAGAGAGCGGTGGTGCATGGGTGAGACCAGAGGTTGTGCTTAAAATGTACTAATGCATTTGTCTACTTTCTTCAAGATCCGTGCTTTTAGGGTCGAGCCTGCGTTGCATGCGCTCGCGCATGCGTATCGCAGCGAGACGCTTTTGTATTTAGAAAAGGTCTCGGAGCCCTGTCAACTTCACGTCAATGTTTTTTATTGGTTCGTGGGCTTGCCTAATAAAATCTGCTTGCTTTCATTAGTCGAAGGCAAGCATACGTCATGCCTTTTCCGGTGGCTAGCCCTCCTCGAGCGCAGCGACCAAGTACAGAAAACATGCGAGGCTCGCTGTTTTCCATCGGGCTCGTGGACTTCTTTTTCTCTAATTTAGGAGCGCGATCTCGCTTGGCAGAAGTCGAGCGCTTTACATAGTTAATTTCACTTTTTCAGGTTGTGTACATAAATGCACTTTTGCCCGATAGGTGAAAAGTCGGATTAGGAGTTTACGACGTGATCAGCTCTAACATGAGCAAACGCGAGACCCGTTGCATTGTAAATGCTTGTTTAAAGCTGTTGCCCACTGGTTCCATTGCTATGATGTACTTGCACAGCCGCCCAGCAACTTAAGTGAGATTCCTCGTCCTCGTATTACACCGCTCACCAGTGTAGGTAACGATCCAATTCAGAAATGTGAAAGTTTCTACAACAAATATCCATCCATCCTCTCCCTTTCCAAAAGCATTAAAAAAAGAAAATGGCATTTAAAAATAAATATGTTTACAGACCAGTTAGTTTATCAAATTGGAATTTATGAGTCCCAATGTGTCTCAGATCCAAGGGCGGCACAGTGAAGGCTGGCCCTGGACTATAGCCCACTTTGCCGATGACTTAAAGCACTGTGTGTCACATGCCCCTTTACACAGTAGTTACTGGGCTTCCCAGGCCACTTTAGCAGGGCACGCAGACATGCCTGGTGGTTTCAGGCATACAACATTGTGTGCACCCATGGCCTCTGCCCAGGAGCCATCTGTGGTGCAGTGACAACATGAACACTTTGAGAGACCCCAAGGGACTACAAATGAAACACGCATCTCTAGAGCAAAAACGATCAAAGGCTCATAACCTTAACTTCTTAGACGTTAAAAACTGCACAGATTTAGACAGCGTCTAATACCAAATATCTCCTAACACTCATCAACATTATTTACCCCCGGCATCTTCATGACTCGGGTTCAATCCCTGAACAAGTCCTGGCCATCCAAAATATGATTGGCTGTTGACAAACATTGGTAACATTAACGGCAAAGTTCTGTGTGTGTGTGTTTTTAATAAAACCAAATGATGGCCTTGCAAAAAATCCCAACTAGCGCCTGAATGAACACAGCGCAGAACAGCACTACACACTTCAATGTGTTAGTCGGCTTACTGAAATTTGAATTGTTTACAGCTCTGTAAGCACCTATTAGACATATTTGTAGTTCACTATCCTTCCAGAATATATTGAATGCAATATGCTATTTATTAACTTTGTTGAGTGTGAGAGGGGAATGTGACTCATAAGAGGCAAGGCCCCAGTGGGTGATGACACCATTCTGCCCCCACCACAATAACAACAAATATTATAACACTTTTTCCACATCTGACTATAGAGTTTATGCCATGGTATTTTTGCATGTGTAATTGTTATATGTCTTGCATCTAACCAAACCAGGTAGGAAGGAGTTGCATTTTAGTCATTAGGTAGAATCACATGGAGGAGACCTCATGACTATTAGGAAAATTGTTTCCCTGTGTAAAGTCATTGTAACAAGCAACATGCATCCCTTGAGGAAGAAAACACTGTTTTTCCCAAGTCAGTTTTATTGTACTGTGGGAATAACATGGACTTTGACCTTTGCCCTATAATAATAAATGTCGAAATATATATTTATATATATATAAATGTACTTAGCGAGAGAAGGGGTATATATCAGTTAATCTTGTAATATGGTCCAATATTGTCATCAAGGTATTCTGATTGTTAGAAATGGGTCACACAGCAAAGTTCACCCTTTGCACTCTTTTCAGGCAGAAGCAGCAACTGCAGGTCAGTTCAGCAAAGCAACACAGCCAAGGGACAGTACTCCTCCTCCAGCTCTTCAGCTCTTCTCCTGGGCAGAGGTTCCTCTTGATTCGAGAAATATTCTAAAAGTCTGGTGTTTTGGGTCTTCTTCTTATACCCAGTTCTGCCTTTGAAGATGGCAAACCGCAAAGCAAAGTCTCAAATGTTTGCAAGATCCTTCCTTGTCCAGGCCAGGCCCCAGACACTCACCAGAGGTTCGGAGACGGCATTGTGTGAAGGCAAGCACAGTCCTTTCAGGTGTGAGTGACCACTTCTCCCCTCCCCTCCAGCACAGATGGCCAATCAAGATATGCAGGCTACACCCCAGCCCCCTTTGTGTCACTGTCTAGAGGAGAGGTGTGAACACCCCAACTGTCTAACTGACCCAGACAGACAATCCACAAACAGGCAGAGTCACAGAATGGTATAAGCAAGAAAATGCCTACTTCCTAAAAGTAGCATTTTACAAACAGACAATTTAAAAACCAACTTCACTAAAATATGTATTTTTAAATTGTGGGATCAGAGACCCTAAACTACAAATTTGTATCTGCTCTGAAAGGGAATCTGCGCTTTAAGGATATTTAAAGGCAGCCCCCATGTTAACCTATGAGAGATATAGGCCTTGCACAGTGAAAACCGAATTTGGCAGTATTTCACTGTTAGGACATATAAACACACTATTATATGTCCTACCTTAAACATACACTGCACCCTGCCCATGAGGCTACCTAGGGCCTAACTTAGGGGTGCCTTACATGTAGTAAAAGGGAAGGTTGAGACCTGGCAAGTGGGTACACTTGCCAAGTTGAATTAGCAGTTTAGAACTGCACACACAGACTCTGCACTGGCAGGTCTGAGCCATGTTTACAGGGCTACTAATGTGGGTGGCATAACCAGTGCTGCAGGCCCACTAGTAGCATTTGATTTACAGGCCCTGGGCACCTCTAGTGCACTTTACTGTTAAATCAGATATGCCAATCATGGATAAACCAATCAACAGTACAATTTCTATAGGGAGCACTTGCACTTTAGCACTGATTAGCAGTGGTAAAGTGTGCATAGACAATATTTTTTTACATTAGTTGTTCATTTCGAGGTACTTTACGTGTGTGGAATGGTCTTTCCTTACATATTTTCAAAATTTTACAGACAACACAGACCTTGCTGTATTTCAACATGGTTACTTTGTGGATTGGTTCAATTGGAATATGTGATAAAAGTATAAGAACTGGGAAAAAGGTCTATTTCTGACAAAATCCATAAAAATTTTGCAATTAATAAAATGTGTGGGCTCCACTTAAGCTCAAGTTACCAGTCCAGAGAAGGGAGATGTCCATTTTCTGAAGCTCTCTTATAAACTCAGCATCTAAAAGGTGACAATAAGTAGAGACAATCTTTCAAGTTAGGCGTCTGTGTATTCCCTATATTTTAGACAAAACTATTGTTCATCCCTCAGTACAACAAAATAGGAGTGAAGCGTGAGCTGTCCCTATTCGTTGCATTGCACACCATGCACAAGAATAGTATACACCGGCCAGTGTTAGTGCGCGGGTTTGGGCTCACGATACTAGGATATAAAGGCTCTCCTTCAGTCCTGAGGAAATGTACAAACTCTGACCCAAATAACTACCTGGATGGGGGTGACACAACACGGGGCCCAACACGGGGCTGAACCGCTAAGTGCAGCTGGGGGCCTGGAACAACAAAAATAAGACTCAGAAATGTAACTCAAGATATCCAGCGGTATCTTATAAACCAACTCAGTACCAGGAGATTGTCCTCTTCCCACACTGAGGTTTGTTAAGCACTTTATAGTTACACAAGATATATCCATGTTGTTTGTACTGATTTCTGTGGTTTTGTAAATAATGGCAGGTAAATTGGGAAAAGTAGAAATCGAGAAGGTGAGTGTTCTGATAATGTGCTCCTGCTCTCACTGTTCATCTGAAAGCCAAGGGGATTTCCATTGTTTGGGGTCCACATTGACACTGGTGACCGAGCCGACCCCAACATATACCAATGAGGTATTCTACTCACAGGTGATAATGAAATCTGCGGATGCAGCAAGGCTGTCCACAAGATGTACTATAATTGATCACCCATCACGTTATGAGTAATATAAATTTAATCCATTTGACTAACATTGTTCGCATGACCTTGTTGGAAGGGAGATTGCCACATGTAACACAGACTACATAATTCGGACATTTTGCACTGCCAGGACAGATGTAACATGTGGTAGCTCCATATTCACCTCTCCCATAGCGTCCAATTAACTTTAGGCGAAACAAGAGAAATGCTGACAAAAGTGATACAAATATACAGCATCTGATCCAATATGTATCACAGCAGTGAGGTATTGAGGTTACGGACACTACCCAAAAACCTGCACATGCACAAGCAATTAATATTAAAACACGGGCTATAAATGCAATAAATGGGGGGTGTCCAGCAATATGTAATGGAATAAAATTTTGGATTGCCAGAAAATCCTAAAAAAGGCAATTTATCCTTACTCATCGCCACTGGATAAATGCATATTGAGGAGTATGTATTTTCCCTTGAGGATGGTCTATATTCATAACCATTCCAGTCATAAAGAAGCATGTTTGAAGCCCTGTAAACTACTACACATTGTATTAGTCATAAAGCAAATAACAACAGTAAATCAGAAAGCACACAGTGTGCTTCCAGAGTAGAATTGTATATCAATCGGATAAGCAAGGATGATACCATAAGTGAAATAGTGATATAAAGATGTTATTTGGTAATATGCAAGGGATATGGTTGCAACACTGCAATCTTAAAAAGAAGTGGAGTAACTAAGACTATATCTCAAATTAAGGTCACCCATGGGATAAGACATTTTAGAAAAAAAACTAGAAAGACCACAATCAAAGACCACATCTTACAAAGAGGCAAGGTTAGAGAAAAGAAACAGGATAGAGAAATCCAAGGGAAAGGCTAGGTTACCCATAGTGGATTCCAGAAAAAGTATTACCATAGTGATGAACACTGGTGGGGGTATAATGGGGAGATAGGAAAGAAATGACAACTCCAGAGGGATGTCAATCTTCTGGGCAGCATTACTCTCACAAGGGTGCACGCTCTTGCTCCAGACCTCTCCGCGGGGAGAAGGCATGGAATGAAAAGGATCAAGGCAGAGTTAGGCCTTTCAAACAAGGAAGGTAGTACAACCAAGAGATAGCATGCCTCAAAGAAAGCTGTTGAAGAGTGAAAATGGGCAACCCTCAACTAGACAGTACTGTGGAAAGCACAATAGCCCACCTGATGCTCAAACCTCTCCTGCTCACCGAGAAGCTGAAAATAGGGTTATGTTCAGACAGAAACAGTGGGGCCCTGATTCCATTTAGGTTGGAATAGCTGGGTCTACTTATTGCCGCAGATGAAATCCAATACCAGTTTGTAAGGAATTTATTGGGTGCAGAAAATAGCACATATTCTGAGTCTTTAAGGAACGATAGGCAGATCATGGCGCTTAATTAACTTAATTCACATGTCGGGGTAAATACTGTACTGTATTCCCCTGTTAAAATCTGGGTTTGACATGTAAAATTTAACGGAGGGTGAGGGTTATTTAATTACCGGGAGCCAGAATTACCACACAATAGGGAAATGTGACCCCTGAACATTCAGTGGTTTGGCTAGGGGCCAGTGATCACCAACCAAATTGGAATCGGGTCCAGATTGCCATTAAAATGATTTCATTTTTCAAAAATTAAAATTCTAATGAAAGCTAACACAGAACGGATAATCACAATGATTTTCTGGATGCAGTTGACAAACTCCTACAATATTATGATTGTTGAATAACACTGTCCCAGGTAGTAACACATGATCCAACTGGAGAGGAAGTTATAATTTAAGCCTTTTCCTACTAGTCCAAAAGCCACTACAATGCCAGTAAGGGACAAATTGGATATTTCAAATGACCACTGCAATATGTAAGACTCAACTAGTATGGGATGGAAAGAAATCAGTTCCACGTCTAATCCCTCAATGAGATGAATTATGTGTTCAGAAACATTACCCCAGGAAACACAAGCTAAACAAATGCTGAAGTACCAAAATTGATTACTTTTTTGTGTTCTGGGCTACATTGATTTAATACACTGGATATGCCATCGATGACCCCCCATTAACTCATTCTTACAATTTCATTTTCAATGGTTCTATATCTAAATTTGGGTCCTTTCAAACTTTGCAGATAACTGATTACGCTTCCTTTTAGGCAGCTAAAATTCACTGAGCAAGTCTTGCCTTTCTACTAATTTCCCTTTGAAATTTAGCCACAGTGTGTAATTATCCTTACCTAAATACATTTTCGCAAAGTATTTTTAGGAACATGATGTCAACAGAAGAAATCACAAGCACACAGCAAAAACAAGATAAAAGAACCTTCACGGCCAGCGAGCTACATAAAGATATACTATAAAATCCAGACTACATCCAGCTTTTGATTAGTCGGGAGCCTTTCACCCTTTGCACACTGACTAATCAGACACAAATGTCACCAGACTTTTAATAAAAAAACACAAAGAAGTACGGGGTTCTCTAATGGAAGACGTCAAGGGTGCGATTTGTGCCCTTGGTTATTCGTGTTCCTATTGGGATAGGTGAGGTCAGTGAGTTGCTATGAAGTGTAGAGGGGAAGCGGAGGAATTTCCTTTACGGACTAGGTGGTCTCACACACTATATAGTGTCATGCTTCATCATTTGACCACCTAGCCCCACCCAGGTAGGACAGTGCCACCTGGGCGGACTCAACCTCCCTGTTAAAAGAACAGGAGGGAGTGCGTAAATAAACTCTTGGTCTGGAAAAGTCAGGATCCAGCTAATCTATTCAAAATAAAAACACCTAAACAGACACCTGTATGAAGTTACAATTTAATAATGGTGTCTGATTGGTGTGGTTAAAACAAGGGTTGGGACACCTCCGTGAGAACCACGGACTCACAGGGTCACCTATCTAACAAACAGTAGCCAACATGTTTCTGCCCTCAGGAGTGAGCCAAGGAAGGTCTCGGGGCATTCATCAGGGCCTAGGATCCCTAAAACTCACGTTAAGAGTTAAAGAAGAAAGGGGGCATGGCCAAGATGGTGGCCGGAGCGGACGCTTGAACGAGGAGCTCCGCTCTCAGCCCACCAAAATTCTACAACGATCCTGGTACCAGCGCCAATCCAATATCAAAATTGCAACTCGGAGCCCCCACATAAGGATGCGAGGCTCCGAAACGCAAGGAGAAGCCTGGCGCTTGCAAAGTGTGGTCCCGTAGGGCCGTAACGGAAGGCGGCATCGAAAAGCACAATCCAGCCCAGCCAATAAGATCTCACGGAGCCTCATCCATAACTAGTCCTTACCCGAGGGCGGTGCCGTCCTTGTGGGTGAATCGGATCGGCTTGCGGCTGGCGGTGGTCCGCGGGGCCCGGTGCTGGGCGCAGGGAGAACGAGGCGGCAGCGGTCAGAAACGGACTGCTGCGGGACTCGGTGGTCGCGGTGGCGAGGCGTGGCCGCCGGCAACAGCGGGGACTCCCGCGGTCGAGCCTCGGCGGCTCGGGGCGTCGCTGGAGGCGGCGGCGGGGCGCCCTCGGAACCGGGGGCTGGTCGCCGGACGCGCCGATATGTGCCGACGCGGACTGCGGCGGAGCGGCCGGAAGAACAAAGAAGGCCTTGTGGGCTCGCGAGGCGACCTCCACTGGATGCCCATAACTTGCCTGGGGTCGTGGCCGCCCGGCGCCGGATTCGAGGTGAGAGAGGGGGCGGAGATCGGCGCGGGGTTGTCACAGGCCCCGGCACCCACGGCAACGGTGGGTGCCCGTATCCAGGAGCACCCTGGACTGAACATAATACCACGCGGGCCTGAACGTGGTGGCACAATAGACATTTTGAACCCCCCCTGGTAACAGGACCGAGGAGGGCCCTTGTATAAACAACTGGCCTAGGCCCTAATGTGACAACACCGAAGTATGTAGAAATTGATCCGGCATAGCGCTTGGCATTAAATCAAAAGGAGAGGGGGGGAGTATAAAAAAATACAAAAAAATAAAAAAGAGGCAAGGGAGCCTGAGACCGCAAAGCACGCACAACAAACATCCGGACCCCCCCTGGGAGCCCACAAGATCAGCATCAGAACTAGGGGCCCCAGACGCAGTGCGAACTGATCCCAGGCCCAGTAAATAAATAAATAAATAAATAAAATATATATATATATATATATATATACCGGGGACATGGAACGCTGGAGCCATACATAACAACTTAGTGGACACCAGAAACATCTGCAAAATAGCGACAACACATGTAGCACAGCAGTTCTACCAGAACCGACTGGCCACTATCTGAAAGACTTCAGTCAGGCCCCATTAAACCCAGTACAGACCACCCAACTGCAGTAAAATATAGCCTAGCACCCAAAAAGCTATCTGAATGAAGTGAATACAACCCTACTGTCGTGCGTCATAACTCCAGGCAGAACAAGCAACATACAGAAGCTGCGGACGACCCAATAGCTTATCAATGCTGGAAACAATGGTCAAACCAAAACAGCCCAAACCAGGGCCCCACTCGGACCACGGAACCCCACCAGACTTACAAATCACAACAATATCACAAGTGAACGAGACATTGCGCACGCACTCACTACAATTTGAAAAACGTCTGCAAGCAGTTATGGATACTAAGACTTCCCTCGAAAGTAAAATTGACTCTGCAATCACGGAAATCACTATACTTCGTGCGGATCACCGCAAACTATCAGAAAGGGTCGCCGACACAGAAACAACATTGGAAAGAGTCCAACCAGAGGTAATTGACATGAAAAACAAAATACAACAACTGGAAGCAGAAATCACGCAGCTGCAGCGAAGAACCGAGGACGCAGAGGGCCGCTCTAGATGTAACAACATCAGATTCCTGGGTATTCTAGAAAGAGCAGAATCATCCAAGGCTGAAGAATTCCTGGAGAACTGGCTTAAAGACACAATGGAAATACAGGACCACGCAAAAGTGCCAATCATAGAAAGAGCACACAGAATCACGGATAGACCTTTTCGACCGGGCGCTCCGCCCCGCCCACTGATAGCGAGATTTCTAAACTGCAGGGATAGGGACCTAGTCTTACAGCACTTCAGAATTTCAGGTACGGTCAGCATGGAGAATTGCATTGTCACTGCCTACCCGGACTATACAACGGAAGTGCAAAACAAGAGAGCATTGTACTTTAAAATCAAGCAAGTCTTACGCGAGCACAAAATCACTTACTCACTCATGTTCCCAGCTCGCCTGCGGATAATCGCTGACGAAAGAACACTCATATTCCCAACACCGGATGCTTGGACGTGGGCTCACATGAAGGGCCTGGTAGATCCAACTAAAGAGGACAGGCCGAAGGAAGACTGGATAACACCATTCCCCCGTAGGGGAAAATAAAAGAGAAACACTTTGGCACGACCAACCAAAACACAAATGGCAGATGACCAGGCGCAAGCCTTAAAAGAGATCAGCACACTCGCGTGCTCGCAGCTGAGCACCAACAATGAAGCAGATTTTACTACAGCAGCTCACAACATAGCGGATCCAGCCCCTCCCTCTCCCCGCTGACGGGGGGCCCGAACCTCACCCCACGCGCGGCTGATAAAATATGAGGACGTCCTGATAGTGCCCCACAGAAACGGTATCTAGCTACATCCGCCCTAAAATAACCGTGCGTGGGAAAGGCCGATTTAACACAATTCTGGAGACGAGCCGACCCAACGCGGATGCACGTAGCCGCGGGAACATCAGAACCGAACCATACGGAAACCCACAGGCCAGCGCTGGAAACAAACTACACAGTTGTGGGCCACGGGCGAGAGTTTGGCCCCTACCAGTCCACGCCCCCACTACCTGTATGGTACCTGAATGGAACAGTACCTCATCGGACACGATTTAGGCACCGGTTTTGCCATAGCGTTTAAAGTTGGGCCTTGCCCAGTATATCCTTTTTATTGCTCTATGTTGTTTTCCTTTCTTTACCTCTGTTTCATAGGAGCTTACTCCATTTCCTCGGGCTATCAATATCCCACACAATTGGGTTGGTTGTCAAGGGGAAAGACTAGCGCGCCGCGCCGGATCTGCGCCGTGCAATGTGCGGAGATGATCCTGCCTCTAAAGCAGGCCCTGTGGGCGAAACATGCTATAACGTAAAATGGCACATAGAGACACAATATATAACATAATAACATGGAATGTAAAAGGCATGGCTGGCGCAACCAAACGTAATAAGATACGTGCACAATTAAAACGCCATCACATACACATTGCTATATTACAAGAAACACACATCACATCGGCAGACGTCAAAGCAATTGAAAAGAGTTGGGCTGGACAGTTATACGCAGCAGGGACATCATCTTTCGCGAGGGGGGTCCAGATCTGGATAGCTCCGGGGGTCCCCTACACTATGAAGCATAACATAACAGATAAGGAAGGTAGATATATCCAGCTTGTAGGATTGCTGGATGGCGAACCTCTGGTGGTTACGGGGCTATACACTCCCACCGTCAAACAGGGCGAATTTTTACAAACCACCATCACTCATTTGTCAAACACCTTAAACCTACCTAACATTTGGGGTGGGGACATGAACTGCGTCCCACAAATAGACATGGATAGATCACACCCCCGCTAGTGGCCGCCCCAGTAAGGAAAAATTCACAAACACTCCAATCCTGGATGTCGGAGCGCCGCCTGATAGATGTGTGGAGACACTTACATCCACTGGACAGAGAATACTCCTATCACTCACATGTACACCTCCTACACACCGCATAGACTTAATACTTAGCTCACAAGATTTGATACACAAATTCACCAATGCAGAATACTCTGCAAGAGTAACCTCAGATCATAGCCCACTCACAGCACATATTAAATGGGGCAGACCGCGCACACGAATCCCGACATGGTGCCTGCAACCAAGACTCTTACAGGACCCCCCCCTTCAGAAAAGAAATAGCCACTCAAATTACCACATACTTTGCGCTTAATAGCGGAACTACGAAATCCAGAGCAAACGAATGGGATGCACATAAGGTGGTGGTAAGGGGCATATGCATGACAATGTCCAAGGGAGTACGACAAACACTAACAAACGAAATCAATGTGCACGAGCAAAACGTGAGATCTGCAGAATGTAAACTTGCAGAGGGCACAATAGATAAGGCGGACCTCACAGCACTGAGAACACTGTGGAATGAAGCAGACCACCGCCTAAGGCAATATGACTACAGATATCACATGGCCCGTATGCACTCAGAGGGCGACAGGCCGGGTAGACTTCTGGTGTGGCTCCTGAAGAGCGAGCAACATAATGCCCCATCGGTGCCATCCGCCTAAGCACAGGGGCAATAATAAACACCCAAGCCGAAATAAATGACTCTTTCAAAGAATATTACAGTACATTGTATAGGGCTCAACCCCCTCCCTCACAGGAACAGCTGCGCACGTTCTTCAGTGGGATACAAATAAATCACCTTACAACAACACAGGCCGAGGAACTGGAAAGACCAATAGACATTGCGGAAGTGCAACAGGCGTTAAGTCAGTTAGCACATGGTAAGGCACCGGGCAGCAATGGTCTCCCCATAGAATATTATGGTACCTTCCAGACGCAATCACTTGCGCCATACTTAGAAATGCTGGGTGAGGCCTTAGTACAAGGTCAGCTATCAGAATCACAGCGCGAGGCGGTAATAGTAGTGCTGCCTAAACCAGGGCGCGACCCAATGGATGTCCGATCATACCTCCCATCATCGCTATTAAACTCAGACTGCAAATTGCTCAGCAAAATACTAGCAAACCGCCTGCTCCCCCTGCTACCAGAATTGGTGCACCATGACCAGTCTGGATTTATGCCCGGCCGTAACACATTTGTCAATATACGGAACCTAATACGTCTAATGGCAAACACCCCAGAGAGTGAAAACGGGCGGGTGGCGGTGTCACTGGACATTGTATAGGCATTTGATACACTGGGCTGGCCTTTCCTGCTAGAAACACTTAGGCCCGTATTTATACTTTTTTTAGCGCCGCATTTGCGCCGCTTTTTGACGCAAAATGGCGCAAACCTACAAAATACAATGGTATTTTGCAAGTTTGCGCCGTTTTTGCATAAAAAAACGACTCAAATGCGGCGCAAAAAAAGTATAAATACGGGCCTTAATCTAATGGGTTTTGGCAAGACATATACCAGTTGGATCAGGGCCTTATACTCTGAACCGACAGCTAGAGTCAAAACAGGAGAAACCATATCCGAGAAGTTCAGTATAGAAAGGGGCACTAGGCAGGGTTGCCCATTATCCCCATTGCTGTTCGCTCTCGCCATCGAGCCCCTGGCTGCCCGACTACGAGTACACGTGCCCACGTGGGGCATTCAAGATGGACTCAAGCACCGCATAGTCTCACTGTATGCGGACGATGCATTAATATTCCTACGAAACTACACAACCTCCCTCCCTGGTATACTCGTATTGCTGAACCAATTTGGCACCGTATCTGGCTTAAAGGTGAATTGGTTGAAATCCTGCTTATTCCCAATGCAAGCGATCCCAGAGTCACGCCGTATGGACCACTCCCAGAGTGAGTTGTAATGGTGTTACACCACATTTAAGTACCTGGGGATAAACATCTACCATGACCCCCAAGACCTCAAAGAGGGCAACCTCGGATGAATGATCAGAGCCCTCCGGGGCTCCCTACCTTTCTGGTGCTCGCTCCCACTCTCCTCAATGGGAAGAGTGGCTATAGCAAAGATGATTGTCCTACCGCGCCTGCTATATTTTTCTCCGCGCTACCATTGACACTACCAGCCTCTTTCTTTAAAACCCTGACCAGTATATTGACGGACTTAATCTGGGGCAACGGTCGCCGCAGAGTGGCCCTAACCAAAATATACCACCCACTCGTACAAGGAAGGATGGGGGTGCCGCGATTCGAACTATACTATGCGTCCGCCCAACTACAGTGGGTGCTTAAATGGATACGCGACCATGCCAACACAGAAGCACAAATTATACATAACGAACTGGGACACACTAATATAATACGTCACCTAATGGACAGAGACGAATCACGACGCACGTAAAACATACTACTTAATAATGCACAGCGGATATGGCACCGTTTCATGCTAGGTGGCGACAAGAAACCACAATACTCCTCCAAGATACCACTACTAGACATACCTAAAGTCGAAGGGATAGCTGCAAAACTAGACTTATCAGCTTGGCCGGAGAAAGGCATACAAACAGTGGGCGACATATTCAGTGGCGGCCACATAACAACTTACGAAGCACTGGCTGACGCCCACAATTTAGGGCGCGTGATTTCATCACGTTTGGCACAGTACGGCAATTAATACGCGCTACATGGAACTGCGGTAACAATGAGCCCACCGTGGCCCCTATCTTACACGAACTACTAAATTGCACGCAAGACCCAATGAATATTTCGGGAACGTATAGAATCTTGACCACACAACTCACACAAGGTCAAGAACAAGCTAAAAACAGATGGGACCAGACACTAGTCACCACTCTTTCACAGCATGCGTGGAATCAGGCTCTAACAATGACTCATACCGTGTCACGCAACCCCAGGCTCCGATACACACAGTTTAATTATTTACATCAGACATATCTATCACCACACCGACTTGCACGCATGTTCCCTCAATCGTCTCAGAAATGTCCCAGATGCGGAACCGCTGAAGCCACCTTCTTTCATATGACATGGGAATGCCCCCCGGTCTTGAATGCTTGGAGCGACATAATATCACAAATAACCGAATGGTTAGATTCCCCATTAACCCCTAACCCGGAACTCTGCTTGTTGGGAATAATTGACAGACCTAAAGACCGAAAGCAAATACATAAATGCATAGATCTAGCGCTGGTCTTTTACAGACGGCTAATAGCTATGTACTGGAAGGCGCCCAACGTACTGGGGATACAACAATGGCGCGCGGAGCTCCTGTGTTGGGCAAAAGCAGAAGCATACACACTGCAGTCACTGCAGGACAGGGGGATCAAAGTAAAAGGCGTAGAAACCTGGAATTCCTTTGTTACAACTCTGGAAAGTAAAGACGACAAGCGCCCCCCCTGAGAACAAAACTAATGAATAAGTAAATAATAATAAAAACAGTTAGCAGTGCGTAACCTACACAAACCACTAAACATACCCCACACACTCATCAACCAAAAGCAACCAACAGGATACCGCCGATACCAAACGGAGCCGAGCTACACGGCTCCCAACACTCGCCCCCCCTTCTTATCTTACTCTCTATCTCACTTAATATCTCTCTTTCAGCTCCTATCTTCTCCTTTTACTCTTAACTATCTCCAAGAACACCAGCAGCACGCGCCAAAATAGCCATAATGATAAGTAAGCAGGTTACAAGTGCGAGATTCCAGCACTGGTGCAAAATATAATCGAGTTACTTCACATGTTTTCATATTATGATTGGAGCCCGTTTTTCTTCTCTTTTTGCTCACCCTTGTGTGAAATGTTAAACAAATAAAAATAAAAAGATGTTAAAAAAAAAGAGTTAAAGAAGAAACTCTTCTTAATTATTTAAGATTTGTGAGGTGTAAAGTAAACGGCCTACCTTACCCAAGGGAATACCTTGAGGCGGCCTCACCTATCCAAATACAAACACGAATAACCAAGGGCACAAATTGCACCCTTGACGTCTTCCATTAGAGAACCCCGTACTTCTTTGTGTTTTTTGGTTATATATGTAGGGAGCTAAGTACGGTTGCGTTCCTCCTAACGTCCCATCTTCTCCCTCATACTCTTTCCATGTGTTTTGATAGTTGAGCAGCTGGTAAGCTGCAAGAGTTTTTTCCAATGAGCAATTCTGGCTCTTATTTAATTCAGGTTTACACGCCTACACTAAGGACCTAAACCCCCCCTCCTTTCTTTCCCATACCTTTTCCTGCTCCCCCTACATTATTGCAGAAAGTCTCTCCTTCAATGATGAGGATTTAACAGCCATTCTATCAGCCCCCTCACTCCTTGGTGATACAGCCCTTTCTAAAAGTCTGTCCCAGTTGGGAGACTGGGACACACTAGTGGAACTAAAGCAGTCACATGTAAAGACCATTCTCCAAGGAGCCGTCCTAACGGAGTATCTCCGTAGTAACACAGCACCTAATGGGCTATTGGTTACCAATGAACCACGCATTTTCTTAGAAGATCTAGAATTTAGGAAAGATTGGGCATTAATAGCATGGAAGTGTACTCGAGATTGGCTCATCCTCATCATAAAAACAGCGACAAGGCTATCTGAGGCCCTTCTAATTCAGATAAAAACAAGTGAGAACAACCTGAAATCAGGGCTGAGTATTCTCTCCTTTAAAAAGAAATTAGAGGAGGTCAACAAGAATATGAACGAGCACAAAGAATATCTCACCCAGCAAAAGATCTCAAAACTCCAGAAAGATCTCAGCCAGTTCTCTCATGAGAAAATATACCCTTACACCAAATCCGACTATGTGGCAAAAGCTAGCAACATGTCTGACACCTCATCTGGCAGTAACACCAGCTCAGACAATGACAGCGTGTCATCAGGTAACACACGGCAACGCCGCGGACGACGCGGTCAACGCCGGGGAAGGTGGAATTATCCACCAATGTTACCTCCATGCCCACATATGATAACCAACAATGGGGCTGGCCTACTCAGTATGGACCTCCAACTCAATACCAGGCACCTTTTTTCCAGCACACTGCACAATGGTCATTCCCTGAACCACCAGCACCTTTTTTAGACAGAGGCCACGGGAGGGGAAAAGGGAAAAGGAAAGAGGTGCACTGGCGGGCGAGAGAGGACGCCCCAGAGAATGTGACACAAAGGGAATCCCTCCCAGGGATGCGCAAAACACAATAACTAACCTGGCAGATAACAAAACAAACAACATTATCAACCTGAGCAACCGGATACTGAGTGAACTTGAAACTAAAGCGTTGAACAAGGGCCTTAATTTCATTCCCACACCCCAAATCGATCTATTGAAAACTAGAACAGAATTAGCAGGTCTGTTCCGCAAAATCCGCCTAAAGACGTTCTTCTTAGGCAAGAACTTTGAGGCTCCAGAACAAAATACAGGACTACGTCCTAAATCCACATTTTGTCCAACAACAGGACAGATGCCTCCTGAGGCCCTGAGGTCCTGGCATTTGAGAAGTCAGTATCTCTAAAGATAAGTGGACTCACTGAGACAGCTAATAAAGCATACCATAACATGAGCACGGATAAGCTCACAGCTCTGAAACGTCTAACATCCGACCCCACTATAATCATCAGACCAGCTGACAAAGGTGGAGCAACTGTAATTTTCCATCCACTACTCATATGACACAGAAACTGTTACGGCTGAACAGCGCTGGGTCTGGAGATTACACTCAGACATTGACGGTCTGAACGACGAGATCCCTTGGTTTGCTCTCAACAAATGAGTCCTTCCCCTCCCCCCTTCTTCTGGTTACCCTGACCCCTGCTTTCTTCTGGTTTCCCCCTTTTTGTTCCCCTTCATTTTGTGTTTTTTCCCCTTTACCTCCACTGCGTTGCTACTCCGTTCTTTCCTTTTTGTCTCTTGTTTTCTCTCTTTAAGTGCATTTTGCTCTATCTGCTTTCATGTTTACTTTAGTCTTGCACCACTGTTAGTTTCTTTGTGTGTTCATTCTCTTTTCTTCCCTGCTCCCCTTCCCCTTCTTCCCCACCACCCCTCTCCCTCCTTTTCTTCCCTTCCCCCTCCCCCCCTGTGGTTTCTGTCCCTTGTCCCCTGTGTTTCTGTTCCTTTTTCTTTCTTCCCTTTTTTCCCCCTGTGTTTTTTCTTCTTTTTTTCTAATTTTTCTTATTTTCTTTGCTGCTTCTTGTTTTCTCCTTTTTCCCCTTTTCTGACCCTCATGTTACCCCAGTCTCAGCCCCCCCGAACCCCCTCTTTCCGCCTCCTCTCACCAACCCCCCCTCCTCCTCCTCCTTTCCACCCCCTCTCTTCTTTGGATTCCCCTTGTCCTCCCCTCGCTGGCATAGCCACTCTAGAGAGAGAGACCACTGGGAACTACATTTCCCAGCGGCCCGGGCCGCCCGCGAGACTTCTGGGCTCTGCGGCCACGGCTGGAAGCTTTCAGCCCCGGCTTCCCTGGACATGCGCCCGCTTAGAGCTGGCGCTCTAGCACAGCTGGTGTATTCACGTCCCCGGCCTCCACGCTGATACTATGCACACCGCAGGCCCGCGGCGGTGATTCCATACTCCTGCTACAACGGCCACCTCAATGACCACACTAATTTCTCGTGCCTCACTTCCTTTTCTACTACAAATAGACCGTCTCGCCTTGACCACTTCTACCAAGCGGTCCAAGGAGAGGACGGCATAGGCGCACTGCGAGCGCCCCCTTTGATGCAGTGAGTGACTGATCGGACCACAGGCAGCACAGATAAGGGGACACTCCCCCTCCTGGGTACCAGAGGCCATTAGCCTCTAGGGAAAGGGTAAGATTATGTAATTCCCTTCAGTGGTAGTAGTGCCTAACTTGTGTTTTTCTAGATATATGTGCTTATATATTCACTTTGTGCATGAACATTGCCTACTATGAACATATGTATTTTGTGCATGAGTGCATCCCTTTGAAACGTGTGTTGTTGGTGTGCTGTTGCAGTGTTGTGTGTCACCATTGCCCTAATTATCTGTGTATCGTTTTATATTCAACAGGCCGCCTCAAGGTATTCCCTTGGGTAAGGTAGGCCGTTTACTTTACACCTCACAAATCTTAAATAATTAAGAAGAGTTTCTTCTTTAACTCTTAACGTGAGTTTTAGGGATCCTAGGCCCTGATGAATGCCCCAAGACCTTCCTTGGCTCACTCCTGAGGGCAGAAACATGTTGGCTACTGTTTGTTAGATAGGTGACCCTGTGAGTCCTCGTTCTCACGGAGGTGTCCCAACCCTCGTTTTAAACCACACCAATCAGACACCATTATTAAATTGTAACTTCATACAGGTGTCTGTTTAGGTGTTTTTATTTTGACTAGATTAGCTGGATCCCGACTTTTCCAGACCAAGAGTTTATTTACACACTCCCTCCTGTTCTTTTAACTGCGAGGTTGAGTCCGTGCAGGTGGCACTGTCCCACCTGGGTGGGGCTAGGTGGTCAAATGATGAAGTATGAGACTATATAGTGTGTGAGACCACCTAGCCCGTAAAGGAAATTCCCCCGCTTCCCCTCTACACTTCACAGCAACTCACTGACCTCACCTATCCCACACGAATAACCAAGGGCACAAATCGCACCCTTGACATCTTCCATTAGAGAACCTCGTACTTCTTTGTGGCTTTTGGTTATAGATATAGGGAGCTAAGTACGGTTGCGTTCCTCCTAACGTCCCATCTTCTCCCTCATTCTCTCTCCATGTGTTTTGACCAGACTTTTCATCACAAAGGGGATCCGCTGATACCCATCGTGGATATCCTGCCAAAGGGGTTAGGGGTCGTTCACACTCTCTTTAATTAAGAGCACATTTGTTCTCCATTCAATGCAGAAATAAAGGTGTCACTGACATTTTTTCACACTCTTGGCAAGTCTAAATGAAACTATCTTTGGCACATTCATGAAGTCACAAATGAGTCTGTCAAACGTAATGTAAATGTGAATGCAGAGAGCTCCCATTGAGTTCTGTCAGGTTTGGGGAAAGTCATCTGGGGTTTGATTCACAAAGGTATTTGCCCCAACAAGGCCATTGGAATTATGCGATTCTGCTGCTTTTTTGCATGATTATGGATTTGCCACGGTTGGGAACTAATTCATCATCTGCTGCATATTCTGCAGACTTCAACAAAAAATGCTGTTTCTAGTCCAAACAGATCTAAATATAAAAAAAATGTGGTGACAGGTTTGCGTGGAGGGGAAGGCCATTTACAAAGATTAACTGGCCATTTTTTGGTTGTTTTTTTTGTATTTCTTTGTTAAACTGGTGCTAATGAGGTGACATCTTTGCCCAAACAGCATTACCATGTGTAAAAAAATAGTAATAGTATAAAAAATGTGCTGCGTTATGCACATAACAGGCCTTTTCTTGCCACATAATTTAGTCAACCCTGCTGCATATTTTGGTGCTCTCCTGCCATATAATTCTAGTGGCCCTGCCTGTAAGTAAGTCACCTTACATATGTAAATAACATTTGTTGCCAGCATAAAGCCACCTTTTCCATTCATAAACATGATTTACTCTCATTAAAAGACTTACTGGCACATAGTATTAATCCAGTGTGGTGCTACTGTATGGCAGTAAACCAGTGGGTGGCTGTGAGCCTTCCAGGCTGAGAATGTCATGAGAGTATGTATACACCATCAAAGGAACGTGTTTGTGCGCATTCACAACTTTTTTCACAAACATTACACCCTGGAAATTGTAAAATTGCTTTTCTCCTGTCAGCGGCAGGAGTATATCTGTTTCGAGGGTTGGAATGGATACTGAACTCCCCCAAAGTCGGTGGGTGTGAGGGACGAAGCAAGAACACCATCGGTCCTAATCCAAACAAGTAAATGCAAAGAATAGGTCTCTAGTTGAAAAGTTGAAAATAGCTGTAATTGGGTGGACCCATTACACCACTGAGCCCCGGTTCACTGCACATGCTGCACTAATGATAGCTACACTCCCAGTTGGTGTTTATGGGGAAGGGTTTCTCCACGGGAAAAACACCACCTCAGTGAAGAAAAAAGTAGGTAAAAATATGCGGCAGATTAACAGAAATTGTCCTGTGTCAGCAAAAAAGGGCTTCAGAACAGTTAAATTCCTTGTGTTGTGAGCGCTATATAAAAATACACGTATGTAAAACAACAAGCTGAAACAACAAGCTGAAAGTCTGCAAGCTACCTAATGCCCTAATGCCCTAGGATAAAGCTGGTACAGAGATGTCTTTGTAAGCTCCTCACACTCAGAGCAGGGCTGCCTTATGGAGGTGGGTATTAACAGACAACCAAGCAACAGTGTGTGGGCTGCGTCTGTGGCTCCCCGGGCAGGGTGCACGGAACATGCCCTGCAAGTTTTCTAAGAACTCGTGTTTTTTGTTTCTAAATGTTGTTAGAAGCGCGTGCCTAGAGACGGTTCCCATGGCAACCGCGCGGATACAGTGCAGGCCTCACCAAAGTCAGACTGAAATTGCTTTTCTGGATGTTAGTTCCTTTCCCCTAAAACATGTTTCCCCCTATTCTTGGTTAAATATAATCTGTTACCATATATGGCATTAACCCAGTGCTCATTAATCATCCGGTGGAGAGGCAGTGGTTTGCAGCGCGTGGCCACAGGCCTCTTCACTGTAACCCTTTCCTCGCCGACTATAAATCCTCTACTTTTAAATTGAAAGAAAATGAGGCTGGAATTTCAGGCTCACTTCTCTGTTGACACAAGCGAGAGTGGAATATTCAGAGCTAGAGAGGGAAAACACGGAATGCCAAAGCCAAGAGGTTTGTTTGGTTTTTGTAAAGTGCTTACAGTCAGAGACATGCAACATTCATGCAGACAGTCCTACACAGTTCAGACAAGCATGCAGTTTTACATAAATTAGCATACAGATAGCCAGGAACAGGCAGACTAGCACTCCTATCACCACCCATACATAGAGATTAGCAAATGTACAGGTACCAACCAATACCTCTCATGCCTACAGGCACAGATGCAGAAAAACCATAAACATTCCCCCATACACCGAAATCAACAAACAGGGCACTCGTCATCTAGTCGCCCATGCTCACAGACAAACACACACCAAGCACATATCCGTACAGGCGCCATGCACATAATTCACCAGAAAAAGAATATTCCGTGCTCAAAGACTACAAGGCCATTCAACAGTATCTACACACAAAGATCAACACACACACACATATAAAAACATACCCACACACATGCAGAAAATAAATCACCCACGCATACAAACTGGTGCTCTGCAATTAAAAGCATTACGTTTTTCTTGGAACTCCAGATACTCTCCCTCTAAAAATACAAAAGTGGCGGTAATCCCGACAGGACAGTATTGGCCCATTTAAAGCACAGCATAGAAGTAGCCATACAAAAAGACCAAAACATACAACACCCCTCAAAGAAATAGAATACATGCAGAGACAAGTAAAATCAAACAAAGAGAACACACAAGAAGACAGCTCCCAAGTACACAGACAGATGTGCACATGAGTGGGCGGATGAGCATAACAGGTGATGGAAGGAGGGGGAGACAGATGCTTGGGGGCTGTATAGGTGGTACAGGCTTCATAGCCACGTAGGGAGTCATTATGACCCTCGCAGTAAAAACCACCTACTGCTGCGGCTGCAGCTACCAGCTGTCCCCTGGATTATGACCACAGCCGGATTTCGCCCAGATAGATGTCGGAAATCCGGCTGTGGCCATGCCAGCGGATGACGGTAAGGTGGCGCTGCTGCCACCAGCAGAACCACGCCAGTAGACCGCCACCGGCCATATTATGAGAATAATACAGCCTGGCGGTGCTCTGCTGGCGGACGCGGCTGCTGGCGGACGCGCCCCGTCCCGTCTCCTGCCAGAGGACCCCCTGACTACAGGTAAGTCAGGTGCTCCAACAGGGGAGGGGGTGGAGGGTGTTGTGTGTGTATGTCTGTGCGTGCGTGAATGCGGGTGTGTGTTGCCTTTTGTATGTGTGTGCATGTTTGGGGGTGTGAGTGCGTGTATGTTGAGTTGTGTGAATGCGTGTGTATATAAGTGTGTGCGGATGTGTGTGTGAATGGATGCATGCATGCATGGATGAATGTGGGAATGGGTGCGTGTAGGAAAATGGCTCCCTGTTGCAATTACCCCCCACTTTTTGCCTGATATTGATGCTGACTTGACTAAGAAGTGTGCTGGGACCTTGCTAACCAGGCCCCATCACCAGTGTTCTTTCACTAAAAATGTATCATTGTTTCCACAATTGGCACACCCCTGGCACACAGATAAGTCCCTTGTAAAAGGTACCAGTGGTACCAAGGGCCTTGTCACCAGGGAAGGTCCTTAAGGGCTGCAGCATGTGTTGTGCCACCCTAAGGGACCCCTCACCTAACACAAGCACACTGCCATTGCAGATTGTGTATGTTGGTGGGGAGAAAAAGGCAAAGTCGACATGGCACCCCCCTCAGGATGCCATGCACACAAAATACTGCCTGGGGCATAGGTAAGTCACCCCTCTAGCAGGCCTTAAAGCCCTAAGGCAGGGTGCACTATACTACAGGTGAAGGCATAGCTGCATGAGCAATATTCCCCTACAATGTCCAAGTCCATTCTTAGACATTGTAAGTACAGTGTGGCCATATTAAGTATACGGTCTGGGAGTTTGTCAAAACAAACCTTACAGCTCCCTAATGGCTACACTGAACACTGGGAAGTTTGGTATCAAACTTCTCAGAATAATAAACCCACACTGATGCCAGTGTTGGATTTACTAAAACATGCACACAGAGGGCATCTTAGAGATGCCCCCTGTATTTTACCCAATCCATCAGTGCAGGACTGACTGGTCTGTGCCAGCCTGCCACTGAGATGAGTTTCTGACCCCATGGGGTGAGAGCCTTTGTGCTCCTCTCTGAGGCCAGAAACAAAGCCTGCACTGGGTGGAGGAACTTCACCCCCCCCCCCTCTGCAGGAACTGTAACATCTAGCTGTGAGCCTCAAAGGCTCAGGCTTCGTGTTACAATGCCCCAGGACACTCTAGCTAGTAGAGATGCCTACCCCCCGGACATTGCCCCCACTTTTGGCGGTAAGTCCGGAGGAGATAATGAGAAAAACAAGGAGGAGTCACCCTCCAGCCAGGACAGTCCCTAAGGTGTCCTGAGCTGAGGTGACCCCTGCCTTAAGAAATCCTCCATCTTACTTTGGAGGATTCCCCCCCAATAGGATTAGGGGTGTGCCCCCTCCCCACAGGGAGGAGGCACTAAGATCAAGGACAGTAGCCATTGGCTACTGCCGCCCTGACCTAAACACACCCCTAAATTGAGTATTTAGGGGCGACCCTGAACCTAGAAAATCAGATTCCTGCAACCTGAAGAAAGAAGTAGGACTGCTGACCTGAAAGCCCCGCAGAGACAACGGAGACAACAACTGATTTGGCCTACCGGCCTGTCTCCAGACTCAAAGAACCTGCACAGTGACGCATCCAGTGGGACCAGTGGCCTCTGAGGACTCAGAGGACTGACCTGCACCTAAAGGACCAAGAGCCTCCTGAGGACAGCGGCTCTGTCCAAAAACAGCAACAAGAAACTAACTTTAAAGAGACTCTCGCCTCACTCTGGAAGCGTGAGTCTTCACACTCTGCACCCAATGCCCCCGGCTCGAGTTCAGAAGAACCAACTCCGCAGAGAGGACCTCCAGGTGACTCCAACGCCGTGGACACCCTGTGTCGACCTTACTGCACCCCCACAGTGACACCTGCATAGAAGATCCAGAGGCTCTCCTGACCGCGACTGCCTGGTAACAAAGGAACCCAACACCTGGACCAAGCACTGCACCCGCAGCCCCCAGGACCGGGAGGAACCACCTACCAGTGCAGGAGTGACCAGCAGGTGGCCCTCATCCTAGCCCAGCTGGTGGCTGGCCTGAGAAGCTCCCCTGTGCCCTAACTGCATCGCCAGAGTGAACCCTGGGTCCCTCCATTGCTTTCAACCCGACACCTACTTTGCACGCTGCAGTCGTCCGCTCCTGTGCCGCTGAGGTGTTTTTTGTGTGCCTGTGGATGTCCCCCAGTTCGCTACAAAAAACTCCTGGTCTGCTCCCCGAGGACGCAGGTACTTACCTGCTAGCAGACTGGAACCGGAGCACCCCTATTCTCCATAGGCACCTTTGTTATTTGGGCCCTACTTTGACCTCTGCACCTGATCGCCCCTGTGTTGGTGGGTGTTTGGGGTTGACTTGAACCCCCAACGTTGGGCTGCCTATGCCCAGGAGACTGAACTTGTAAGTGCTTTACTTACCTGAGAAACTAACTATTACTTACCTCCAGAGGAACTGTTCATTTTTGCAGGGTCCACTTTTAAAAGAACTGTGTACATTACTGTTTTAATTCAAAGTTCCTTAATTACCTGTGTGAAGTACCTTACAATTGATGTACTTACCTATAATTCAAATCTTGTGGTTCTAAAATAAATTAAGAAAATATTTTTTTTCTATATAAAAACCTATTGGCCTGTAGTTTAGTCTTTGAGTGTGTGTTCTCATTTATTGCCTGTGTGTGTACAACAAATGCTTAACACTATCCTCTTATGAGCCTACTGCTCGACCACACTACCACAAAATAGAGCATTAGTATTATCTAATTTTGCCAACATCAACCTCTAAGAGGAACCCTTGGACTCTGTGCACACTATCTCTCACTTTGAGATAGTAAATACAGAGCCAACTTCCTACAGTGTGTGTACGCCTGTGTGAAGGGAGGGGCATGTATGAAGGGGGGTCTGGAGAGGAAGAGGTGATGGGGGGAACCTGTGGAGGGTAGTGGGGGTGTGGAATACTCCTATCGGTGACATGGAAGTGATTCCTTGTCACTGATAGTGCCTACCGCCATGGTTTTCGTGGCGGTAAGGAAGCCACGAAAACCATGGCGGTAGGTGGGGTCATAATCTCACAGGAGGTCAAGGGATGGCCGCCGGGCTGGAGATTAAAGTCTCCAGCCCGGCAGCCATTACCGGTCGGTGTGGTACATTGGCGGTTTTGCTGAAGCCAAACCACCAATGTCACAATATGGAGGAAAGTATCGCCAGCCTTTTGGCAGTACTTTTCTCCATATTTTCGCTGACCGCCGGGGTCATAATGAGGAATAAATCAAATTGTTGGCACAAAAAAAACAAAGTCAATGGGCATTCGTCCCCTGGCCTTTTATAGCACAAATCGCTTCATTTTCTTGTTGGAATGTTTATTCCCAATGTCATCAGATCATTTCTGTCTTGTCATAAATAATTATAGGTACTAACTCTTTCACTCCCGTAAGACAAAACTATTGTGGGTAATGTCTATCGTCCCGTAGTTTGCCTATCCATAGCAATAACCACCCATCACCACCTGAACATGCATGAAATAACTGGAGCCATCTGCTATGTGCCGCTGGCCAATGGCTATCCACCACTGCATGTCCAGATGAGACACACACTATGACCTATTCTTGACATCTTACAAAGATAGTCTGATACGGGATGATATTAACAAAGCCCATCCCAGCAGATCTCTTAGGTATTTTTACCTCCAACCTATGGCTGCTCAGGACCATAAACTTAATAAATATATCTCAGAATGGGCAGCTCAGTGAAGTAACCTATGATCACAAAAGTACCACGTTGGGCCCTGCAGAGCTGCTCAAGGCTGCCAGCTTCCTGAAAGGTATAAACTGCGTGCCTATCTCGCACACTTTTTCATCTATCACACTGCACAGCGCTGCGTCCTTCAACACAATAACTGCATTCCATTGGCCATCATACACAACATGGCAACCCTTCCCTTACAGGCTTAAAACAAAGACAACACACTTCCAACCACACACCCTACACAGTATATAGTGCTACCCATGTATGGAAGCAACTGACCTCCCAACACGCGCTATAGAAATGTTGGGATCCAAATACAAATGCTATGTTCTTGTCCATCCTTGATGTCTTCTGTTTAATCATGCACAGGGAACATGCACCATCTTCCAAAGTGTGCAGACTTTGTTGCTTAACGTCCTGGAATAAAATTCATTACATTATTCAACTGTATATATTATTAAGCCACAATTTCAGAGTGAAAAACTACTCCAAGATGTTTCTAAAATAATCCTAAATTAGTTCTTATGTTGCCAATCGACTTTACAGTCACAAGTTAATTGGACACCACCTGTAGCAAATTGTTATGATTTGCTTGAGCTCAAAAAACTGCTGCAGTTCCTTTAGGTTCACTGTGCTGGGTGGTGGCTTTCAAAACAAAGATCCAGGCATAACACCATATGTATATTTTTAGAGCACACATTCCCCAATGAGCTGGTTTCATGGCACTGTTGTAAGAGAACTGATCTTTATGGTTAAACAACCCAAGGGTTCTGTCGACCTCATAAGGATGACAGACTGACAGGAGCCACTGGAATTTGAAGCTGTGGCCCTCCAGTCAAACACAGATCATGGAATGGATGCAGTTGTGTGTTAGAACATTGGGGGACATAAATACAGTGGCATAAATGTCTTTTACAAAAATATTGCTCCATTGGGTGTAGATTTTCTGTGATTAACTCTAACTATATTTCCTGTTAAACAATATTAAGGCAACAATATTTTGGTAACATACAGTGGATATCTATTGCATTCATCAACGCCAGAGAAAACCACTAGCATGGCCAGTCAATATCATGTAGATTTTCTGGCGTACTAGTGGCTGTAGGTACAAAATGAACAGTGAGATTGATGAAAATTTCAAACAAACACCAGGACAATGTGTTTAAAGACCCAGATGAGAGAATGCATATTACAAATGCTAAAGCTTAATCTCCAGTAGAGTAAGGTTAAGAAGTATATTAAGCACTGGAACGTGTGGAGCACCCCGAGGACTGTGCCTAGCTCAGCACATCACTCCAAACCCAATGGTTGAGGAAGAGGGAGCTTAAACAGTGGCTTCCAAGAAGCCAATGGCAACTCAGAAAGAGCAACAGTGTTTGTGAGCTAGACTGGTTAAAGTGTGCAAGTCATTACAAGACGATGAGCACGTTATAAATGTGGCCTTACGGTGCCAAAAAGAAGCCACTTTCCAATTTAGTGACCACCCGAGAACTCCTTTTGACCAGAATCACCACCACTGAGGACTAGGCGAGCTTCTTACAAGTGATTATGAGTCAAAGTTATTAATTACGATAAAGGGTAAATCAGCCCAACAACATAGTTCATATGCATTATATGACCCATGAAGATTAGTAATGGTGGATCTTATCACGCCTGTATTTTTAAATCTCTTTTTTCTCCATTTTCCTGTGAATCTGTAATGCATTTTCTCATTGAGGTACACCTACCCTAGACTTGAGTGACATCATTTATTGTGATAGCATCAAGAGCACGTTTTTTACATCACTTCCTAGGATGAAGGGTGAAAGGTCATATGGTCGATACTGTGATGTTGAGGCCAAAAGGTGTTTGATGTCACTTCCCTTGTCCCTGGCATTCTAGTTTGTCATTTTTGTACTCCCCTACCCTAACAGGCAATTTTGGTAATTTGTTTGCACTGACTGGCCTACTTGTGGCCGACCGGCTATACAGTTGTCTGCGATGGCCTTAATAAGGTGCGAGCCCGGGATGCGGGCGTGGAACGATTCAGAAATCCTTGATACCCTATATACCATATATCTGATAGGAAACCACTCCTTCCTTGATCTACTTTGGAAACCTCCTTGGTGGCATTTTTCCTTTTGAGCATTACAACTTGCCTTATTTTTCAGCAAGACTTAAGGTCAATGACCAAATCTTCATATCCCTCTGAGGAAAACGTTTGCCCTTGGTTGAATGGAATTTCCACCCGATGTTACTGAAATCAAACGTAGAATATATACCTATAATATTCTAAATATATTTAAATATAATAACAGTGAAAGCCCATGGGTCATTTCACTGTTGTTATATATTTTTTCCATTGTCACCCTCAGCTCTCGTGTGCTCCTGTTGAACACAGCGTAGCCGCGCCTAGTGTCGAGTCAGCTTTTAGGGGGTGGATTATAAGAAATCAACCTATCAGATCATAAAATGAATGTCTTAGCCAAAGGGTTTCTTGTGGACTGAGAACTGTGTGTGCACGTTTTAATCCTGTTCACATGATTCTTACATTTTACAGTGTCACTTTCCTGCATGCTTGCAAAATAGAATTGGCTTTTTACATGCTTAAGGGTTGGGCAATCTTATCTTAAACTCTCATTTCTTTTAATATTTAACAAGATATTCTTTCAAGTCAACCTGAGAAAACGTATGTAGTGATAACAAGTGGCCTTTCTTTCTCAACTCATGGGGAAAGGCCTTGGAATCCGTGGGTTTTCGTTCTGTAACAAGGAGATAGCATGTGACTTGCACAGCCCAGGCCTTATCAAAATATTGTCTAACCTGAGATGGATCTGTTGTTATTAACGTAATCAGTCAGTGGCGGAATCTACTGAACCCACTAAAATTAAAAAGAAAGATATTTTGAGCCAATTGATGAGTTAACATTTAAATAATACGAGCTAGTTCTGAAAAAAAGATTGCCTCTTTAGCAGAAATCACCTGACCATAGGGTACACCATTTAAACGAGTGTTATCTAGCGATAAGTACTCATTAATGCGGTGTTTATTACTTCCCTTTAAGAATGTGTAATGCTCGTTTATGATCCTCGATAGGAGTTACTAGCCATTGCACCTGCTCAGCGGTGTGAATGCCCCTGTACAACAAACATGCCCATGTTAGAGAAAGGGGACCAAAGGCATTTTAAAAATCGGTAATATTAAAACAAAAAAGATAAAAAGATTGTCCAGATGAATGTTCATCAGGTAATTGAAAGATGCAGAAACATGACAACACCTGATAAAGGTAACAGACATTAATCTGATGGGCTATGCCAGGGTTCTGCAAAGTCCGTCCTGGAGAGCCGGGTCCATGCCAGATTTTTAGCATACCCACATTTAGAAAAATGTAGATTTCTGAAACATCTATTTTCTAAATGTGGATATGCTAAAAATCTGGCATGGACCTGGCTCTCTAGGACCAACTTTGCAGAACCCTGGGCTATGTAATAAGACAAGTAAACGAGTTTACCACAGAACAAGTATCCTCCAACATTTTTAGGGTTAAGGTTGTCCGATAAAGAGACGTTTTAAAGCATGGGCAAAGTGGGCTCTGGCCCAGGGCCCAAGCCTTTTAGGGGACCCCCTAGAGTCAGTTCTCTTCAGCAGAGTCTTGCCCTGATGACCTTTATACCCCCTAATAGATGGTTTTAAATACTGTTTTTCTTTGATTTATATTAAATTTGGATGATGTGTGAGAGTTTATTACAGACATTTTCCAAAGAAACGTGTGTTTATGTTTCATGCAACATCCATAAAAAACGGTTATTTTAGATCAAAACAGGACCTCACGCATGAGAAATGGGGGGGTGTCACAGAGATTATTTGCAGTAATATTAGTGAGCTGCTGCTCATTTAGAGTTTGGACCACTGTGTCTGTGCGCTGTCAGTGACCACGGCAAAGAGGGCATGAAAGAGCTGAAATTCATCATAAGTTCAAGTCTGTTCGGAAACTGGTCCCCCAAAACACGTTGGGCTCAGGGCCCCAAAATCCTTAAGATGTCCCTGGTCCAATACATTCCCAGTACATAACAAAGCCCCAAGACTTCTAGCAAGGAATTATAGCAAGGAACGGCACTTATGAAAAATTTAATGGGATATCGTTCTTAGGAAAAAAAGCGAGGCCAAAATATATACTCAGGATAAAACTGAGAACGACAAATGACCACATGTAATTATATGAAATTATCTGTATATCAAATTAAATATCCATCGATTGACTATAAATACGCCTAACAGATATCCTAATTTAGTTGTCAAATACCTGATGATAAAAGGTGTATCAAAACGGATGCTCAGTAAAACATCTACCAAAAAACGTTTTAGAAAATGTTTAGGATTAAACAAGACATATATGTTGAAAAAATGCCACAAGTATTACCATAGGTTACTCCCTGAAGAATATCATACAGTGGTTGGGGACATAAAAGTAAAGGTCTTTTAAAGAGAAGAAACCCTCTGAATCATAAACAGGAAGCAAAGGGTGTAGCATTCAGAGTTAGTAGAATTCAGCACAGTCAGCACAAGGTGTTTTGGCCAACATCTGGAGCCAGCCAATGAAGACCTCTGAAGGGCAATGAAAGTTTATGAAGCACAGGTGCGAGCAAGGTGAAAGGGATGAGATCTTCCCAGAGATTAGAGGTAACTTTGATGACCAACTTTCTCTTTCTTTGCTGCAAGTTTGGTAAACTTATCTGAAAGGCCCACATTTTTTTGTGGCTCACCTTGAGGTTTGAAGAGGATCCCTTTGGAATCTTAGCGTCCGTCCTCCACCATCACTTGCCTTAATTCGACAGAAAGCATTTACCATCTCAAGGACATTAGAGGCTGACAGTGCCTGGACTCAGACCATTTTGTAGAGAAGGGCCAGGATTCGCCTATCTTCTTCAGATAGTCATCCAGGAGGATTGTCAGCAGGCAGTTTGGGCAGTACTTCGCCTAGCTACAAAGATATAGGTCACTGATGTACCCCTTCCATAGCACATCTTGCTTGTCCAAATGCGATGAAAAGGTTCCTCATAGGCAGGTCCCATGGCACCGCACTCATTTCAGGAAGCAAGAACTGGAACCGGTATCCAACCAGATGTAGTATCAAAAAGACCTGGCCAATAAGAGCACGTCCAGGTTTGTTAGTTTCCCCTAGAGTGATATTCCGCTGAGTTTCATTGGACTGAAAGCTATCTTGATGCTTTGACCCCCAAAGCTCATCCAGTAGTGGTGACCATTTAATTGCAGGAAGAAGGCTGTAGAGGATGGGCAAATGTCAGGTGAATCAACCATGCGCTACGTGACACATAACACAATTTTTGTCTCACACACATATTTTACAATAGCTTTTAATTTTTTTCTGGTAGTGCTTTAATTTTCCAGTTTTCTTCTCTAGGAGATAGTGGCTCGACACAATGGAAACATAATGGCTGCACTAAGGAGTCATTGCACAACGCCTGTGGTGTTCCGTCCTCCACCTGCTGCAATTTTCATTGGAAGCGGTCACTCACCTGTTGTTTTTGATTGTGCGCTAAAACAGAAGTGAAGTCTTACGTACCTGCCAGCGGAAACCTAAAAGAGCTGAAATACTAACCTTGCACGTGAAAATGCGTCCAAATCATCAATGTAAAACAGAATGAGTAAATATGAAGCATGCGAGAAACCTGCACATGCTACATACAATTGAACTGTGGCGGCCATAGTGGTGGACAGGAATCCTTTTTTCCTCTCACTCTGTAAATGGTAATAAATGTACATGTGTCATTGGCAATAGTATTGTGTGGGAAGCTGTGATGTCACAGCATTCCAGAGAAACTCCTGGAAATGTTCACAAACTCTAAAGAAATCAGCAATATCCGCAAATACAGAGAGGGCATATGCAGGATTAAATGTTTACTTTTTGGAGAGTAAGAATGAATGTTCATAATGTGTTAAATGGCCCGGATTTACTCTGAGTTTGCACTTGTGGTGCAGAGTGACATGAAGAAATAAGAACTTTTCAAGCACAAAATACCTTTTGCACTAGAAAGGTGACGTTTCTTAATGCAAAATCTACTTTACAAAACTTTTGCCAAGAGACATTACTGTGGGATAGGATAAGTGGAAACGTCAACATTTTTTGATGAAAAGCCCGAAAGAGAGCCTGACCTGGCTTTCAGTAAAAAAAAAATATAAAAAAAAATACATTTACTGGAACCAGACACAAACAAGTGGAAATGTGTATATTTCTCCTAGAAACTGACAGATTGTATGTATGCTACAATGCACAGCAAACATGCCCTGTGTTTTACTATGCATAAGAATTTATACTGAGAGGGTATACGTCCAGTACAGAATTAATGCTAGATAGAGAACACTTGCTTCTGTGCCATGGTGGGAGGCTGTGTGTCTCCCAAGGCAGCCTTTGTGTGCACCAGTGGCAGATCCCTATTTATGTATCTGGCTGACATGCACTGTTTTCCTCTGCACAAAGTGCATCTTAAAATATATTGATTCTGCTCTGCGTTGCATTAAACCTTAGTACATATGGACCATATGCACAAAACACTGTAATACTTCTCACACTTCCAGTCGCCCTCATTAATCCTCTCTTTTTAGGTTGAGAGCACCAGCACTCTGGCCTGTCTGTGGGATTTTAACCACGCCCACCGCTCGCCCATCACTATCACTCGTTCATGGGCTTGCCTTTCAAAAATCCTTTGTTATCATTGGTAAATGCTTTACTTTTGTCCCTCCTTGGGGCAGTTTTGTTACCACCTTGGCCATCGACCCTGTTACATGGATAATTGCACATTTGCCGATATGTTTCACTGCGAGCGAACTTCTTTTTCCTTTTGTGTCTCTCATTCGCACTCATGCTCATGGTGGCCATGGTGCTTTGAATTGGCTCACTTATGTCAACTGTCTTACTTTTAATTTTCAATATATGTGGCAAGAAAAGTCTAGGTAGGAATTTACAAAGTTAATAGCTCTAACTCGAGCAAACGAGATACCCATTGCATTGTAAGTGCTTATTAATGTTTCCAACCAAATGTCAAATTCCACAGAACTGCCCATCTGTTGCTATTGGAAGCTTTGGTGCAAAAAAAGCTCTAGTCTTGGCTCATCCCAGGAGAAGCAGACAGGAATATCCGAGAAAGAGGGGCAGGCAGAGGTCAGACTGAAGAAGGAAGTAGCACACAGGAGCCCCCAGGAAAGTGCAACTTTTAATTCTGAACAGAGGTCAACATCAGCAGGGGCAGAACTTCCCTCAGCAAGATACAATACATGAAGGGCTCATACACAGATCTGTTAACATATGTGAGGAACATGCTAGTAAAGACGACACACTTGGCTTTTATACAGAGCAGGAACTCAGAGACAACAACCTCCATGCACACATGCATATAGTTTGTATACTCATGCATGGGCGGCTTTAGAGCAGTGCAGCCAGTGCAGACTCACCTGGTGCTGACCTCAAGGGGTGGGTGCTTTGTTTAACATAACATGGGTTTAAAAGCAGGTGTTGCAGAATTCTTTGTGTGTCCAGCAGTTTTTAGGCAACAATAAAAATGTCAAGATAATGCTGGTGACTATTGATCCTGCTGGAGAGCAATCACATTTTTGTCTAGTGGCAGTTTGACTCATCGTAAAGTAGCACAGAGGGTCAATGTGCCTGCTGCAAATAATGAGTACCATGCAGATCAAAGAGTGGAGTGAACTATGAGTAGCGCTATAAAAAAGTGAAATGCTTGTCAGAGAAAAGCTATGGAGAGGTGGGGGACACTTTTGGAGGATGGCAGTGAGGGAATTTGTGGAGAAGGAGCTCATTGGGGGTGCGCCACAAAGATTGTTGCACGGGGCTCACCAGTGCTAAAGCCACCCTGTGTTCATGTATACATTAATGCAGAGTAACACACCGATAGGCACATATGCACACAGACCACCAGAGAAATGTATACCCCTGCACACAGGCCAACATGCACCCATGGACACAGATCACCACAGTTATAAGTGCCCCTTGTAAACGGATCACAAGCTGACATATGTTTGCTATGCATCCACACCAACAAAAGGTTTGCACACACAGACAAATACAGTGTCACAGAGGTAGAGAGCACACAATCAAGCATACAGGACACACAGAGTTCGAACACAGGTCTTTGATGGATGCACAGCTGGACAGAGAGCAGAGCAGCCAGAGCCCTAGAGGAGGCAAGACAAGGAGGGAAAGGAACAGCAAGTATATATTGGCAGGACTTCCTTGAACTCAAGTCATCAGCTTTCACAATAAGAACAGAACTCGAAGATGATGTCATCAGTGAGCTACCACATCCTGTGATGCATATTCCAATTTCCTGTGCCTTTGTAAAACAAGCAAATGAGTGGGAAGAGACCCAGGAGGTGAAATTGTAAGGACTTTATCAGTCAGTCAGTCAGTAAAACCATCTTTATTCGGATAATCAAACATCAATAAAAGAAAAATCACATTAAAAACATGTAAAATACAAGATTATCACACACGAAATAAGAACCAACCTGAGACAGCTGAACAGTCGCTGCATTTTTGACATGGCCATCTTAATCATAAGCATAGTGAGACGAGCCTGAACAGCTGCTCTGAGAAAATAATATACATGCAGTCCTGTCTCTGGATCCAGCATTTGTAGCGGGAAACTAAAGGTCGCCCTGCAATCCCTAATTTTGCTTATTTTGATGAGCAGAAATAAAAAGTGCTTTGTATATCTCAAGTAAAATTTACAAAAAAATGCAATGTGCAGCATTTTCTGACCAAAGCTCCCATCGCAAGAGCAGGGGCGCATCAAGGTTCATTTGGAAGCCCATTGGAAGCATAATAAGTACTTTAGTGTGCCGCCCTAAACCAAAACAGCAAACTCTGTAAATAAACATCTGGTAGACGGGCTTCCTGCAATCATATTCAGATAAGTTGCCTCAGTTGACTTCCCCCCATCCTCATTCAATCTCGCATTGTTCTCAAAATTAACAGAGTTTTCTGCACAAATTGTTGTTTACATTTGCTTTATTTTCAGGGTCTGTGAAGACATGTTGCAAACCAATCTTTTGAAAGACAGACTCGACACCCACTAACCATGTGATCTGGTGACCCCTGTCACACTCAAGACAGTCCCTGATGATACCCCTGGTTAACGTGGCCTCTGCATTTCTCCTTACTGCTAAGCACAGTAATGCAGGGCATACTCTAATGTAGTTTTGTATGTAGGGTAAGCCCAGTTCTTCATGGTCACATAGGATGATTATATAGGGACCAACATCACCTTCCCACAAATCCTGTATTCTTCAGGCTATATAGCATCACAATTAGCGTTACCCCATATCCCAGCTCCATATGTTGCGATAGGAGTACATTGTGTTTTATAAATATGTAGCAAAGGGCTAAGGGTGACCACTGCAGGCGGCTGGGGTAGGTTACAGAATGAGCCAACTGCCCTAGACAACTTAGACCTACTCTGAGTGATTTAAGGCATCTAAGATCCTGACACAGCAAAGGTGACCCCTAAGTGCTAGTGCATCGTAAACTATTAGTGCCTACAGAAAGGGCTGCTAAATGCCTACTCTTCAGGCCACATACCATAATACAGGATTTGGTAAAATTAGTCGCATTCATACTTCAATTTCCTGTGCTATGCTAAAACAAGTAGATTAGTGGGTGGAGACCGAGGAAGTTAATCAGGACTTAATCAGAAATTGCCTAAGTATTTCAATCTAAACAAGGCCTATGTTAACGAAGGAACTGTAGGAAAGTACCATCTTTCTTGCCACGTTACCCCCATTTTTACCTGTATGTCACTATGTTTTTTGCCTGTCTCACTGGGATCCTGCTGGTCAGAACCCCAGTGCTCATAGTTTATGGCCTAATGTGTGTGTTGTGAATAGTGCTTAACTGTGTCATTGAGGCTCTGCTAACTAGAACCTCAGTGCTTATGTTTACATTTGTCACTATAGGCTAGTGACTTAATTTACCAATTTCAATTGGCACACTGGACCCCCCCTTATAAGTCCCTAGTATATGGTACCTAGGTATGTAGGGCATTGGGGTTCCAAAAGATGCTTATGGGCTGTAGCTTTTCTTTTGCCACCCATAAGGAGCTCAGACAAACTCTTTCACAGGACTGCCACTGCAGCCTGCATGAAATAGTGCACACATTATTTCACAGCCATTTTCACTGCACTTAAGTAACCTTATAAATCACCTATATGTCTAACCTTCATTTAATGAAGAGTAGGTGCAAAGTTACTAAGTGTGAGGGCACCCTTGCAATAGCAAAGGTGCCCACACATAGTTCAGAGCCAATTCCTGGGACTTTGTGAGTGTGGGGACGCCATTACACATGTGCACTACATATAGGTCAATACCTATATGTAGTTTTACAATGGTAACTCCGAATATGGCCATGTAAGGTGTCTAAGCTCATGGAATTGTCCCCCCATTCCAAATCTGGTATTGGGGAGCCAATTCCATGCATCTTGGGGGCTTCACAATTGACCTCAAGTACTGCCAAACCAGCTCTCTGAGGCTTGCAATGCAGCTACAGCTGCTGCCACCTCACAGACAAGGTTCTGCCCTCCTGGGGTCTGAGCAGCTCAGTCCCAGGAAGGCAGAACAAAGCATTTTCTTTGGAAGCAGGGTGTTACACCCTCTCCTTTTGGAAATAGGTGTTGCAGGCTGGGAAGGAGTAGCCTCCCCCAGCCTCTGGAAATGCTTTGAAGGGCACAGATGGTGCCCTCCTTGCATAAGCCAGTCTACACCGGTTCAGGGACCCCCCAGTCCCTGCTCTGGCACGAAACTGGACAAAGGAAAGGGGAGTGACCACTCCCCTGTCCATCACCACCCCTGGGATAGTGCCCAGAGCTCCTCCAGTGTGTCCCAGACTTCAGCCATCTTGTTTTCCAAGGTGTGGGGGTCACTCTGGAGGCCTCTGACTTCAGAGACCCCTCCTTATAGGTCCATACCTGATAAGGTAGCCAATCCTCCTGTCAGGTCTATTTTGGGTCTCTCCGGTGGGTTTCTCTTCAAATTCTACTTGCAAGTTTCCAGCAGGAATCCTCTACAACTACTACTTCATCCTCTGACCTCGGATCAACCGCAGATTGCTCCAGGAACTGCTGTAACAGCAACAAAGTATCCAGAAGGGCTACTTTTCCTATGCAACTTCAGTTCCAGCCAGCAACTGCAACAGTTTCCACAGTGTGCATGCTCTGGGGACTCCCTGTCTTCGCCCTGCACCAGAAGGACTGAAGAAATCTCCAGTGGAGTGACGGAGTCACTTCCCTGCTCACGCAGGCACCTTTTAAGTCGATGAACGGTTGTCTTCGACTCCTCTCCTGGCGATGAGCATGCTTCTTGGAACACAGGTGGTGGACCCCTTCACCACAGACTGTCCTAAGGTCCTGCTGTCCCAATTTGGAGGAGGTAAGAGCTTGCCTTCACCGAGTATGACAGTACCCCTGTGCACCACGTCTCCTTGACCTCCTGATGCCTCTGTGCACTATTTGCAAAATTCCTTCATGCACAGCCTGGCCCAAGTCCCCAGCACTCTATCCTGCGATGCTCAACTCGCTGAGTTGACCTCTGGCGGCGTGGGAACTTCCTTTGTAGTGCTGCACCAACTGCATTTTGCACCTCCTTTGTCCCCGTGTCCTGGGACTCCCATGGGTGCTGTCTGGTTGACTGAGGGCTCTCAGAAGTGCTGAGAGCCCCCTCTTCCTCCTCACATAGAGTTGAGGCCCCCAGGTCCCTCCTGGGTCCAGACAGTGCCACTTTGATGCATAACACGACTTTTCCGGAATGAAGGCTTGTTGGATGAATCCAGCACCAAAACTCGCTTGCATCCAACATCTCTTCGTGGGACATCCATTGCATCATGCAGGAACCCGCTGACATCTTCCTTGGGTGCATTTCTGCAGTCTTTGTCCAACTGGGGACTCTTTTTTGCACCCTCTTCTAGGTTGGCAGGGGCTCCTGTCCTTCCTGGTACTTCTTCTCCTTCCTTTGCAGTTCTTCAGGTCCAGGAATCCACCATTTGTTGTTTGCAGTCTTGCGTGGTTCTTGCAATAACTCTAATCACGACTTGTAGTGGGTCCTAAGGAAACTTGCAGTACTTTACTCCTATTTTCCTGGGCTCTGGGGTGGGGTATTTTACTTACCTCTGCTGTATTCTTACTCTCCCAGCGATTCTCTACACATTACACTTGTCTAGGGGGGAATTAATGATTCGCATTCCACTTTCTTAGTAAATGGTTTGTGTTGCCCCTAAACCTATTTTCTCCCATTGCATTCTATAGCATTTCCTATTGTGTGCACTATCCTATGTCTAATTACTTACCTTAATTTGATATCTAGAGTATATATTGTGTATAATACTTACTTCCAGAAGGAGTATTGCCTCTAAGATATTTTTGGCCTTGTGTCACCCAAATAAACTACCTTTATTTTTGGTAACAATGAGTATTGTCTTTACTTGTGTATAAGTACTGGGTAACTATAAGTGGTATTGCAGGAGCTTTGTATGTCTCCTAGTTCAGCCTAAGCTGCTCTGCTATAGCTACGTCTATCAGCCTAAGCTGCTAGAACACTACTACATTTCACTGATAAGGGATAACTGGACCTGGTGTAAGGTGTGAGTACCCAGGGTACTCACTACAAACCAGGCCAGCCTCCTACAGGAACTGATACCACATGCTGACGAATTTCAGAGTAAGGGAAAAAAACACAAACTCTCCAAATCTCTGATACAACTTTCTGCTACATGAAACTTAACCTGTTACATAGAACAACAAAAAAGTGTTTTGCTTTTGTGTCCAGAGTTCTGAATTGGATGCTTAAAGGTTGGCGCTCACTCAGGTGAGTTAGCCTCTCATGCCTCTGCCTCTGTTTATGAGTACAGCTGACAGAATGTGGCATTAACTCTCCGTGATTTCTTTTCTTAACTAAGGCATGAGTTGTAGCAGTTGATTGATGAATTAAAGTGGTGAATGGACTTTCATTAGCTGATGTACAAGGAGACAAGACACAACCCTCCCTCCAGCCTTTTTTCTCCCATGCACGACAACCCACTCCACCGCCCCCCCGCTTCAGGGCACACGCACCAAGCCGCAATCCCAGTGTCATGAAAACTGGTGCCACTAGCCAATAGCAAGACAGCAGAACACTGTCGTCATCAAAATGGAGGAACCAGCAGCATTGCAAAACCCTCATGTATGACAACTGATGGCCCAGGCAGTGACAACAGGTCAGAACTCTGACAGCATTAAAAGTGAGGTCCTCAATCACTGGTAGAAAGGTAGAACACTCTTGTCATTAAAGCTTCGGTCCAGTGGCACCATGGTAGACCATGTTATCATGAAAACTGAAGGCATCAGACACTGGCAGCTTGGCTGGCAGAACCCTGTCATCATTAGAAGTGAGGAGCTTAGTAGGGCACTGGCGGCAGGGCAGGGAGAACCCTGTCATCATTGGAAGTAAGGGGCATAGTATTGGCAGTAGGGCAGAACCCTGATGCCATTAAAAGTTTGGGTTCTGTGCACTGGCCGCAGGGCTGGCAGAACTTTGTCATGATTTTAAGTGATGGCCTCTGTCGCTGGCAGCTGGGCAGAACCCTCGTGGCATGAAAACCGAGGGCCTGGGAATCAGTTGCATTCAAGCACTCCATTGTCATGGCAACCGATTAGCCCGGGCACAGGCAGCTGGGCAGAACCCCATCATCATTAGAAGTGATGACCTTAGTCACCAGCAGCAAGCCAGAACCCTATTGTCATCAAGGGCAGCATTACAGCTAAGGGCAAGGAAAGGCAGGATGGGAGAACGTTGTTGTCATAGCAGCCGCTAGTCCCAGGCACCGGCAGCGGAGCAGAACCCTGCCATTAAAGTCACTTTTAATGGCAGCCACTGGCCGCAGGCTTGGCAGAACCCGGTAATATTTAAAACGGAGAACTTCAGTCACTGGAGGCAGGGAAGAACCCTCTTGGCTTGAAAACTGCCAATTGAAGCTTGGAAGAGCACTGTCTCGTGACAACTGATGGCCCTAGGCACTGCAGCGGGGCAAAACACTGGCATCATTAATAGTGAGGTCCTCAGTCACAGGCAGCAGGCCAGAGCCCTACTGTCATTACAACTAATGGGCCCCTGGAATGACAGACGCCCCAGTTCAAACTAAGAGGCCCAGGTACTGTCAGCCGGGCAAATCCTAGCAGACATGTTTACATTTGGCAATGAGGCTAGAAGGGATCCTAGGGTCCACTGCCGCTCAACAGATTTCCCTGGGGAATAGAGGTAGGCCAGTGAAAGCTTGAGCCAGATGCCTGGATCTTGTTCTGCTTGAGATCCTCATGGAACCTTGAGCCCAAAATGACCCGACCTTCCGTGGGAAGCGATGTGGCTTAGTGAGTCCAGCTGTTGAGCATGTTACATGGGGAACCACATTCAAATCCAGGCACAGCATCCAATGAGTCCTGGCAAAACTCCTGGTGAAAAGAAATGTGTAACGTGTTCTGTGTCTGCTGTGAAGTGCTATTATGCCCTTGGACAAGGGTTGTGTTATGTAAAACTGCCAACAAAACATGGATTCCGCCTGCCATCCTCTCTCCAATATCATATGCCAACCACTAAACAAGGTGCATTAACCCCAGATGTCAGGGAGAGAGAGAAATACACATCTAGCAGCTGAATTCCACAATGTGAAACTGGAAAATCTGGGATCAATCCCACCTTCCCCGTCTGAGCAATCGTGTGATCTTAGACAAATGCTTTAATTCAGGAGCCACCTTTTGTTCATCATAACATGTGAGAGTACCTACAAATACGTGAGCTCAGGATGTGCGCTGTGCAAAAACCTCCCTTATTTATGATTTAACAAAATATAATTTGACTTCATTTATAATATGAATTTAAGCCACATATAAATTACACAGGACCTCTGACTTGCCTCTTAGTTCACCATGAGAGCAAGGATAGGAATGTTTCTCAGTTCATGTATAAATATTTCCACTTTTAATAAATACTTCTTAAATAATCTGAAGTATTAAGGTGGAACACTTCAGCTTGTTAAAGAAATACATTTTCTGCATTTTGAAGACACCTTACCATATTCTAACATGATCTTCATTGCATGATTTACAGGCCAAATATTTACAGAGCTCGGCTCGTGCGTGTGGCTCTAGGAGCCAGAGAGGAAGATGGCTCGACCCTGGCTCGGCTCTTCCTGTTAATTTGTTAGCGGGTCACCTCCAAAGATAAACCTTGTAATACCAATTACGTTACTGCTGACGCCAGAACAATGTTCGCATTTTCTGACGTGGAATCAACAAACAGTTCAGAAATCTCCTTTTTACTGCTGTGAAAGAAGTGGGACCTTAGAAACAAGTCTTCCGCGGGCGCAATCAATCTTGAAACGAGAAATGTTTTTTTAATCGCCCACCAGGGGGCGCGCTTTCCACAAGTTCAACTTCACGGTTTCTGGTGCTGCTTGTTGCGTGCAAGTGAGCTCCACTGTTTCTACAGAGTCGGTTTCACACCCGACCACAAGCAATTTCAGAATGAATGTCTTTTTTACTGCAGGCAGCCAACATGACAGGCTGACAAGTTTCTCTAGCTTGTAAGAGGCAATGAAGGGTTGTGTTCGATCAAATAATATAACGACATGAATTCGTTCCTGGGCCTAGATTTACAATAAAAAATCCAAAATCTGAGTTGGTAGGATTTAGCTTGGAAGATACTACGGCCTTATATAAAGATTTCGGCCGGTATCTACCTAAATCTGGCTAAATAATGGGGAATAACCTGGGCCCTTTTCCCTCTGTTCTAGGGCCATTCACATTTATCAGCCCTGCCACGTTTACCAGGTCCACGTGTGATGCTCTGCTTCAGTCCATTTCTTTTTCTTTGAATTCTGGGGCATGTAGTTTTGTTTATTCCATTATACAACAGGACTACAAGTCCCAGAAGTCAAAGGAAAAAAACTTGCACTGGCGCAGCACATCACACATCGACCTGGAAAATTTGACAGCCATGACTTACTTGTTGATAAAAACAGATAGTAAACTATGAGGCGAGAGATGAGGCATGTGCAGCAGGCCATTGAGAAGGAAATGGGATGTGTGAAGAGTGTCAGGGTAGGTTTGGGGGTCAAGCTCCAGGAATTTAGAGGCGCATTGCATGCTACATTAATGCTTTGCGATGGAGCAGTCTTGTGGGCCTGTACTGAGCCACTGGTCCCGGATCTACCCTTTCACCCTCGTGGTTTGTTTTTGCACCAGGTAGGGTTGGGCCGAGTGTCGACACACCCGGTCTTTTCGGGTGTTGGAACACCGGACCTGAGAATCGCCTGGGGTGATAGCCACCATGGATACACTTCCGGCCACCTCAGAATGTGGGCCATCGTCTGCTGGTGTTTTCTTGAAAAAGTCTAAGTGCAAATCACTGCTGTGGTGAACTTAGCTTTCTTAAGTTCACATGTTGAAGGGCCAGCTCGTGGCCCTGAAGCACAATTTCCCATAGATAGAAAGAGAATGCCACCACTCAACACTGTACTGAAAAAAATGAAGTGTGCAGTGACCACTAAGTGTGGGAAAAGAAAGTACGATATCCCAAATGCACTGTTCATTGATTACTGGGGCTCTAACAAGTGACAAAACTGAGCTACACTGCAGAATACACTGACTGTATCAAGTATAAAAATAAAAGCCAAATAATCTCGCCTTGTAGACCTATCAGCTTGCTATTGTTTTTTAAAATTCTTTGCAGCATCTACAAAAAAAGGCACAAAAATGTTGGCTCTGTCACTGGCTCAGTCATTCTGGTTCAATGGAGCAGGTTTGGAAGCACATGGCTGGATGGAAGCAGAATACACAACAGAGAGAGCAGGGACGATGACCAGAGGTACTCAGTGTTGGTGGTAGGCAACACTTGATGGGGCCCTCTTTCAGCATGGCTGCGGAGTAGACTTTTGTTGATGCACCTCCTCAAAGACCCAGCAGCCAGGCTTCAGTAGAGCAGGCAGGGCAACTCAGCCCTGAGAATGAAAACCCCAGACTAAGCAAAATCAAGTACCTGCAGTTCTGCAAGACCACATCAGCATTCAGTTGCAGATTCATTGATTGTAGCAGGTGACATGAGTAGATTAGAGGGAAGCATCAAAAGGAGGCCCATGGGGACTTAGTTTTGCTTTCTGCAGTTGAATGGCCTGAAGTGACCAGAGTGCCAAGAACAGAACACCAGTCCACGCTGACTGTGTCTGGAAGCACAGCTTAGCTTTCTTATTCTTAAGTGTAAAATTAATACATTCAGCCTTCCCTGCTGATTTTGGGTGATAGGCACAATGGAAGGGCTGTTAAATCCCTATGACTTTGGCGGTCATTACGAACATGGCGGTTCAGCCCGCCATGCCGGCAGTGGCGGCTAAGGCCGCCAGTCGGCATGGTGGGCCGAACCGACATATAAAGAACAGGGTGATGACCGCCAGCAGCAGCCGTCACCCACCGTCAGGCAGCCTGGCGGCGGGAGGAAACACCATCCGCCAGGGTAGCTGCGCTACCCTGCGGATAATGTTTCAAATGCCGCCACCCTTTTTCCGATGGGATATCCCACCAGGAAAAGGCTTGCGGAGGGGTTGCCCCTGACCTGTCCATGCACTTTGCATGGGCAGTGCAGGGGTCCCCGTGCAGGCGTCCGTCGCACATGTCACTGCCCGACATGCGCAACGGGTGCTGCTGCACCCGCCGCACAACAACATTGGCGGCAGCTCCTCATGAAGACACTCTCTCCGCCCACCGGCCTGGCAGGGTGATCATTATACGGCCGGTGGGTTTTCCAGGAGGCTGGCGGTCGATGGAATGACCGCCAGCCCGAACACGGCGGGAATTCCCGCCGTGTTCGTAATGACCGCCTTTGTATATTATCTAAACTGCAGGAGAAACAAAGTAGGAGCACCGATTACCAGAAAGCTGTGGGTACAAAGACACATTGTTTAGCAAGATAGGCAATAGCAGGTCCCATTCGAGATTCGGCCTCAGGGCTCAAGGGATACTCTGGGATACAGGGTAATTTCTTCATAGTATTCACCTTGATTTTAATAGAACCTGTAGCTAAGATACATCCTACATTATTTACAGAGTATAACATAAGGAAGAGAGAACTTGCTCAGGCAATTTAGATAAATCTTTAGGCTTCTGAGAAGTATGTTCAACATTTTAATCAGTTCGCACAACAGAGACAGAATTTCATTTTGTTAGTTAGTGGAACCATGGAAGTCATTTAGGGGTCACCAGGAGTCATCTTGCCCCTTACGACCCCTGGCACTGCCTCTGCGTGGGTAGCAGGGTCAAGACTGATTTGCATATGGCTGGGTCCAAACTTGTGGTGACATGGTGAGCAAAATAACAATGGATTAAACCCAGATCTGTAACTGGGGGTGAGTGTTTGAAAAGTTTCGACACTCCGTCCATCATTTTATTTTGTGATGTTACTGCCTCTGCAACCCCTGGTCTCAGAGGTATCAAAATCAGTGCTAGGGGCAGCTCATCTTTATGGACGTTGCTTGAGGCTCCACTTCCTTGTTTTCAATAAAAAAAAGAAATTACACTTATAGTGAATAATATATTTTTTCACTATTATTATAATACAAATGGAGTACAGTTAGCTGGATAAGTAAAAAACACTTGTAAATGTATGTTGTGTGCATGCTTGCGGGTGAGTGTGCTTATGTAAACGAGAGTGTGTATGAGTGAATGTGTGTTTATGTAAGCATGTGTGTGTGAGTTAAAGCAAAGAGGAAATGGTGTGTGATGTCACTTCCGCTGCCCTTGGCATTTTGGTGACTTGATGCCCATGATCGATCATTGTACAGAAAGTAGTGTATTTCAATAACTACCTACCCAACACATTTTCTGGTGACCTGGGGCTCAAAAATAAAGTTTGTTTGTTGGTAATAGGCCCTAATGTAACAGGAACAGGATCAGACTGCATCAGTGGACAATCCCATGAGGTAGTTAAGGTAACTCACAGGATTTGAGGGGTAACAATTGATACTGGTGACAATAAGACATGGGGTAGGTTTACTATTAATCATACATTTTACATTAGGGCCTTTTGCTCAGCAGTGATTTGAGTATTCATGAATCAGTCAGCAACTCTAGGACTGTCCTAGAGTCGAGGCAGCTGCACCCGCCGCACACAGGAATTGGTAGCGGCTCCATGTGGAGCTGCCATCAATGTCCCAGCCAGGCATTCCTCTGGGCCGGCGGGTGGAAACAATATTTCTGCCCGCCGTCCCAGAGGAATGTTCCTAATACGGCCGGCGGGGATCCGGGGCGCTGGTGGTCAGTAGTTTGACCGCCAGCATAAACACAGCGGTTTTGACCACCGTGTTCATAATGAGGGCCTATATCTGTAAAGCAATTAGTTTAGATTTGTTCGACTACTTTTTCGTTTCCTTTCTGGTCATATTTATTGTCCACCATCACCAACTATGATAGTTTCTTAGTGGTCCACCCAATCCAGAGGATGCACAGCTCATTCTGTATACTGGGTAACACTGTCTGCACAAAGGCAGCACCTACAGCATCCTGAGCTTGTTTCCTAAGACCTCATATGCCAGAGCATCTTTAACTATATCCTTCCGCCAGGGGAATTCTCCTTTGTTCTGGGTACAATTCAAAATTGTTGGTAGTCCAGCTTGACTGGGCACACTTCCATCACAAAATTTAATAACCTTCCATTGTTGCTGCTGAAATGATGTCAAATGGAGGGGAATGCACCCCCCCCCACCACCTACAAGAGCTCTCCGCTATCAGTCTCTCTCTTAGCTCAGCACCACCAACCTGAACAACTGATTCACATCCACCAATTCAGCTTATACACCTCAAATATCATCTGTAGGTTTTTGCAGAACTTTGCAGAAACATCACAGTTGCTGGGAAAGTGTTTCCATATGTTAATCAAGTCAGCAGGGACCAGAGGGCCTGGGCTCCTATTATAACTCCAGGGTCAGGCAAGTTTAGGTGGCGTTCCTCATCATTGGCATCACTGGAAGGTGGGTTATGTTGATCGCCATTTGTAGCTATGTCCTTGGCTGTGCACCCTACACTGTGTTTCAGGCTATCTCTAGTAACAGTCAGGCTATCGGCCTGGTCCATCCTGTGTCTCACTGGAATAGAGCAGACTCGGAGTAAGGAGCATGCGTGCAGGCGGTGGAGTAGGCCTCACATCTTAAATGCAGTGCATCGTCTGACAGCCGCACGTCTCACCACTCTTGCAGCTCCTGCATGCACCTTGTTGTACTGTGCTCCCCCCGCAGGCTGTGCAGGTGATGCATCACCGTCTCCTGGCTCAGCCAAGTTTGCCCGCTAACGGTGTCGAGATGGAATAGATCTAAAATACCAGCTTCCCTTTCCTCTTCTCTCTCCGCCTCTCTCTCTTACTGTCTGTGGCTTATTTGGTTTCTGGAAATAGGTAGGGAATAGGTGGAGAAACTGTGGGTAGAAGCCCTGACCCTGAATTGACTGGTTTGGTACCGATCTTATGGTTATGGTGATCTGCTTCATCCCAGCCCTTGAGACTCATGATTGAGTTTATTTGCTTCCTCGGATGAATTAAAAGGTGCCAGACGCTTTTCTGTTGCCATCTCATTTTTAGGGTTGTTCAGTCATCTTTTTAAACTTAAATTACTTAAGCATTCTGGATCCAAAGTACCTTGCTTCAGAGAGGACATCTTTCCATCTTCTGGTTCTGACAAAGCTGCCCATTGTCCTAGTCTGTGCTATTCTAGAGGCCCCTGGCTCTATTCCGTAGAATACACAGATGCTAGTTGAGCCTCAAGGACTCCTTCCACATCTACCTGTCCACCCAGTCTAAACTGGTCACCTCATAACAAGAAGATCAATGTGCATCCCTAAAATACCCAAACCAGCAAGCAGAGCAGCAGAAAATATTCATGTTGAGACTTCCGCTGGTAATTTGGCTGCTAACTGACCTCATCTGCGGGTCGCGTGCTGGGCCTTCCTCCACCACAATCCACCTGAGAAATGTCTCCTTTATCGTTGGCGTTCAGGGCCATCATGCTGAGTCTGGTCCAACTCCCTTCTCACTTCTGCCTGAGAGGGGCATGTCCCAGCATAAGGCAACATGTTCAGTGGAAGAAAATAGTAGTTCTGAGCCAACTTGAAGAATATAACGTGTTTGCCGTGCCACAATCCATCCACAAAATAGCGATATCACAGGACAGAGAGCCAGAGCTCTGCCTGACCATATCCAGTGACCATGTAATGATAGCTCCTCCACTAATCTCCCACTTTTATGCATTTAACTCACTTGTGCCATGGAGGGAAGGTTCATGTGACAAAAAATTAAACTTCGGCAATAGGAGTTAGCAGGTGCTCTGCTTTCTCATGAGAAAAGTGCAGAAGACCTTGTAGACAAGATTGATAAAAGGAGCCTCATCCGCTGGGCTAACCAGGTTCTGAAGTCTCGCTTTAGAGCGCCAAGTACAAAAGCAAGGCAGTGCACATCGAAAGCGAGACAGACGGAATGACTAGGTGGAAGAATGAAGTCCAAAATGGCTGCTGGCTAGACGATGTGGAAACTGCTAAATCAACATGCAATAATAAAGCAAATTCACACAACGGAGGAGAGTGTGGGGGGGCTGGTGGAGTGGGGAGCAGAGGGGAATAAGCAGGTTGGGGTTGCAACTGAGCAGCACCAAAGAGCTTGTTAGGGCTTCACAATAAATGGAGGATGACAAGACCTCGAAAAAAAGGGTAACTAAATTAATGTTTATGGAGGACTGCGAGAGGTGAAATTGGGGCCAATATTTTATTGGAAGTAAGCAGGACACAGGAGAGAATAAGAAAACACATGCAATCTAATGTAGTGCTTAACAAAAATAAGAAAAGGAGTTCACGGAATGTGTGAGGTGGAAGGCCACAAGTCTGCCAGTCAAAAGGATGGTAAAGAGGCTATACTCCAGGGGAGGGACTAACAAAAGAAGAGGAAGGTAAGCCATAGAAAAAGAATCCAGCAAATTATAGTGACAATAAACTCAACAAATGGTAAGCAGTTTTCTACTCCTACTCTAAGTTTTTGGTATGGCCCAAAAACATTTCTGGCCTACAGACAGCTTTTAACTGGTAGGCGAAACATAACATATTTTTTTTTAAATGTACATACTCTTCACAATCACAGCCTTTAACTATGGTAAATGCGGGAAATTAATTACATTGTGTGGCAAATGATGTGTACGTTTAAATACACACAAGGCAAAGAAAAAAAATGCTTCACTTCAAATTTGTAGTAATCTCCACTCCAGGCCAGGGATACGTTTGAAGAAAGGTCTATTTGTCTAACAGCACAGCACATCCTACGCCTCCATTTCCATTCTTAGAATGCCCACATCATCCTCTCAGTACACCACCCCTAACATTCTACATTCCACCCCCTTGGTTCCATAAAAGAAACCTACATAATAAAATAACAGAATACAACACATTTCCCCCCTTCAACAACAATAAGAACTATAATAACACTAAAAGTAAAAAAACATGTGATGTTTCAGACATACGAATAGAGACCAGCTTCATGTAATGGTTACTTGACATAAAATATATGCAAATCTCCAGAATTACACAAAGTCCACCAATCTTGAAGATACTTGTCTTGACCGACCCTCAAACTTGACTCTAGAAGCTATGGAATCTTCCCTCAAACTCTCATCATTACTGCTCTCCACATCATTCTCAATATGGTCTTCATTAGAGGATATCTCCCTTCCTTCCACATCACTCCACAACCATCCATCTCCACATCCTCAATGACTGGCATCTCCCTTCTCTCGCTCATCATAGGCCAAGAACTAGCAAAGTTTTCACCTCATGCACAACCATGTCCAGGAATACACTTAGCCAATCTTTTCACTCCCCAAACTCTGCCATCTTCTGTAACCAAAGTCTTTTTAAACACTTTCACCACTTTCATAGCCTTACTAAACTTGGGCATACCTTTCCTTACCAAACCTGGCTTCCTCACTCTGACCCAATCACCTGCTACAAACGATGGCTCCTTTACTCTCCATTTTCCATCAAATGCCTCCTTACACTTTTCCTGCTTTGCGCTCACAACACTCCTTATCTCTTCCACATTCACACTCTCTAACTCTCTACCCTGTTTCTTCTTAAACCACCTCAGACAGAGTTTGGAAACAGGATCTCTTCCTCTTAGTAACCTGAACGGACTTACTCCTGTGGTACTGTGAGGAGTGATATGGTAATAGCATAACTTATCCCTTACCTTCTCTTTCCAAGACCCTCCAAACCCCGCACCCAACAAATACTTTCTTTCAGAACACGGTTGAACCTTCCAACTTGCCCATTCTCTTGTGGTTCATTTAATGAAGTAGTAACATGTTTAGCATTGCTATATTTGAAGAATCTTTGCATTTCCTTTGACACCAACTGGATGCCATTATCGGATACGACAATCTCCGGATATCCTTCTCTAGCAGATACTTCTTTGAAAAATTCAATGATGATGTTTGATGTGACCTGAGATACTAGTTTCACTTCTGGCCATTTAGAATGATAGTCCACTAATACCAATGCATACCGCACCTCAACAGGCAAACATTGGAAAGGACCCGAAATGTTAAACCCTAACTTCTGCCATGGAGATTCAGGCCATTTAACCGGACGTAATGGGGCTGGCACAGTCTTCAACATCTTCTCAGCATTAACACACACACCGCACTCCCTCACAGTCCTCTCTGCCATCTTATCCATGCCTGGACACCAAAAACAGGTCCGTATCAATCTTTTCATAGATAACATACCAGGATGACCTTCATGTACTAATTTTAAAATCACAGCTTGCATACCTTTATGTGGGACACATTTGCCCCTCTTGAACACAAGCACATTTTCAATTTCCAATTCATCCTTCACCTTAAAGAAAGGTGCATTCTCTTCTAGAATCTTTCCTTTCCCTGGCCAACCCGACCTCACATACCGCTTGACCTCCTGTAATGTCGAATCTTTATGATCACAATCAAGCCATTGTTTTTCTTCTATAGCTCTGAACTCTTCAGACACAAATTCTGACAACACAGACACAACATCCAAATCACCAATACCACATGCATCCAAAGTTCTAGATTAATTTTGAGGGACAAGTGACAGACAATCCGCTACCAAATTGTTTCTTCCCGGTACATACTCAACCTGAAAAGAATATTCCTGCAATCTTGACACCAGCCTTGCAATACAGGCAGTAGCGTTCCAGCCTCCTTCAGGTGAGAGAATGCCAACTATAGGCTTATGATCTGTTTAAAGCACAAAACGTCAACCCCAACTGTAATTTCTGAAATGCTCAATTGCCCGAACACAAGCCAATAATTCCATTTCAATGACAGCATACCTCCTTTCAACATCAGATAAGGTACGTGATGCAAACGTAACATTCCAAACATCCTTGCCACATCTTTGAGACAGCACACTCCCAGCACCGTACATGCTCGCATCAACGGTCACAATGCACTGCGCTTTAACACTAAACGCCTTGAGAGTAGACGCGCCAGCAATTTCTCGTTTAATTTCCTCAAAGGCATTCTTTTGCTTTTCTGACCAAACACACTCCACATCCTTCCTAGTCAATTCCCTTAGTGGTTCCATTTTGGTAGCAACATTTTCTATAAACTTGCTATAGTATTCGCACAACCCTGCAAAAGACAATAATTTTTCACAATTATCTGGGGCTGGAGCATTGACAATAGCATCAACTAATGAACGCTTAGGTACTACTCCTTCCCCTGACACAGTATGTCCTAAATAATCTACTGATTTAGCAAGAAAATTCGATTTTTTTAATTTTAAGGTCAAACCATTCTTGTTAAGAACTTCACACACCTTAAATATGTGATCTTTGTGTTCTTTTTCATCTTTCGAATAGACTAATACATCATCCTGGAAATATTTTACACAAGTGTCCATAACTTTGAATAAAATAAACATCACCCTCTGAAAGACTGACGCCGCAGAGGCCAAACCAAATGGCACACATTTGAACTGAAACAACCCCTGCAGAGTAATAAAGGTAGTGAGGTGTCTAGAATCCTCAGTAAGCTCAATTTGATGGTATGCAGATCTCAAGTCTAACGTGGAGAAAATCTTGGCACCATCTAATGTACTAACAACTTCATTTATATTTGGTAAAGGATGACAATTAATTATAATGTTCGCATTCAATGCCCTTAAATCTACACACAGCCTCAAAGAACTATCAGGTTTCTGGGCCAAAACTATGGGAGATACCCATTCGGATGATTCTATCTCCTCAATGACATCATCTTTAACCATCTCCACCAGAATATTCTTTAACTCTTCTCGTACACCTATAGGAACATTTCTCAGCTTCTGTACAACTGGCTTTGCAGTTCTCTTTAGCTTAATTTTGTGACTGTAGTTTTGCAATTTACCCAATACATCTGTGAATACAGGTGGAAACTTGGAAACAATCCAATCTCTCTCATCACTGTCTTCGATCACCAACACAGGTTCACAAGACCTGGGATTCAGGATTATCCCTAGTTTCACTTGGTCGCTCCAACCTAACACATTGACCCCTTTTTCGGCTACATACAATTTAATCTCAGCAGACATATCCTTAAAACAAATTACAGTTTCTACATATCCCTTGATATTGATTGCAGTTCCGTCAAAACTTTCTGCAACAATCTCAGAGCAAGCCAAGTCAGACATTTTCCAGAATTCTCTGAATTTCTGCACAAAATAGTCACAGGTGATAATTGTCCATGGCGATCCTGAGTCAGCCATTTCCTGCGAGTTCCTGACCCTCAATGAATACTTTGCATTTAGGTTGCTTCACTACGCCCCAACCATTGCTGCCACCGTCGTTCTTCAGAGACAACACAACACCCTTTTCTCTCTCCTCTTTTACATATGAAACTTTACCTTTACCTCTGCTATTGCTCCTCCTATTTCCTTACAAACTCTAGCACAATGCCCTATTCTCCCACATTTTTTACACTCTTTACTAATCGCTGGACGCTCTGTGAATTAGCAAAATGACTCAAATTCCCATAATGATAACATGACAATCATTCACTTTTCCCACTTTTGTCCTCTTTCTTATTCCATGTAGCATTCCTGGTAGAAACATTGCTACTCAATCCACTTCCCCCCACCACTCCAACAACTTAAAAATCCAAAATTGTGTTCTTTTCAGTCTCTTGTACAGATTTTATCCACTCTTCTGATTGTTCCAAAGCTTTCGCCATATTGATCACATCCTGTAATTTCGGATCACCCACAACTTTTCTTGAATCCTTCTACTTCTAACATGGACAATAATTTGATCTCTGATCATCTTATCAGTAATTGGTCCAAAATTGCAATGCAAGGACAATCCTCTTAAAGCCGTGAGAAACTCATCAAAAGTCTCTTCTACTTGTTGGATTCTGGTATAAAATTTGAACCTGTTTAAGGCTATGCTAGTAGTGGGTTTAAACCTATTTTCCAGCTTAATTAGAGCGTCCTTAAACACATCTATTTCCTCATCCTGAATAGTTCCTTGTGGTAGAGTTCTAAAAATGAAGTGCCCCTCAGACCCCAGACAATGTAACAAGATATTCTTTTTTCTTTCTTGTGACATTCCATCTTCATCAATGGCCTTTAGATATGTCAAAAAATATTCTTTCCATCTAGCCCATTGTATAGATGGATCTCCTTTGAGTTGTAGAAATTTAGCAGGAGGCTCAAACTGCATTTTTCTTTTTTTTCTTTGTTTTTTTTAATTGTATTTCCTTTTTTCCTTTTGTTTGTTAATAAAAAAAAGAAAACAAGAATAATAAAAACAAAAATATGGGACACAACTGAGAGCACAGGAACCAATTAAGGACTATGAGTGTAATGAAAGAAATACAGGCAGTCTTTCTTCACTGTAGAGCAGGAAGTGAGCTGGCAGAGGAAGGAAACAAATACTTCACAAATCGGGAAGCGTCTCACGCGTAATCAGGTAAGAAGTATATGAAGTATTAACTTCCATGCACAAAGTTTACACAATTCCTGTGTTAGCTGTTGCACGTAATAAATACACGGTACGGCGAGCGTAACGCATTCTTCAAAACATGCTCGCGTTACCAAGCAACCATTAACAGTACGCGAGGAAAGCGTCCTTCAAACAGCGTTGTCCGTTGAAAAATAAACAGGGCAAAATGTCAAGAATGCCCATTGGTAAAGTACATGTACAAACACAAGAGATGTTACCGGCGTGTCTTTGAAGGATATTACGGGTATATCTGGAGAAAATGTCGGCAATAACAGTTCATCAAAGTCTCCTGCGTGGGTTTGTAAGGGAAGTAACACCACACCTGCGCTGTTCCGTGTAGACTCGTGGAAAGTGCACTTCCAAGCAGCTCGTCGCCAAATTTGTAGTATTCTCCAGGCCAGGGTTAAGTTTGAAGAAAGGTTTATTTGTCTGACAGCACAGCACGTCCTACGCCTCCAGTTCCATTCTTAGAATGCCCACATCATCCTCTCAGTACACCACCCCTAACATTCTACATTCCACCCCCTTGCTTCCATAAAGGAAACCTACATAATAAAATACAACAAAATTCTTATACTATGCTTGGGTGAATTGGTGTGATGTGTCCTAGTGAGTTTTTTCTTTTTCACCCACACTCATTTACCTCTTGATCGCATGAGTGGAGTTCATTCTATCATTTAGCCCCAGTGGGTTCACTTAATGCATTAATTTGCACACATGCACAACCGAAGTGTCCCAGTGGAGTAAGGAAAATATTCCTTGATTTCCTATGAAATATGGGTTTTTATCATCTTAATGGCCCCCATCCATCACTGGCGAGCTTTACCGCTGTCCACAGTTTAATCAGCATTTTTTCCATGAAAGGTAAACAGAACCTGAACATTGAAAGCTCTAATTCCAATTAGTGCCCATTATTAGCTGCACTTTGGAAAGAACAGTATCAGAAATATACCTCTTCTCCAGACAGTGCTTTTAAAAAACTATAAAGGTCTATAATTTCAACTACATAATGAAATACTGGTATCTTTACCTGAGACAATAAAACAGCTTAGTCTAGCATTTCACGTACTGTAATCAATTAACACTTTCCTGTCTGATATAGCACCTTTTTCATTCCATATAATAAATATGATATATAAAAAAAAATATATATATATAGTCACTGAAAAAAATGAAGGTTAAAATAACATTATAGTTAGGTGAACATTTCAGTGACACTGTTATGTTTTGAAGTAAAAAAAAAAAGCTGTAATTCACGAGTTATAGTTACCTCTACCAACTATAACTGGTGTCCTAGGGTAACTATACCTCGCCTACAACATGACTCATTTTATTATCAGTTATGGCATTTCTGATGCTGAAGTGATGGTATCAATGGTGTTACAGACTACATCATGAGTGATATAATATGTGGGGTAATTAGCTGTGCGAGTGATAGATACTTCAGGGCATGCTACATATATATATATATAGAGAGAGAGAGAGAGAGCGCACAAAAAAGAGACACACCTGTGTGTCTGCCAAATTAAAGGATAATATGGAGTGTTTGAAGGATAAAAAGGGGCCCTGATATTATTGCTTCAGTCCTGCCACCTTCAGAGGTGAACTAAATACCTAAAATCTTGGGCCAAACCCTGGATGTTATTGGTGGTCCAGACCGAAGTTTTGTTTTTTCCGGGAGGCAGCTGACACACTGCCACAATGTATTCGTATCAGCCGCACATTGCCGGCTTTCCTACATACTTGTAATGCCTGTGTACATTTTCCCTTCATTCTTCTAGGTGAGATGTCAGCCAAACAGACGTGATGGAGTATGAAAGGTTTGGAGCTGCAGGCACATTGCAAGGTATGCGGGGAGAGCCCAGGTCGCTAGCACACGTTGTACACCAGGGGGCGCTGCAGCAGCGAAGCCAGTGTCGCACCCATGTAAACCGCAGGATCCCCGCAGAAACCCCCAAAATGTCGCTGAGTAACAAAAAAAACACAACAACGTAAGTGACGGTAACGGAAGTGGGTGACATCTCACAATGGGAACTAATGTGGTTAACATTTAAAAAATGGTGACGCCAGGTGCGGTTTTGGGGCAGGCTTCCCCGCCCCATGAGAGCACTGAGTGTGAGACCCGGTAACAAGCTGTTGTTTGAAGTCAGAGCACGAGTGGTCGGGCTCAAGAGACAAGCGTGATAGTTTGCACGTGGCGGACACATTGCACACTGTCGTTTTAAAGCTCTGTTGTGAAAACTGGGGCACACGTGTATCCCTTGTAGAAAGTACTATTTTGAGAAACTGGGGCCTGGAGTATTAGCTCCCAACTCAGTGTGAGTCCCTCCAGCTACCACACGATCTAATAGTGGCCAAGTTGCATTCTAGGCCTGAATCCCGGCTGCTCCATTTACGCAAGAAGGTGGGATCTTGAGCACATTTCTTTATCTCTTTTTTAATAATCATATATGCCAAAATCAAGAGCCGCCGGAAGTTATTTCATTTTCTGTTTGCGTTTACACACAGTGGCCGGGCTTCACAGGCCAAAGGTAAGGACATATTGGTTGCATTTTTTCCGTGTGTACGGGATGAATTTTCCAACAAGATGTTTTTTTTTCACTTTCTGCTCTGCAAATCTGAATGTATGAAGTTCTTGGGGTGGTGGGGGGGGGGGTCAATAAGGCAAATGGAAGGAGATTGTTATTTAAGTTTGGACAAAACTCAAGCTCCCTATAAATCAGGGGTGCCCAATGTGGGTCGAGAAGAGCTCAATAAATTCAGTTTTCAGGACAATTATGGGAACGTAGATGATTTCCATTATAACTGTGAGCAACTTAGCTAAAGTGGTCACCTGAACACCTGGCTTTAGCTCCCCGGGCATATGTTAACATCATATACATTTAGGAGGGCGTCTGGAATTGTCGACAATGTGGAGACATATTATTTGTCAGGGTTTACCAAATTATGCGGCAGGAACAGGCACATTACGTGGCGTAACGCAACACTGCCGAGGTCTGTATTTTTGCACTATTTTGTTATTTTAACATTCATATTGTCTCAGAAAAGGTTTTGTCTCACAGGGATGGTTTAGCTGCCCACTACAGAAATCAACAACTGAAAGGCGACTGGTTAGTCTTTGTAAAGGATGTTCTAAGGCTGGTCACAACCCATTGTTCTTTTCTCAAGAAACTTTGTATCGGTTTGAGAAAGATACAATATTTTGCAGATGCTGCAAGTGCATCAAATACATGATGATGGAGAAAACGCTGGGACCACAGAATCACAAAATTCCGCTGGCCCTGGTTGCAACTTATAAAATAATGGGCCTGTGCTTAGAAGATAGACTGGGTGAGCCAAGGAAGCTTTGGGGCCTCTGTCTGAGCTCTTCATTTATAGCGCCCAGGGTTAAGGGCTGTAGGAAGCACATGCAGGGCTGCCAGAGGGGCAATGGCTGCAAGGGCTGTGGAACTCACGTTATCACATATCCGATGATTAGAAACTGTACTAATGAAACCTAGACAATAAGGCACTGGTGTGACGCCATGATATAGATATTGGTTCTACTTGTCATTGGACTATGCCAATTGAGGGGCCTTCTGGAAGGCGGATGTACATTCTACCTCTGTTTACCTATGCCAAGGGACACTACACCCAGGTTCACAGAAGGCTGCCATACAGATTGGCACAGTTTAGGATGGCACCTCAGACTGATGGTTGTGCTCTGGTTGAATAGTACTCTTGTACATACTGGTACTGTTTATCAATGGGCACTTTATTCTGATGGGAAGTGAACTGATGCATATATTGGAGCTCTTCCCCAATAGTGTAGGAAGCTGGGCTCTGGTTGCAAACCCCCCCACCCTTTTTGCCTGGTTTATGATGCAACTTTGACTGAGGTGCACTAGGGTCCTGCTAACCAGGTCGGCAGTGCCAGTGTTCCCATCCCAAAACAAGACACCTGATTACTTGAGCCACAAGTGTCCAGGCCTCTAGCATCTCTGTAAGTACCTAGTAAATGGTACCTATGTTACCTAGGGCGTAGGTACTAAAGAGGGTCCCAAAAAGCTGCAGCACAACTTGTGCCACTCTGAGGGATCCAGCACTAAACTTATGCAGACTGCCGTTGCAGGATACGTGACAAGGTGCTCCCAAAAGTAAAAACACGACATGGGACACATCCTGTGTACCATGTCCCCTAAACACTGCCTTTAATATTTGTAAGTCACCCCTACAGCAGGCCTTACATCCATAAGGCAGAGTGCATTATATTACAGGTGAGGGCACATATGCATGAGCAGATATGCCCCTGCTATGTCTTTGTCGATTCTTAGACATAGTAAGCGAACAGGGAAGCCATTTGAAGTGCATGTGCTGGACATTGGTCATTACAAGTTCCCAAGCTACATGATACCTTCACTGAAACTAGGGACGGTTGGTATCAAACATCTCGTGTTAATAAATCCTCACTGATTCCAGTGATTGATTTATTAATACATACACCCAGAGATGCCCCCTAAAAACCTACCAAATGCTGGTAGCCTCACTGACTAGTTCTAGCAAGCATGCCACCAACAGACAAGTTTCTGACCCCCAGGGGTGAGGGCCGTTGCTCTCAGGAGGTCAGGAACAAAGGCTTGCTCTGGCAGGGGTGCTCCACACCCCTCCCAACAGGATGACCTGCAAATCTACATTCCAATGCAGGAGGCTTCAAAGAAGCCACTATCTTTGGTATGCAGATCTGGCTCTCTTCAGAAGAAGATGCTGACCCCCCTGCCCCAGGACCCATTTGGCACCTGGACAGACAGAAAAAGTAGCTAATCAGGAGGCGTGTTGTATTTGCAGACTGGAAACACCTGTAGGGTAACCAGCCTGAAGTGAACACAGCCTTAGAAATTCCACCATCTTGTGTCTGGTGGAATTAGGAACTCTGGGACAGGGTGATGCCCAGTCCCCAAAGGAAGTGGTCATCTTGGGGGTGTAGTGACCCAAACAGTAACTGGCTACTACCCTTCACTCCCCTTAGCACCCCCTAAATTTATTATTTAGGGGACCCCTTGATACAAGGAAAACAGATCTTCACTGGACACAAAAGAAGGAGTGGACAAGAATTCTGCTGACCCAAGAACCGAGCAGCACAACAGACTTGGCACCAACCTGCCTGCTGCACCCTACCCTTGAGTTGCAACTGACCTGTCCTGCTGCAGCGTCCAAGAAACCGGGAGAGCTGTCAGTGTTTTGCAAATCACCAAAATAAACTCCCTTGGAACAGAGGAGCTGCTACCCTGCATCTGAAGGCAACCAACGAGAGGACTGAGTACCAGGACCACCAAAACCCAACGCCAGACATCACCGCTAGACCAAGCCACCTAGCCTGAGCTGAAGTTGGCAAATGATGTCAACGTTGTCCCCAGACCCTCCAGAGACGTAGCCTACCTTGAGTTTGCCCACTATGGACTTTTTGGCTGCCTCTGCAAGCTGTTTCTGCAGACCCCCCCCTTCACTGCGACCACCTCCGGTGACAGCGACCCAACAGTCACTGCACCTCTGCACCCATATGCCCCGGACTGAGATGAAGAGGACCACTGGAGTCCCTACGCCCCTCAGGCTTGTGAGACCCAAGCCCACTTATTGGTTCTGCAGGACTGGTCTCCCAGTCCACGCTTGCAGACTGTTTCTGTGGGCCCCCTCTACTGTGACCACCACTGGTGACGGAAAGCTAGACGGTCCAAACCACCTCTGCACCCGGCCACCCCAGAACAAGGAGAACAGGACCTCTGCTGCCCCTACATCCATGAACCAAGTTGGTGTTTCACTCGGGCTGGACTCTAAGTCCACGCCTGCAGCATCTTTGTGACCAGACCGATCCCCATAGACTTACACAGGGTACCTGGCGCTGAACTACACCTCTGCACCTGGCTGCCTAGTGCTGCCCGAGGTGACCTGTTGGTGTGGCCTAGACCGTGCCCCATAGTCACCAGGAGTGCAGAAGATTGGTCCTGTAAGTGGCTGTGAAGAACCTGTTTGCCGTGTGTTTTTCTCTCCCATAGAGTAACATTCCAACTTCAGAAAATGCGCTGTGTGTACTTTTGAAAACTCTAAAAATCTATATCTCGAAAAGTACTCATCTGATTCCGGTGATCTTGGTATCTAATTTTATCTAAAAGTGTATGTTATCTTTATAAATTGGCTTCGAATTTCTTTATTGAGTGCGTGTCTCACTGTATGTGTGTGTGCCTTACATGCTTAGCACTACCCTCTGATAAGCCTAACTGCTGGTCAACACTACCACAAAAGAGAACATTTGTGTTGTCATTGGTGCCTCTGTGATACCTTCGGGGTTTACCTGGACACTTTGCACAGTGTACCTCTTGCTGATCCACTACATAAAGAGCCAGCGTCCTATAAATAGGCACTGCAGATTGACGGGCTCTGGAATCTTCTTCAGAGCATACTGATGCACACACATGGAACTTCTACCAATGGGCACTGGAGGTGGAAGGACACTGCACCCCTGTTCACAGGATACTAATGCACACACTGGAACTATTTACCAATGGGCACATCATATTGACAAGCGCTGTACTCATGTTTTTAGAATACAGACATATATACTGGTGATGTTAAACCAGTGCACCTTGCGTGCTGATGGGCATTGCTTACGTTCACACGTACTGCACATACTGGCACTGTATGCTGATGGGCACTGCACTCACATTCATAGAATACTGACATACTACTAACCAACGGGCACTGTACGCCCAATGGGCACTGTACGCAAGTGAGCGCTGCACTTATGGTCACAGTATTGATGTACCTAATGGCACTGTTTACCAATGGGCGCTGCCTGCTGTTGGTCACTGCACACAGGTTCATAGACTACTGATGGCCTTAGCATTGGATGGCTCGGGCACTGAATTTACTTAATGTTTGACTGCACAATTTGTTCCAAAGCAGTGAGGCCGCTGTATGCTACTGCGCAACAAACACTGCCGGTTGCACTATCTAGCGAGAAGCCAGAGGCTCGCCTACAGTAAGTTGAATTTGGAAGGTCTGATAACGCACCAACTGACTAAAGCCGCAGTGCCTTAACACATCTATGAATAATATAGCACATCTTTTAATAATTGCAAATTATCGTGTTAGCCAATAAAATATATATGTGACTTGGTGTAATGTAATGCGATAGTAACCAACTTAAGGCATTCCATTCAGGGAAACTTAGTGTACATCAGTCTGAATCAGTAACAGAACTTATTACTCTACTGTGTTTTCCCAAATAACATATCAACTGCTTTCCATTCCTTGCTTGTTCTCTCAGCAAATCAAACTGTGTGTTACAGTTACCCCTGTAGACACAGAACACAACAGGATCCACCAGAACACATTATTTATTTGCTTTACGTCTTCCTTTGGCAGTCTGTTAGCCACAACATTCCACATACATCCAACAGTTGGTGGCATACTACTGGTCTATTACTTTGTGGCCTATTATTTTGTTTCCTTGTTGTGACCCCCAACATCGGAGGGCACAGCCGGTAAGATTCCCTTAGTTCCAGGTGGATCTCGCTCATCGCACCGTCTTCGGAGAACAGGAAAGCAGACAGGTGTGTCTCTCTCTCTTCTCTATGATGAGTTAGGTTCTTCCAGACCCTGAGTGTTATGAGTCAGAAAACCCTGGCAGGGAAGCTCTTACCTACAGTGGTTATATGTAGATGTGTGAACCACCATCTATCACCAAAATCATACGCTCACAGCTCAAATAGGCATTTGAGGTCAAACTAGAGACGCACCAGGAGATAGTACTAAAAACACAACATCACAGGGCAACTCACATCCCCTATAACTGATTTATTTCTGTTGTACTACCTTGCACAGTAGTGTTTATGTTCCAAAGTTTGTATTTATTCCACACACAAGGCATCCCCGAAGTAGACATTGGATACTTCTTGCTACTCCAAGACTCAATCTTAGATTCCGAAGTGACGATTCCTTCTCTGTGATCAGGCCATATTGGTGCAGTTCTCTAACTCTGGAAACAAAACGCTCATCCTCTCTATTAGATTTCAGAAACTCATTTGATTTTTTTTTTTAAATGTTTGAGTCGAAGTTTTTAAAATCAACCTTACCGATCAGTTGGGGACGGTATGTGCATTTGAAATGGAGTCAATAAATCATTGGGCACTAAATACCAATAAAATTAGAAATGCCAGTAACATAATACCATATAACACATATAGCACAGCATAGCACAAAATAACATACCATATCATAGCACAATATAAAATAACTTATTCCCAAATGGAAGTGCAGTTTGTAATCCAAAAAACAACACATTTTTGCAGAGGAAGATGTTATTAAATTCACATTCTAGCAGAGAGGTGGCGCTAGAGAGCACATCACACAGAGTGGTGGTGCTAGAGAGCACACCACTAAACAATTTTCTAGCATACGCGTTAATAATTTTCAATTCTGTTAAGGGCACGGAGGAGAGGATTATGCTTCTTTGCTGTTTACTAACTCTCAAACACAGCAGCCAATAGAAACAAACTTTTTTATAAACTACATTAGCCATAATTTTTTATTATGTGACATCACAACATCAGCACCAATCACAGCACACCATTCAATATATAACCATGAGGAGCCATAAATCATCCTCTTTCTTTGCTCTCAGGTAAGTCTTAATATCCAGATAGCGTCCCAACAAGAACTTTCCCAACATCGCTTCCAAACGTGGGCTCAAAACTATCCTACAGAAACTCAAGGCTGAGCAGCCCGAAGTGAGGAGATGAAACCATTCTTGATGCAATTACCCAGTCTTCTGATCAGAAACTGCAAAAAAAGACAGGAATAAAATAATCGTAAAACTCTGTCGTGATCAGTTAAGGTCATATAACATCACTCTGTTATTATAGACAAATCACAAGTATATCAATGACAGCATTCATTATATAAAGAGGTATCATATACAAATCATAATCATATTGATAGCTGCTAACATATATCACATCAATGACGTGTACATCATAAAAGAGTAATTGGGTGGGATAACCAGAGTAATTGGGTGGGGTAATCCTCACCTCCATGTCCTTAATAGAACTGAAAATTCTTGACGTGTTAGCTAGAAAAAAATGTATTTGGTCAGAAACTGAGGCTTCGGATTATGCTTGTTCAGAGCTGTGGTAACACAACAGAAGCTACATCTAAAATTGGTTTATAGTAAAATGTTTTAAATGTGGAGTCTGTTGACTAAACTGCTGCTTTCATTACGTCACGTAGTTGTGACCCTAGAGTAAATGTTTTCGAGGCCATGGCACCTCGCACAGATTGAGCTCCAAATTTAGAAGTATCAGTTCCTGCTTCAGACAGAATCCACCGTACCTAACAGGCTAGAGTAGCAGAAGACACTGGATGAAAAGGCTTCTGAAGGGAATCAGGAGTTGACACCCGAGAGACTTGCGTAATTCCCTGATTCGATCTTCGTACTCTCTTTAGCAGTGTACAATGCGAACTTAAGATCTTCAGGAAAACTAGAATAAGTAACCTGCCTAGAAAATGGTTTAGTTCTTCTTGAAATGGAGAAAGTAACATTGTTGGGAGAATAGACTCTGCCCGAAATATGTAGGCCCGAACATCAGAAACCCTCCTGCAAAATACCAGGCATAGCAGTATGATCAATTTTGCTGACAATTATTCCTAGACAAATCAGAGTTGCAGGGCCAGTGCCGCAGGAAGCTTAGGATGATGTAAACACCCCATAAATAAGAATATTTTGGTTGAGGAGGGTTGGCTAATCGAATACCTCTCATCACCCTACTTACCAAAGGGTATTCCCCCACTGGTTTCCCATCTATGGACATGTAGGCTGCTGAGATAGCTGATCGGTAAGTATTAACAGAAAAAATAGCTTAAACCTTTTTGATGCCATCTCCACCAGACAATTGATGTAATGGGGGCCCCCAAAGGATCCAGCTCCTGTGTGTTACACCAACCCACCCATTTACGCCAGGCAGAGACGTAGCGTTTATGAGTGGAATTTGACTAGGAAGCGGATATAAAAGAGAGATTGCGCTGAAAGGTGTGGTACGAACCAACGTTGCTGGGAATGCGCAGGCCACGAGTTGCAGTTTCTCTGGAAAAGAAGGAGGATGGTGAAGACCCGCTGGATCTAACAAGAGATCAGGCATTGATTGAATCTGAACTTGGAGGATCCCTGGACATCTCCAACAGAATCAGGAACCAGGGTTGAGCTCTCCAAATCGAGTGACAAGGCACAGTTCTGCTCTTTGCTACAGAGCTTGGGATGCTACTTTGAGGAGAGAAGTGGCCCTGTCCATTGATGTAGAAAGGCATCCATGGTCATAGCCATGGGATCTGGTCTCCAAGAGAAGAAGCGGTCTAGTTGATGAGAGAGGCGGGAAATGAACATGTCTATGTGATATTGGCCCCATCTCATTTGAAGGCCTGGAATACCCACTGATGGAGTTTCCATTCACTGGGATCCCTGAGATACCTGGCTTTCCAATCTGCCACTACATTGAGTTGGCCCGGAAGATATTCTGCCATCACTGAAATCTGATGCTGGAGGAAGTATTGCCAGAAGGTCTTTGCTATCTCTACTAGAACTCGTGACTTTGTCCCCCCCAATTTGATGACATAACGGACCGTAGAAATACTGTCCATGCGCAGAAGTATGCAACAATTGGAGCATGGGGCTCGGATCTTTATCACAATGGAGCCTGCTAACAGTTTCAAACAGTCTATGTAGAGTTGAGTTTCATCGCAAGACCAGCAGCCGCCTGTAGGTATGGTGCCGCACCTGGTGCTCCAGCCCCACCTGCTAGCAACTGATTCCAGAATGACATCTGGTCAAGAGCCAAAAATAGTTCTGCCGTTCCAGTCCGACATGTAGTCTAGCCACTACTGTAGTTCGCTGTGGGACTCATGTGTGAGGTCTATGAGTTCTGTATATGTTAGGCCTTTCTGAAGGTGATGGATCTTTAGGCGTTGGAGAGCTCTGTAGTGTAAGGGGGCTGGAAAGATGGCTCGTATGGAGGACGCTAGTAAGCCTACTATCCTGGCTAATATCCTGAGGGATAGCTTGTTCTTGCAGGGAGTGGAGCGGATCTCCTTCTGAATTGAGTGTAATTTCTGGGCCAGAACAGAAGTAGAAGAGTCAATCTGAAATCCTAGAAATTTCAACTGATGAGAAGGAGTCAGATTGGATTTCTTTGTGTTGATTAGAAAACCTAGATCTTAAAACAATTGAATGGTCCATTCTAGGTGTTATGTGAGGGATTGGACATCTTGTCTTGGGCCATGAGGAGGATGTTGTCTAAATAGACGATCATCCGAACTCCTCTGGAGCAGATTTTCACCACCACTGGGTGCATAACTTTGGTGAAGCCCCAAGGGGCGGAGGACAGACCGAAGGGAAGAACCTTGAAGTGGAACCATTGATTGTTTCATCTGAATAGTAGAAACTTCCTATGAGGGGGAAATATCGGGATCGAGAGATAGGCGTCCTTCAGGTCCAAGCAAACCATCCAGTCGCCGTCTCTGACAATGTCTCTGAGGAGATGGATCCCCTCCACTTTAAACTGGCGATAAAGAATCCAGCTGTTGAACTCCTTCAAATTGATCACTAAGCGGGAGCCCCCACCTCTCTTGTTTACAACAAATATATTGCTGCAAAAGCCAGAGGGAGTTGGTCTGGCAAGGGGCGATCGCGCATTTGCTCAAACGTGGGTCTACTTCCTGTTGAATAAATGAGTGATCTAGTAGGGAAAAATGTATTGGTTGTGGTAGGCATTTCTGTTGAGGGGTCCCAAAGAACTCTAGATGGAAACCTGTTACCGTCTGTAGTACCCACTGATCAGAGGTTAACAAGGACCAATTGTGCAGAACATATCTGGTTCTGCCCCCCAGTATTACTGATGGTGGGATCATGCTTAACTTAAGGGTTGGAGCCAGAGCAGCAGTTGCCCTGGGAGCAGAAGCCACCTCGGTGGAAGCGGACACATCCTGCTCGCGCCATGGCGTGGTAGAAGAGGTGTCTGGCTTCAGACATATATCCTGTGCCTGAGATGGTGTTGCCTGTATGAGGGCTGCATGCGATGGAGCGGCGGGACAGATGCCCTTGATTTTTGCCGGTCCTGGAAAAAATGTACTGCTGGAACACCTTGTTCAGTGAGGCTTGGGCCTTGTCTAGGGCTGTGAATGTATGGACAAATTTGCCCAAATCTTTAACAAATTTGTTCCCGAAAAGTAGGCCATTGGCCAGGGGTCCCGGTTCAGCATTGGCTAGATCTGCTAGCTTGGGGTCAATGCGGAATAAAATCTATTGCCTCCTCTCCATGGAGACTGCGCAATTTGCATTGCTCAAAACACATAATGCGACTTTTGTCCAGCCTGCTAGGGTTTCTGGATCAATAATGGAGACACCTTTGCGGCTGCTTCCAAGTCCAAAATATTGCATAAGGGGCCTGCAAGGTCTAAAACTTTGTCTTAGCAGGACTTTCAGGACCTATCTATTCACTTCTTAGGGTCTGTGGACGAGCATTTGATGAAAGTCGCCAGGTTAAGGTCTAGTTCTGGTGTTAGGGCTACCTTGCTGGGAATATCAGGACGGGGGCACTCAGAACTGAGGCGGTTCCTAATATCCTTTTATGAGGCCTTCTTAAGTCGTGCTTCGGTGTGTTTTGGAACTGCGTGAAGGTGGGTGTAGTCTGATGACCTGGGGTGAGTGATTGCATCTGGATCAAAATTGAGAGAAGATATTGGGTCTAGGACCTCACCTGTTGAGGTGCTCGCCTGGTGGTCGTCAGAGTTATGGTGCACTCGTTTTGAGGGATGAGAGGTGTTGTCGTCTGAGTCTGACTGGGGGGAGTGTGAATCGTTAGATACGCCATCTGGGGATGAGGAGAGAGAACCGGAGCGCTGGTGGAAGGCTGCGCCAAGTAGTCATGGTCCGTGGCTGTAGTTCGGGACAGGCGGACCATGGGGGCTTCATGGGGCCACTCTGAGGGAGGAAAGGATAATTCGTCCTTGCAGGGAGGTAGAGGCATGGGGCTGGGATGCCCATAGGGAGGGACCGTCAGGGCATACCTCTTCAGCTGCCTGGCAATTGGCTGTAGAACTACCGCTAGGGCCCTGTTAACATATTGGGCGACTGAGGCATCCAGGGCATGCACAATGTCCTCTGCAAAGAGCAAATCCTCCTGCTCCTGATAATAAGAGGTATCGTCAGGGGTTTGCCTGTCTGCCATAGCAAATGAAATAATGAAGGGGCAACAGGCCTTTATAGTTAAAATCGGTACAAGAGGGAAAATAGGCCTTCTGTGATGCTTGTAGTAGGGGGGCACAATCTTTCAGGCCGCTGAGGGAGGCACAGGCAGCTTCCTATGAAAATCAGCTGGAGGAAATTCCTTCTTTCACTTCTCTTCCCCCTCAGGTAGAAACCTATTTAGCGGAACTACAGCTCAGGCACACGGGCGTATGGGAAACGCTGTGCTCTACCACGTTATTAACACAACAGGAGTGGACTCTGAGCTTGCGAGTCTGAGACCTGGACTTGCACTCCAATTCCTACATAGAAATTGACCTGCAGTGCGAAGGGTGCGTGCAGGCAGCGAGCCAGAAAGAGGACTATGCTCCTCGCGCTAATGCGCTCTGTTCCCCGGCCTCCCAGCACCCCCACTGGGTGCACCAAGGTATTGTGGTCTGTCGCCATAAGAGTGTAATCTGACCACAAGAATCACTCTATGAGGCGGTATTGAAAGAGTGTGTATTGGGTGCGCTGAAGCGGTCGCGTGTGCTGATAGTGGCACAGTTTGAACGCGTCTGTAGGAAAATGCCTCTGACGGAATGGTTACCCCCTAACTTCTTCCCAGCTCAAACAGGCAGAACAGCATGAACTCAATTAGCAGTATTGAAGCCCTGGTCTTATTGTTCACTTACCTAATCAGAGTAATTTCTTGTGGCTCTACCCTTAAAAAAGTTGAAATGGGTAAATGTTTTACATAAAACACAAATCCTCAAAGCGAAAGTGTATCTCCCGGCACAGCAGGAGAGCCCATACTACAATAGTCACTGCATTGGGAAAACTCGACCCATAATGCTTTGCAAGAATTCCTTTTCACAACATTTCTTCTCATATCTCAGCCTGCAGTGGTCCTAGGACAATGGGACCATCACCAAAGCATTCAGCAGGATGTGCTCATTCTATCTAGGTCATCTTTGGGTCCCCACAGTAGGCTAGTGGGGACCCCAAAATAATAACCCCTCCCACTATTCAATTTGTTCTAAGCATTCTCATGCCTGGAACTTTTGTTTTTCAGCTGGGACTAGCTTGTGTTTTAATGGCCTTGTTTGTAATATAATTGTCTTAGGCCTGCTAACCTTGAAAATGGGTAATGCTTTATAGTTACTCTGCATTATTTACTGTCATTTTCTTTTTGAATGTCTGTGCTCTCTAGGATCTAACTATATGCTTACAATTTTCATTGTGGTGTCCTATAGGGGATGTTCCAAACATTAAAGCTGTATCAACATATTAAAATATTTGTGGCAATGATCTTGCCCCATAATGTTTTGCAAGGCATTACTTTTATTAAAAATGTTGATCATAACTGAGTCTGTGGTGGTCGTAGGACAATGGGACCACCTTCAAAACATTGACCACAATGTGCTCTTTCTGTCTACATCATCTCTGGGTCCCCACAATATGTTAGTGGGTTCAATATTTTGTAGTTTTCTCATAGCTAGAAAATTTGTTTTATAGCCAAGAGAAGTTTTGTTTTAAAGGCTTTGTTTGTCATAATATTGCAGTAGGCCTGCTAACCATAAAAATATTCTCTAGGAGTTAAATATATGGTTAAACTGCATTACTTTCTCCTGGTTTTTTTTTTCCCCATGGGGTTATACCTTCTAGAGGCTAACAATATGGTTACAGGACCTGTTTCTTACAAATAAGATTTTTGTTATGGTGTCCTCTAGGGGCTGTTTTGAGCATTACAGTCTAATCCCAAAAGTTTAATTCTGATGAAGGTTTAAATGATAATTGTATATGTTTTAATAATCTCTCCTTATTACAATTATGACCATAATTCTTGCCAATTTAACATCCTTATTACACTATGACTGTTTGAACACTATTGATATGTTTGAATGACCCTTCTGGTTTATATCTCCTCTGTGGCTGTCTTGTGTCTTTTGGGGGGAATTGTGTTAACCAGCCAGCACCACTGATGACGGGTTGGTGAAAGTGGTATTCTATTGGAATTAGCATGGCAGATTTAAATTAGGATGCTAAATGGCAAATATTTCATTTTTTGCAGCAGACAGAGGAAGCAAGTAAATGTAAGTGCTTTAGTTATATGCAGGGCCGCTGTAATTATATGCAGTGCTTAATTTGTAAATAAAAACGTGCCGGTGCCCAAAGCCCTCCTCTTAAACACGCGGCTGCTGCAATTAAATGTGTGAACACGGAATACTGAGGCGGCTTAATCCTGAAGCCATCTCGGGCCTCTTTAATCCATTTAAAGCCACTCCCTGCCCTTTCAGCTCACTCTTGCAGCTTTCTGCTTTCTCCCTTTGTGACGCTTTTTCATTTTCCCGTCCTGCGTCTTTCCCATATGTGTCTTTTGCTCACAGCAAATGCTTGAGCCAGCAGAATAAGTTCCTGCCCGCGAAAATAAGTGCTGGGGTTCAGCACCGGAAACAACAAGCACAAATTAAGCACTGATTATATGGCAGGAAAAGACGAAATTATGAGGCAGGGTTGGCCAATTTATGTGGCAAGAAAAGCCCAGTTATGATTTTACAATCCCTGTAGCTCTAACTCAAGCAAACGCGAGACCCATTGCAAGTGCTTGTTTTTCTACCGACCGATTTTCCTAGCTTGCTCCCTAGCTTTAGGTCGCACGGCAACTTGGTGCACAACTAAAACCACAGAAGCCAAGATTTTATCGTTTATGCTTCCAGAAGTCCCGCCCAAAGTAAATATCCGCGCTTTAAGGATTACTGCCATGTTCGCTGACAGGCACAACCCACAGTGGTTGGTTATGATAACTCCACGCGCGCTATGAGGCGCAACAAAAACAATTATAATGTAGCGAAAATAATTTGCCGGAAAATTAGTGTGCGTCGATCATGGGCATCTAAAAAAATAAGCTACAAGCTGAGGTTTACGCTCCTGTATGAGGGATGAACCTGTTCGTGAAGCAGTGGAAATATCTTAGGGGCAAGAGCGTTAAAGCAGGGCTTGTTTGTTTAGTTTCGAGCGCCCCTGGGCTCGGTTTGAAAAGCATCGTGTGTTTTTGCACGCTGTGTGACACCGCTGCATATACGGGCACGTTGTCTCAAGGGAAAACCTGCAGCCGGTTGCCAGGCTTTGGAAAGTGTAAATGTGGCGGCCTGCCACCAGAATTTAGCGCCTCTGTCATGTTGTAACAAAGAATCTGCGGTTGTGCGGTAAATTCCTGCCGTGGGTGTGTCGCTTCACCTTAATAACCAGAATTCTAACACTGGTATCTAGCTGGAGTTGGCACCAAACGTCAGACCGTATTCGTCAAGGTCATGATTTGGGTCCACAGTGACAGTCAATACTTGGTCATAGTTTGACAGTCAGCTGCTGGGAGCCATTTTAGGAAACAAGATGGCGGCAATTCATGGGCCTTAATGTTGTGGCCCAGCTTGTGCGGCTCAGGAGACTCTGAAAGCACGAGGGGCAGTGCCAGTTGTACCCAGGGCCTAGCCATGCCTTTGAATGGGAACTGCATGCAACTGTGCTTCAGCTCATCCCTGAATCTCCTATGGTCAGTGCCAATCACAGGTTATCGACCAAAGTGGTTTTGAGCCAACACCCAAGTTAAGAATTGAGGAGTATGCACAGTAGTTCTTAAACCAGTGGTGTAACATTGGCTCCTGCAGCCCCTGTGGTTAGGGGGGCCACAAGCTCCCGGGAGGCCCCTCACCACAGTACACTGTGCAAGGGGGCTGGGCCCCTGGCCTGTGAACTCCTGACTTGGTCCAGCGGGACCTCCTACACGTACTTTGCAAGGGTCCCCCCTCAAGTTTCGTTACGCCACTGGCTTTGAACGTCACTCCGGTCACAAAAGTGAGCCACCGCACTCACCTTATCCAGTGATCTGACCAATTGGTGATAAGAGGGCTTTAGCTGTTAGGCTGCTCAAACTTAAAAAAGCATGGCCTTTACTGCACTCATGGGAAGATGCTACCACTAAGATGGATGGCCTACGCAGCTCTGATTTGTCTTAAGGCCCAAACTGTCCCCCTAGAAGACCACTGTGGACATCCTGCTCTTTCTCCTTTCTTCCCATCACATCGGTCGCGTAGAGTATTAGGAAATGGAATAAGGACATACCTAGAGCCACATGCAGACCAGAGGCCATAAGCCCAATTAAAAAAAAAAATAAAAAAAATAAAGTTTTACTATGGCATTAGTGGAGAAAAAGTATCACAGAAACATGGTAGGCTTGTTTCCAAACTGTCCCGTGTTTATCAGCTAGTGACGCTCAAAACCTAAGGTCCGCTCACACTTCATCCACCGGGCCCCATTTCACAACAGTTAGGCCCTCATTATCAGGCCCAAACTCTTTGCGGCGGAAAACCGCTGCTCCGGTTTTCCATCTGCTGGTCCTATTCTGAGTTTCTCGCTGGGCCAGTGGGCAAAAACAGCATTTCCACCCGCTGGCCCAGTGGGAAACAGGCCACAACATTGCCGCTAGCTCATAATCGAGCCGGCGGCAATGTTGCAGTGCGTCACACCTTTCACTGCCTGTAATTCCGGCAGCGAAAAGGGCGATGGGGCTGATTATGGGGGTCCCTGCAATGCCCACACCAAGTGCATGGGCCCCCCAGGGGCCCCTGGCACCCTAACTCCACCAGCCTTTGCATGGTGGTGGAACCGCCATGCAAAAGCCGGCAGAGAGGGGACTTGTAATCCCCAGGGCAGCACTCCTTGCAGCGCTGCCCTGCTGGATTACGACCACCGGCACCACCAGTCTGTTGACCGGCGGAAACCTGGCTGTGCCGGCAGTCAGACCGTGGAGGCTCCGTCAAGGTCATAATGTGGAGGCCAGACCGCTGCTTGGCGGCAGTCCGACCACCACCGCGAGTCTGGCGGTCTCAGGACCGCCAGACTCGTAATAAAGGCTCATTGGCTATACAGTGTCATCTCAGACATCCATTTGGAAGAGCCGAGGGACTTCCCAGTGGAGTTTTACTCCCTTATAAATGTTTTTCCGAGAGGAGAATACTCTGAGAGTGCACAGGTTTTTTCCCCATGGCCATGCTTTAACCGGGTGAAGCGTGCATATGTGCAAAGCGGTTCGACCCTTTGCAGAGGGTCACACCTTCATCTGAAAGTAGTCAATGTCCTACTTACTATGAAAACCTCTTTCCTCAACACCACTCTTCTATTTCTGTCAGAAAAAAACAGTCTTTTGGGCTCTTGCCGATTTGCCTTTCGCTAGTGACTCTGAAGCTTAAAGGTGTATGAGTAAAATAGAGAGACTGGGGGACAGCTCCAACTGATGCCGACTCATATCACCAAAACCTTGAAATCCACAGAGTGCTTGGCAGGCGATGTGGTTTAATGTTTACCTAGATGACTAGAAATATGGATACTAGTGTTCTAATCCCGGCTTCAGCACTTGAGCCAAAAATATATAGATTGAGGCGTTATCGCCCCCAACAAATAACGATACCAAGGATACGTCATTTATCAGGTTCACCAAAGAACACTTATTATGAGTTTTTGGAGAACAACAGTTTATGCACCAGACAGAACTTAATGAGACACTCATAATTAGACCCCTAGTGTGAATTTGGGCAAATCAGTTCACTCTCCTGTAGTTTAAACTGTTGGACTTTTGAGAAGTCTAACTGAAAAAAGGAGAGTGTGAATGTGTGCGATACAACTCTCCCCTTTATCATATTCCAGTTTCCATAATTTGCATAGCACTTCATGCTTGAGAAGTTGCATAGCACTTCATGCTTGAGAAGTTGCATAGCACTTCATGCTTGAGAAGTTGTATAGCACTTCATGCTTGAGAAGTCCTGCAACAACATAAAACGTTCTCTGTGACACTACTTCTTCAAGTCTATCATATTTTAGCACACCTAATGATGGGAGGGCAAGGATGTGAATCGCAGACTCTTCTGTTTGTGCTTTTCTTGGGACACTGTAGATTGGGGATGTCAAGCATTGGCTCGGGAAGAGAAGAACCATACCAGAGCTTTTAGACAGACACATGAGTTAAATTAGACGCCCTGGCAGCCTCGCGTGCATAGCACAAGCTGAAGCAAGCCCCGTTGCCCTATAGCGAAGCAAGGATGCCATTGGACCTGGGGCAAACAGGGAAATAAACTGGTATGAAGGAATAACTGGTAGTGGTAGCCCTGCAGTGCGGGCAGCAATCACTGTGACCTGTGGTGGATGGGCTTACAGGTCATCATTATAAAGCAGAGGGTCTGCCCCTTCACGAGTCAGGGGAACCTCACATGTGGTGGTGCGGTCATCCATCAGTTTATGGTAGCGCTCTAACCCTATAAACCTCATAGTAGGCCTTAACATTATTAACACTGGACTTCTACAACATAATGTATGCAGGCCTTTACTTTTGTTATTAATGCTTTACAAACAGGGATTGGCAAAGGCTATACCTTGGCACGCGCATTATAAAGGCTAGTGCAATTGGCTTTGCTAATGCTTGTTCTTTCTTGGACCATCATGGTTCACATGGCAAACCTGTGGAAAATTTCATATGGGGGCCACTGTAAACATTGCACCAATTCAAAAGCCACTTACCCAAGTGTTGGGTCCAAGCAATGGTTTTCCTGACAGTGATGCTGGAGGCTGTTCCGGCATCGAAAGAAACACATTCTACCAACCTCTAAAAGTATTAGGGGAACTGAGGGAGGGGAAATCTTAGATTCTTAGAATTGAGTTTCTGCAAAAGTCACATAGGGACAGATGTACAAAGGAAGCCATTTTACAACTCCAAACCCTGCCATTCGTAAAATCACAGGCATTGCGACAGCAAAATGGTGCTTTTCAATTTACTGGTACCATATTGTGAAATTGAAAAGTGTTTCAGAATCAAAAAATAGGTTTTCTGATGCATTGCTAATCCAAATTATTAGAAGGAATGAGAAGGACCTCTCCTCATAATTGACAGTCTAAAGGGTATGTATCAATGGTCCTAAACCTTTGATCAGTTACAGACACCGCAAAGGAAGTGATCACTGATTTGAAAAGGGGAAGGTGTCCCTCTGACCATAGTGACCAGCCTCGGTGTTTGCAGGCTGAGGTCGAGAGGACCACTGCCTGCTAATGCCAGTGACTCACAAATGTAAAACTTTGTTTTTTAAAATGAGCGCTGGTTCGTTTAAGGAGCGTAGACTGGGTTAAAATAAAAGTACATTGCAGGCCACCATATGTGTATTTGTAACTAATCACCGGGGATCGCAAAGAGCAACCTACCTAATTAATATTCAGTAGGTATGTCATTCTGTGACCCTTGTTACTGAAGATTTTGTGATGTGACTAATTAATACACAGGTAGCATTGCAGAATTGAAGACTGGTCATAAAAAGTTGATGCAGAATTTGAGGCAACTTTGTGTGACCAGTCTTTTAGTACATCTGGCCTTCTGTGCATTAACATTCTATCTGTGCGTCCTATAAATCTCAGTATATAGTATATTTGAGATGTCCAAGTAAAACAATGGTGGATCTTTTCCAAATAAAACGTAAGTGATATGACCCAGTGCAAGAATACCTATGATGACACCGTGGGGCATATGTTCATTTCAATTGTCCAAGTTAATTGCAATTCAATCCCTTTAATAACCAAAAAGATATATTCAAAGAGAAAGACATGCGAGGAGGATATCCAGTAGGGGTGCTGCAGTACTGAAGCACCCCTAAATAACCAGGATTGTTCTCAGAAGACGAATAAGCAAAAAAAGATGCCTTTAAATCTTGCTTTTATCTCACAGAGTTCAAATTTCAGGCTTTGTCTTCTGGCAGAATGTTGCTTATCCTTTTAACATGGAGATTTGGTGTTTTCTTTCCCTTACTGCAAAGTGAGATGATTTTATCATGTGAATTATGTGACAATCTGCTGCGTGTGAAAGAAAAGGCTGTAAGATGTTATTATCCTGTAACACAGCAAAGCTTGATCTGCAAAAATATTTTGTAATATATTAGCAAGTAGGAAAGCAAAAATTAAGCATTTTCTTTTGTTATTCTGAAGAATGATGGAAACAAACACTTTATAAGGATAAAAAAAAATCAACATACTTTACCTGGTGATGTGCAAATGATAAATATTCACTTAAACCGGTTTTCCACTCAGTATAATATGTGAGATTTATAGTTTTATTAGATTAATTAAATTTCTGTGCACATTTGTAGCCATTTCAATGGAAAATGTGTTGTTTGTAAAATCACTGTGTGCTTCGAAATCAAGCTGTATTAATATATTTTCAACAGTTTGCTTCAATAAAAAAATACCACCAGCAACAGGGTTGGACTGACCTATGGGTCAATCAGACAGAGCCCGAAGGGCTAGTGTGATAGGTCAGTGTGTGAGCTGTTTTTTTTTTTTTTAATGTTTTTGGGGCCTGTGTTATGATTTGCTGGTTTGTTTTTACTGCTGATTTTTCTTATATTGAAACAAGTTTTGCCTGCAGCAACCTAAAATCCATGCAGCATGCCTTGCAAAACATTTATGCAGCTTGTCTTTATAAATTCAAAATAGCCCCAGCTTCCAAACATGGACCACATTTTCAGCTTTCCAATTCACTAATGGGGCTACTTTTATTCTGGTGTCCGGACCTATTTTCAACCCTTGACCGCTTTACCACTCTCCTGCTGAAGGGGCGTGGCTCATTTGCTGCACTTGTTCTTTAAATGCTTCTTGTATTGTACACAATCCCTTTGACTTCAGTGATGTCATCCTAATGTCAGCGCGCCCACCACGAAAACTGTTCCAGCACCTCTACTCGTCCGTGTCCCCCTTACCTGCCGTTCGCCATTTTGTATGGGATTGACACGGGAAGTCAAGTATTTTTTACATAAACAAACTCCAATGAAGTGTTTTTAATGGTTGTCAATTTCCTATTGTTCTGAGTTCCAAAATGAATATAAAATTGGCTCCCATTTAGAACCTCCAGATTAGCCCAGTTTGTAATCCCACAAATGCCTCCTGCCGTGTGAGCATCAGTCAGACTGTGGTTTCATTCTTCGGTGTCCACACTGCGGCCTTTGTCCTCACGAGGTTCAACTTAAACTGAACCCGGGGCAAATTTGCTACGGGCTTCTGACGAGCAGTCCCAAAATGGCGCGCGCAGGCCTCAGGGGATTAAAGTGCACAGTGACGATAAAATAGTGGGCAGGGCTGACTCGTGTCATTTTACGCAGACCCAAAAACTGAACCAGCCAAAGACACATATTGAAAATCTTTTAAAACCATTATCGTTTATAATCAGTGCACTTGGCTGTGTTTAGGCACTTAAAATGGTTCTTTTGCACTTTGCTTTATATAGTTCTCTAATAATTATTAGCCGGGCCGCTCAAATTATGAGAATCTGTGACCGATCACTTTTTGACACAATCGGCCATATGTAAATTTTTCACATAACCTGTGACCTGCTGCATAATTCGCAGATTTTAACAAAAAAAATGTTTCGTTCAAGATGATCAAAAGTTACTAAAAAAGGTAGAAACACATGTTGCAGTTTAGCTGGTACTAATGACTTGCTGAGAAAGTGTTAATGTGTAAAAGTGTCAAAATAATGAAGCAATATTATCTCAAAATGTTCTGTACAAGGCCGTATAAATCACATTTTCTTGCCACATAATTTAGTTAACCTGCTGCATAATTTGTTCCTCCCTGGCTGCATAATTACAGTTGCCCTGATTATTAGTAAGGCTGTGTGTACTGTTTTAGACATGTGTATAAGCTTTTACTGTAAGTGAAGCAGTGAGGTATACTGTAATTAGGTAAAAAAATATTAAAAAAACTCTGGCCTGTAACGCAGTCAGATGGAAAAAAGCATTATAGGCAAACATATGCATTTTATAGTATTTTTATCTCCAGCTTCTACACGTATACTGTGAGCAGGGCCATTGAGATTATGCGGCATAAGAGCACCAAATTATGCAGCAAAATTAACTAAATTATCTGTAATGAAAGGGCAAATTATGCAGTGTGCCGTGGCACATCTTGTGACAGCATTACTTCATTATTTTGTAATGTTTTCTCCTGTTAGGACAGTCTGAGTAAACATTTTATCTAATTAGTACAAGTTTAACATCCACAGCCATAAAAAACTGAAAGAACCATGGGTGAGTTACTGTGCAGAAACATGTCACTGCGTTTTCAGTAACTTTTGAACCATTTGAGCTAGAAACAAGTTTTTTTGTTTTAATCTGCAGATTATGCCGTGGTTGATTAATTATGTGGCAACTGTGGCAAATCCATAATGAATGGAGAGAATGCTGCGGCAGCAGAATCATAGAATTACAGTTGCCCTGACAATAAACACAGACACAATCTCTCTGTATCTAGACACGTAGCAGCCTCCAAATTTAAGCTACAAACCACGTTTTAACTGGTGATTTAAAACGGAGCTAATTTTTTGTCTGACTGCACCTGGTACATTTTTATTAATTTGTTTTTAACAAGGGCCCGCCTTTTGGATTTCTTCCCTGAGTGTTTTTTTCTTCAGGCACCAGTAAGGGGCAATTGATTTCCCATGGGCACGTGGTCGTCCTGCAGATATCAATAGCGGCCCGAGGACTTTTGGGAGTCTCCGAGAGTGGTCTGTTGACTTCCGGTAGACAGCGCTAGAGGCCTGTAGATTTTTTGCAGATACTACTTGGGGCCTGAATACGTTTTGTAGACACCAATGGGTGCTGATTCAGTTGATGCAAACGACCATGTTTACTTACACCCTGCTGACACCAATAACGTGCTGCTGACTTCCTTCAGAGGTCTGCTGTGGGCACTGATAGGGGCCAGTTCACCCCTTGCATACACTGATAGAGGGCTGCTGACTTCCTACAGGCACTGATGAGCTCTGTTGACTTCCTGTGGACTATGCCAGCGGGCTACTGACTTCCTGCAGACACCAAGAGGTGGCATGCGCTTCCTGCAGATGACTGAGTTCTGCTGGCTTCCTGCAGACAATGAGTGCGACCTGTTGACACTTTATGGACAGATATGCACATCTGCAGACACCAATAAGAACCGGTTGACTACCGTCAACCCATAAATGGCAACTGACTTCTTGTAGGCACTGACAATGAGGTTTTGCAGACAGTAATAGAGATCTGCTGACTTTCTCCAGACACAGGGGCTTGTTGACTTTGCAATCATCCTAGCTAAGATTGTGTAAATAGCACTGGCAAAGCCAATAGGTTGCAGTTGGCTGCTATACTCTTTGCTTTTGCCAATGTTTTTTCATTTTTTGTAAGGCTTTATTATAAATATTTTTTAGGAATATCTGCCCATGTGTGCACACCTGTGTGGATGCACAGACGTTCATCTTTGAATGTTCTGTAATAAAGTTTTTCAATAATATTTTAAAATGGCCGCTATTGCTTCTTCATGCGCATGTGAAGGAGGCCATTTTGGAATGAGGTGAAACCTTTTAAAGATCGTAGCCCTGGTTTGTGTGTTCGCTCGCAAGCACGCACAAGGCAGCCACTTTAAAAAGTGTAAGAGCCAATTTTAAAACATGACCACCTCAAACAGTGCACCAGAGATGTAATGGAGTACGAGCAATGGCAAGGGCCTTGTAGCAGTGCTTATGGAGTGTTAGGGCCCTCGGAAACCTCAAACTGAGTACAAAATATATATTTGTTTTAACAGAAACCCACACTTACCCATAAGTCCCTGTCACAGAAAGTGGCTTTGCAGGATCTCTGTGGCATGTTGTGATTGGGTAGAATGCCCTCAATCACAGCAAAAGGAACCAGTGGCTCAACTGGCCTCACCCAATAGCCATACTGCAATCTGGGACAAAATATGAATGACAGCAGAATCCAGCAATGCAGGACCATGGCGGGCCAAAAGCTCATCTAAGCAAGTACATTATCATCCATCAATTTTTGAAAAAAATCAAAAGATCTTGTCTAACGCCATACCTATAATGGCACAGCAGATGCACGGAATATTATCATTCACTGTGCCACTTGGTTGCTTTTCCATTCTAGTCACCATCATTCTCCATGATCTTGTGCTCTCACCTACACTGTATGACAGCAGAGCCAAACCACATTTGCCACGAGACTGAGCAGCAGCTGAGAAATCATAGATATTAAAAAGCATTTGCCATGCAACGGGTCTTGCATTTGCTCGGGTTAGAGCTATTAGCGTTGTAAACTCCTAACCTGACTTTTTTTGCCACACAAATTAAAAGGGAAAAAGCAATCATGCTGCGTGGGAAAAAAAGAAAAAAGTAGTCCGGAAAGCATGTTAGAAACATGGACCCTCATAAGTTTTCAGTAGTTGGCTGGTGCGCTCGAGGATGGCTAAACACCGGAAAAGGCATGACGTATGCATGCCTTTCACTAATGAAATCAAGCGGATTTTAAAAGGCAAGCCCACAAACCAATGAAATGGATGGGCGTGACATGGGCATGGTTAAAAGCCAAAAGAGAGATTACAACAGGGAGGGATTGCTTGTGCGCTCAACCCTAAAAGGAGAGAGCATCCACGTAGAGGTTCAACATCTAAACAAAAATCATAATAATGCTGCAGTCACTGGACCCAATCTCAAAATGCAAATGGCTGATGAGGTCAGGTCTAGATCTTTCAGGTACCTTCTTATCAAATCCGTTGCCACCCAACCCCGACCCCCTTTTACTACGCGAACTGTCCATGTCAGTTTCACTCCAACTTTCCATCATCGATCTGCTATCTAGACCAAAGGTTAAGCGTACTCTAGACACTGGGGCTGGCGCATTACAGAAGGAAAAATCACCACTCAGCCTGTAGCAGTGTTCGAGGCTGAGGGCAAGGAATACGGGCCCCTTGACGACTGATCTGATAGTCAAATTCAGCATCAATCCGGGTTCTCTGGGCTCCACAGGTCAGGTGCCCGGGCTCTCAAGTGGTTGAACCGAGTGCACAGCGGCCCCACCCTGCATTCAGCACACGCTGTTCAACTTTGGTCCGTTCAGGATGGATTCATTCCACAATTATGTTGTATCCACGTGAATTAAATTTACATACATTTAACGTAGATGGGAATTATCTACACAGTTAGTAGTCATTGACTTCATTCAGGGGTCGCCAGGAGTCACAGCTGCGACCCCTGGCTTGCCCTTTTTTACCCCTGGCACTGCCTTTGTGACCCCTGGCCTCAGAGGTTGCAAAATCAGTGCCAGGAACGCAGGTGCAGCTCGGTTGGTGCTCCATTCTCCTTGTTTTTAGGCATTATTTTTTTATTGCAATAATAGTGAATAATATTACATTATTCACTATTAGTGTAATGAAAATGAAGTACAATGAGGCAGAATATGAGCTTACTTAGTTGCCAAGGTAAGTACAAAAATGCTTTTAAATGTATGTTGTGTGCATGCTTCCAGTGAGAGTGTGTTTATGGGAGAGGGATTGTGTGTATGTGTGAATGTGTAAGCATGTGTGTGTGTGTGTGTGAAAGGGGAGGTCAAAGGGCATGTGATAAGGGGTGGATCCTCCATTAGGGCATAGGAGCGTCGCCCCTCTCCCCTGCCAACACCGGCAACTGCAAAACCTTTGAAAGGGGTGGGGCCACAGGGGTGACGTGCACTGAGAGGGAGTGCACAGCATTCCCCCTCACTGTGCATGTATGTTTGGGCAGCCGTCTTGGGCCGGCTAAACATACATGCACACAGGCTATAGTTGCTGGGCTGGAGAGAACCTTCACAGGCTCCCAGTCTGCCCGGGAGCATCCTGGCTAGGTGCTCCCAGCCAATCCTGATGCCGCTCTGAGCAGCGTCAGGATTGGCCGCAAGGCAGGCTGGGAGCCCGCAGCAAGAAGACAGAGGAGCACAGCAGAGCAGCACAATGGCGAGGAGGTGTTTTTTCTTAATTAATTACATTTTTATTCCCCCTCTCCGCGTGCCACCCTGCCCCTTCTGCACCCGTGAACCACCACTGCGCATGATGTCACTTTCTGCTACCTTTGGCATTTTGGTGAATTTACGTCTATGTTAGTGGTTATCCAGAAAATGTGGCTTTGTCCTTTCCCTTGTGGACCTGTGTTGGACACCCTGATTTAGAACACAAAGTACATGCAATTTTTATTAGCTGCAGTAGAAACATGCTGTCCTTCTGTTTACATGAAATCTTTTTTTTTTTTTCCCAGTGAATATTCTCATCTCTACACTGTACGTTCAGCAAGGAATTTTCTTTCAAGCTCATAGCACAAAATGTTTTTCTAGTTTCATTTCACTCTATTAGGCCCTTTCAAATACCAGAACTACTCCTTTTAGAGGAGAGTCTCATTCTCAAATCAAAACAGCTTCTGCTATTTGAAAAATTACTCTTTGTCGGCTGCAAGCCAACGAGGAAATGAAAATCACAATGTTGGCTCGCAGTCAACAAAAATGAAACAGATTGTGGAAAGCACAGAAGTCCCTCCAGGGTAGGGTGACCAGCTCCCTTTATGTAGGAAGGGCATTGTTTCCAGTCCTGGACATTTCTGTGGTAGCCTTAAGTGGATTTTAGTCTTATTTTGCTGCAACTGAACTAATCAAATTAACAAACGTGAAATCAGTGGTTTGCAGTTGAAAAGCTCAGGAGTGGACATGGTGCACATGACGCCCTGGATTGAGGTAGTCACCCTACTCTGGTTGGGCTCACCTTAGCCAAACCACCTGAAAAAGGTAAATGACTGTCTTTTAGTGGAAAAATATCATGCAAAGAAGGAAAACTTAGGCAAATTGTAAACTGACCAGACCTTGAAACTTTTCTACTTATGAATCAGACCTAAGTTAGGCAGGCGATCCATTCCAACCAGTGCAGTGCATCCAGTGTGTGTATGCCTGAGTCACCTCAAGTGGTGGGCTGCTCTGAAGATCACAAAGGAGAGACAGAATCCAACATGGATGCCAATTACTAAAGGTCCTAAGCAACTGTGGACACAAAGCGCCAGCCTTGGGCTCTCTAGTTTCAAAGCATTGTAGTCTGGAAGTTTAGTTCAATTACTTTTATTGAGCATTTCACTCTGACCTGGGATAACTAGTATTCCTATTCAATGACCAGCTTAGGCCATACCAGTTCAGGAAAAACTTGCAAACCTTACATTCATGCAAAGCTTTGACTGCTCGCATGACTCAACAGGGCACCTTCAGTCTTCGCATGACGTAGGCCCGGCCCAAGGCTAACTCCTTTTAACCTACAGTAGCCAACTACGTCACCTAGTGTTGTCTACTCCGGGAACATGAGGTCCAGCCTCACATCACCAGAGATGCTCCAGAAACCACGCAACAAATCTTACCTCCCCGTCCTTCATCGTGAAAGGTGATGTGTTGTCTCAGAACACAAATGTGTGTTCTGACTTGCCTCAGGAACATGACTCCACTGAGGCAAGTCTGCAAATGCTAAGGGATCTATCTCCCTCTCCTGTTATTCTATGACTCACAGTTTTTTAAAAGTTTTTAATATATAGTTTTATAATTACATTTTAAGACTCAACTAAAATCTGTAGCAGGAGCTTTCTACATATTTAGTTGAAAAGGGAAAAGTGAGAATGAAAATATTTACATTTCTGTTCAGAGAAGAGTTTGAATTTTGTATGAGGAACACTTTGTACCAGACAGTTTCTCTGAATGATAGGGGGCATCAATGATTAAACCACTGTATTGATAATTATTGAATAAGTCAAGTTACATTGTATTCAGCACAATTATGATTTGGAACTGCAAGCGACAGCCCTTGATGAGAATAAAGTGTTATTAGGATTTATGTATGTGAAGAACACTCAGGACTAAATGGAGTGAAGTATATTTCAGTTGTTTTTAGTCACCTCTGGATGAAACATACAGCTAGAGTTGTGGTGTCCACATATTAGTGGGAATAAATGTATCGGTTGGCCTATGCACCCTTCTCTCCAGAACTCCCTTCATCTTGCTCGGAGTTGCAAGCTGATTCCCATCCAAGTGATATTTTGTGAACTGTCCCTTTGTGGTACAATGTTTTGGAGGTGAGGCACTGGATACCTGGGATGTCAAGAGAGGCTTTGCAGTCTCTACCTTCCTCACATCCCCTGAGCTAAGTATTTGTGCCTAGGAGTGGATTGCAACGTGAAATCCAAGGTAAATTTGGAATTGGGGTCCTCACTCCAGCCAGGAATAATCTCCCAACAGCTGAACACTGCCACACTCAAATGGAGCGCATTTAGTTTTAAAGGTTGGTTCTGCACATTGGATCCTCTCATCTCAAAGACAAGCACTGATTGGCTCTCGGTCGGTCCATCTGGTCCTTAGCCCACTTGGACTGACATTTAGCGCCTGCTTCGAGTTCTCGGAGGGCTGTGAGTACAACTAAAAAGCAGGCGGTCACATGGTGGCGTTGGCGTCTCTCTTCTGCCAGTATTTTTTATTCCCCTTGGGCAGATTATCATTCGGTTATGTTTGCTATTCTTATCAAGCTTGATAATCTTGCTGTTGAAGTGCTCTCAGTCACTGCTTGACAATGTGGCAGATCCATGTTCATCTTGCATCATTCCTGTGTTCTGACAAAGAAATTGAAAAGAAACTGTTAATTGAAAAAAATAAGAAGTGGTCACGTGTCTCAAGTACCTGTAATTCCTCACAAGTGGATCGTCTGGCAGCTTTAAAAGTGATCTGATGAGTAACCACTGAGAACAAGAGAGCCATATAGCATGACCTGCCATCTGTGTCCGTACAAACTGGCTTTGTCCAAAATCCACAGGAAATTTGCAATCAGGCCTTGGTATTTGCATGCATGCTCGAGGCCAGTGGCCAGACTTATCTTTCCAACTCTGGAATTTTCGTAGACTGAAGCCTCTGTCAACTGAAGTCAGCTTTGTTATGGATAATACTTTTGCTGAAGTTATGATGGAACCTGAAAATAGAGAACCTGGGCCCTGACTTATACTTTTTTTGTACCGCATTTGCGACATTTTTTGACGCAAGAGTGGCGCAAACTTACAAAATATAATTGTATTTCTTAAGTTTGCGCCACTTTTACATTAAAAGTATAAATCAGGGCCGTAATTCGCATATAGTTTCAGAATCTGATAAAGGAGGAAAAGAAACATTGTCATTGGCCACTTGCTGAAGTGAATTGCTTTTTTTGCTTCTCTGTTTATTTGTGTTGCAGGCTCCTCAAGAACGAATGTACACAGGCTTTAAATTAGTAAACAAGAGCTTAAACAGGAGTGATAATACAGCCAAGGTGACTGTAATGCCAGGGTCAAATTGCTGATTGATTCCATGATGTCCATGGTACCATGTACAGCGCTTCCTTTAACTTTACAGTGTATTTTGGGCACTGCAACATGCTTTACACAAGTGATGTAATTGGAAGAAAATTCTAAATATCAATGTTTTGTAAAATATGACAATTTGGACTACACCATTGCGTCTGTTGTAACTTGGGCTCAACTCTCACATGAGGACTGAGGCGTTGTGAGTGAGACACTACAAGCACAAGACTGACAGGCTTCTTATTGTTTCTTTAATGGAACAGATAAGCTAATGATGGGAATCAGGGCAGGGGCCTCTCTGTCATCCTGTAGCATCTGCAAAATTATTTCCGAAACATTCTGGATTCACGGAGCAAAACGTTATAGTTGTCAACATAGATAAATGTATGATGGTCATAAAGACATTTGCAAATGGGCAGACCATGGCATTTTAGGATCATAAACATCGAAGAAGGTAGTTATTGGGGGTTGGAGTTATTCTAATCAATTAGATGACTAGTAAGGACAGTAAAGGAGCAGTAAGATAAACAAGCATTGGCAAAGCCAATAGGTCTAGGTTTATAGTGCTAAAGCATGCAGCATCAGCACATTAGATTTAGACACACAAGAGGGAGTGGAAAGAGAAGGCTGTAGTTGTAAAGCAATCCCTCATGCACTTCAGTGTGCTTGTAGACAGGATGAAACACCCAAACACCCAGGAGCATTAGATGGGAGATGAATACTGAACTGAGTTCAGACACGATGTGATTGATAAGTCTCAGTTGAATGGCTGAAAGAGATTGAAGAAAGTCAGTGGTTGAAGTGAGGGGATTATAAACCCAATCTGTGCACACAATAAGCAACAGGTCTGTTTGAGAGCTTCAATGCCTAACAAGGACCACAATCTGACGCGCTGCAAGAAAGTATGTGTTAGACCTGTTATCCTTAGGGTGGTCCTACACAGACCTTTAGCCTTTGCCTCCTATTGTGTTGCTGTATCTTTTTGTTGGACTTAGGACTCTGAACACTTTACCACTACTCACCAGTGCTGCAGTGCATGTGCTTCTCTCCTAAAAACATGGTGACATTGGTGTACCACAAATTGACATATTTAATTTACCTGTAAGTCCCTTGTAGAGTGGTATGCCATATGCCCAGGGCCTGTAAATTAAATGCTACTAGTGGCCCTGCAGCACTGATGGTGCCACCCATTTAAGTAGCCCTGTAAACGTGTCTCAAGCCTGCCGCTGCAGAGCCTGTGTGTGCTGTTCCAGTGCCACCCGACTTGGCATTTAAAGCCTAAGCCCTACACTCCCCTTTTCTTACACATAAGTTGACTCTCAAGTAGGCCATAGGGAGTCCATAGAGCAGGGTGCCATGTAAGTAAAAAGACAGGATATATACTTTCCAGTTTCCATGTCCTGGTAATGAAAAAACCCTGAAGTGGTTTTTCATCACTGCGAGGCATACCCCTTTAATAGGCTAGCATTAGGAATTCATTATAATGCCTTTAAGTTGTAATTCCTGATCTGAGAGGAGTGACTGGGTCATGTTTAGCACCAGTGGAATGATAACAATAAACCCACATTACTAGTAAGGTTGGATTTATTACTTCTATTTTATAAATGCCACTTTTAGAAAGTGGACATTTTTCTACATTCACTGCCCTGTGAGCCTTCAGCCTCTCGCCTATACATGTCTGGCTTGGGTTGGGCGACAATTCCACTTGTGCATTTCCGTCAAACACCCACAAAACAGGATACTCAGCCATACTTGCATTTATCTGCATACTGGGGAAGGGGTTGGGAGGGTCTCGCACTTACATCTTAAAGGGTACAGGCTGGGCTTCACACGAAGGGGCTGATTACCTCCCACTGGGTGTCTGGAGCCGAGCCCGACTTGAAAGGGGGACTTGTGCACTTCACAAGAATGATTTTGTAGTAAGCCCCCACATCAAAGGCACTTTCCTGTAAGAGTAGTGGGTCTCCCGACCCACTCTTCAGATCATTACTGAACTCAGAAGGAACTCTGCCTGGAGTAAAGGCTGCTGCACCAAAAGGATTTCCACTGAGCTGTGCTAACTGTTTCCAGGAACCACTGCCCTCTCGTGCTAAGTTGTCCTGTTGCCTGCTGACCTCTGCTCAGCATATTTAGCTACCAACGCAACACCAGAGTGTCTCCAGGGCCTTGCTGGCGTGCCCTGCCTTTCCAAGGACTGCGACTAGCTGGCCTCAGGGACTGCCGAGATTTGCCCTCAGTCGGGGTACTTGGCCCATTTTTTTACCTTATTGCTTGCCCAAAGAGCCCCCACTCTCAGCAGGAAACCCTCTCGGCATTGCAGCCCCCCACCTGCCATGGACGAGGTTGCCACACAAGATCACATCCCGGCCCAGAGTGTCGAGTACACTGCTGCATCGGGTGTCTGCTCCCCGGAGACTACAGCGAGAACGACGCAGGCCCCACTACTGGAGTCACTGCCATGCCCCATCGCCTGCAAGCACCACACAGGAAACCAACTCCCGCCAGTAGAAGTGCTCTCAGGGCTCGGGCCCCGTCCAACAGCGTGGTGCACCTGGGGGCCACCTACATCAGGGAAGCCGCCACCATCCTCATCGGTAGTCTGACTGAGCAGCAGCAACACCCTCATCGGCCATCATTCACCTGGTCCGGTTAATCTGGGGCTGGGCTCCATCAAAAAAGCCCTGTCTATTCCCTTCTCCCCGCATCCTCACCCACACCAGCATTTCTTCCCGCGGTGCAGGGAAGGGAGCAGAGCCTCATCACAGACACCAATTTCCACTACTCGATTGTGGAGAGCGCAACTGGGGAACTACCGCATTCACCTGAGGCAAATCACCTCCACATATTTCAAACCACATGACTGTGCTGAACAGACTCTGCTTATGGTAACATTACAAAACTCTTTATTTTAAGCCCTGATAATTGGGTGATTATCATATCGATCGTATTTAAACCTATAAAGACTCGAACATTGGGTGGAGTCCTTTTTGTGGTTGTTGTATTGGGTTGCTGGGTGTGGGAATTGCACAGATACTTTACACATTGCCTTCTAAGTTAAGCCTGCATGCTCTGTGCCAAGCTATCAGAGGGTGAGCACAGGTTAATTTAGTTTGTGTATCTGACTTTCCCTGACTAGTGAGGTGGATTCTACCTGGCTCAGACCTGGCTTAGAGAATCAGAAACCCCATTGTTAACAGTATGTTTAGTGATATTGTTAGCAGTTAAATTACATGGCTAGGTGTGTGATGGCTTCTTGGAAGTAGGCAGAATATGTTTGAAGAATTCATAGAGGTTCCTGTTGTGTACCTTGATTCAGTCAACTTTGGGTCTGATGAGAGCTATAGCGATGGATCTAGAGATGGTGAACAGAGCACTGGTGTCATATTTGAGCCATTTCTCATTAGATCAGATGTGTGTGAATGAGGTAAGCTACCAAGAATATTTTGCTGAGGACTCAAGCAATTTTCATAGATTTAGCTGAATGCCATGTGAGATCTGGAAGGATCTTGTGGATACCAAGATGATGGCAAACGGCAGAATTGGCAATTCAAGCAATGATGGCAAGAAAGAGAGAAAGGTAGACATGAAACTGTGAAAGAGTAACTCAAAGCTTCTGGTACAGCAGAAGAGAATGATTACGTCAGAACAGAAGTGGGTTTGGGGTAACATGGATATCTGTGAAAAAGATCATATTAAGTATGACATCCAAATTACAGAGCTACCAAATGCTGAATTTATATGAAACCACTGATCACTTGTTCTGTGCAATGGCAATTCAAAAGCAGAACAATTTTAGGTAGTCAGCAAAGAAGTGACAAAGAGACAGAAGATACAGCTCCAAACTAGGAAATGGTGCTTCATGGTGATGTTGTTTGTAGAGCTAAAATCAAGGGAGTCTGGTGTGCTTGCATCAGCTTGTGTGTGTGGACCTGACATCTTTCGGTGCCGATGCTGGATTTTGTAGTTCGGCAGCATTGAAAGTGGGAGATCAGTGGACACACAGTGGGTCGCCGATCGCCCCTACTACCGCCCTGAGCACTTCACCGATGGACTTCAGAGTCCCCGTGCACCTCAACCCTACTCTCCCAGTCCCTTCCTTTTCACAACCACACCTTGCTACATTGAGTCTGGGGATACTTACGCCAGTCACCTGTGGTGTTAAACTGCAAGCAGTACCTTACCCTACGTACAACCATCAATACAGGCACGAAGCATCAAAAATAACAATTGCCATTTAGAGCACCAGAACATTGCAAAACTCTTGTTGAGAAAGCTATATACTCAATGAAGCTATTGTAATGATATTGCTAACATTCATTATACTGTAATATTAATAATAATAATAAGGATGAATGATGATGATGATTATAACGACACTATTGGGGACGATTGATGATGATAACAATTATGATTAATGATGATGAGAATAATTATAATAATGATTGATAATCATAATAGTAATTATGATGATGGTGATAATAATAATGGTGGTGATAATGATGGTAATAATAATAGCAATAATATAATACTAATAGTGATGCTTAATGAAGGTGATGATAATGATAATAGCAATGCTTGAGGACAATATTACTATTAATAATAATCATAATAATAATACTTTGGCTGGTGTTATTAGTAATACTACTATTGTTCTATTGTTCTTGTAAATATAATTCTTGTCATTGTTAATATGTTATTGTTTTTTACTACTACTACTTATAGGACTATTACTAATATTACAGAAGTCACTAGTCTGACCATCTTTATTACAGATTGGTGACAGAGATATTTGCGAACTATTAACATCAGAATTATATGGACAAAAGCAGGAAATGAAAGCAAACCGCGCTCCCAGAAGTTTACTTCCTGTTGTGCCCCCTCGCTCCTTGTCATATTGTCTCCACTCAGCAGCAGTAGTAGCATGGTGATTGGCTAATAGTGGAACGCTAGTAGGAAGGAGAACAAAGGGTGCATGATGTCACTTCCTCCACCCCGGTATTCTAATTAATTTACTTCCGTAAGAGTTACTAGAGTAACTTCTACTTTGTTGTATTTGCAGTTACATTACTTGGGAGATCCACATTATTGGCTAGTTTACGTTCCATCATAGAGATGAGATTTATGTAATCCAGTGCTTTGGTTGGACATAATAGTGCAAGATCATAGAACGATCTGTTTTCAGTGATCCCCTCTTGAAATATCACAAGAACCTCTACCTCACAAGTAAAAATTATGTTTTGCACAAAATGTATAAATCAGGTTTCAAATTCGGTTAGGGTCCGTAAAGGAATACTTCATGAGACATTCATGCTCACAACATGATATTAGGCCTAGCGAAACTATTTCTGAGCGTCAGGTGCTTGACCTTTGACCTCAGAGAATTTGCCCTGAGGAGACAACCCGGTTCTACGGTCATGTTATTTTCCCTGACGGTTGAAATAAATTCATCAGCTGTCAGGTGCCTGCGCTGAGTCACTGCCCTTTGACATGGAAGAGATTGACTGTTGGGGTCAGGGTCAGGCTGACCTATAGGGCAACCAGGCAGTGCGATGGGCTGGTCTGACACATCAGTCTGTGGGCCGGATTTTAGCAGTTGTGGGCCGGTTTGTGCTGCTATTATTCCCGATATAACCACTTTTTAGTCTGTCTGCTTCGAAAATGGCGGCCACCTTTATTTTGGCACCTGGGCCTAGTTCTTGTCCCAGTCAGACCCTGGTGGGGCAGCATCAGAAATTAGATTTAGGCGATCTCCGTACTGGACAGCAGCCAGTGGCCGAACGCTACCCAGCATCCCCTGCAGTCCTTGCGCAGTCCTCGACGCATTCCGCTCAAAGCCTGTGAATTTGTGAGATATGGGCGTCTCAAGGCCCCTCAACACATTCTGCAGGGGGTCCCACCATTTTGTGTTACACCTCTGGCAGCTGGTAACCTGCCCACACGGAAATCAGGAGAGTTACCAACATGGCTTTGTCTATGAAAGGCCACAGACCATGAGATCATCAAGCAAAGTGCAGGGCCCACGGAGCACAAAGGCTTGTAGCACTGTGTGACTGGGGCTGTCAGCTACATGTGTTATGACATGTGCCTGACTTTGCCACAGCCCTTTCAGCTGACCAAAGACTTTGGGTAGCTCTGCAGGTTATTAATGTTACATGATTCATTGTGAGATCTTGATTCACAGATATGACATCAAGCTCCTAAGGCCACAGTTTTGAAAGCTAGTGCACTGGCAACTTTGTATAATAGATCTTAACTCTGAATATTGCTTCAGGGCCATTGTTAAAGTATTTTAACTATTTGACTCTTAGAGCACTGCTCATGAGTAGCAGGACAGGCTTTTCACCTGTTCATGCCAAGAATGATGTGTTCTAGTGGCTAGAACTGCTGACTTTGGAACTGGGGAACCGGATAGCATACACCGCCCTCGCCTGAATACTCGAGCCCTCATTCACAAATGTAAAATTCTAGTTTGTGATTTTATTTTCCATCAGAAAATGTTGATACATTTCTTTGCACTTCAGATGTATGGAGTAGCCTCTTTTGCCACTCCACCTTTAGAATCGCAAGGAGCTGTAATGTGTACATGGAAAGTAGAAATAGACTTTTGCAACTTGTAATTTACATTTTGTATTTTGCACTTAGGGTTTAGCGGCAGAACCCCCTGTTAGTTTTCAAATCGCAGGCATTGCGAACCATAATCAATAAATACATAAGGCCACACATGTTTAAGCAACCTCTTGGCACGCGCACGCAAACACAACAGCCATGAGCAGACAGCACGCCGGCACACTTCACTCCAATCTAGAGGTGGGCGACCCGAGCCAACGAATTAACAGGGCGAGCCCAGCCAGAGCTGACTGTTTGCCATCTAAACCTTAGAACAAATATCATTGATAAAGTATCTTCAAAAATGTAAAAAGTTAACTTCTTTAGCATGTGGAAGCTTTGACATGAATAGTTTTTAAACATAAAATTTGAACCACGCCTTCCCCCGCCCCACCGTAACTACATTGCCATTTGCAAAATATAAAGCATGACAGTTGTCATGTAAACCCTGCATGTGCCCAAAATTTGTATCAATAACAGCAGATTAAATCAAACAGAATATGCTTTTGTACAACTGGTATTCTGAACACACGCATTTGATTGTGCTTTTATATGCAATAGTGAAGATAAAGGAGGATTGATTAAATAAAATATTTGCATAAGATCACACAATTTGGTCAAACGGGGAAGCATCAAGTAATCCAATTCTTCGAGCTTCACTTTGTACAAATCAGCCACTCACTGGGTAATTATTTGTAACTCCTTTTTGCCACAACTGTTAATGCTTTGTTGCTGTGAGTGAACGAAGGTAGTGAGGGTGCAGGCAGAAGTGACATGAAAGCTCGGCTTCTTATGGGCTCGACGTTCCAACAGGACTGAAAGTTGAGCCAGAGCCAGGCTCAGGCCCAAGCTGAGAAGAGCTTTCACTGGCTCGCCACCCGTACACCAATCTAGACAACACGTTAGACCAGCCCATGGTGCATATCAAGCGCATGCACCGGCCTGCCGTTCACACACCGTACTCCATGGATCAGTACTGAACTCCATCCTTGGAACACTAATAATGAAAACGAGCATGTGCAATGCAATCGCTCTCACATTTGCTGCAGTTAGAGCTATTAGCATTGTAAATTCCTAACTGGACGTTTCTTGACGCATAAATTGAAAATTAAAATTAAAACAGTAGTCAACAAAAGCGAGCCGATTCAAAGCGTCACAGCCGCCATGAGCTTGAGCGTGAAGGAGAGACACAAAAAGAAAAAGAAGTTTGCTCGCAGTCAAACATATCGGAAATACTGCAATCATCTATGTAGCAGGGTCAGTCTACCAGGAGGTAACGAAACCTCCTGAAGCAGAAACATACGTAAAGTATTTACCAGTGATAATAGAGGATTTTTGAAATGCAAGCCCATGAACGAATGAAAGTGATGGGCGTGCAGTGGGCGTGGTTAAAAGCTCACACTTCTAACAACAAGCCAAAGCGCTTGCATGCCCAACCTTAAAACTACGCACAACACAACAACCCTCCACAAGCCAGCCTCCAGCCTGTGTGAACCTCAAGAGCAGAACAGAGAGCCACATTCTGGGCCGCACCCACCAGTCATGGCCCACGTGGTACTTTACAAAAGCAAGGGCACTTGTCTGCAATGCAAATAACATAAGCATGTACACCCTATGGTATGTGCTGGATACTATGTGCACACACCTACAATGGGAGATGGACACCTAACCGTCTACCTTGTGACCTACGAGGAGCTGAACTGTTTTTTTTACCATTTGCAATACATTACGTGTACCAGAAGCATGTCCTACAGAAGGGCCCATGTGACTCTAGTAACTACATTTTTGTATTTACTGTTTGCTTGTATTTTTAGCCCAACCGGGGGAATGGCGGACCTGCCGGAGCCAGTTTCGCCTCACTCTCTTCACTAAAAACAGTAGCCCCTTTCAGAAGTATTTCACCCCTGGCCGCCGTCCTCTGAGTGGAAAATGTGGCAGATATTCCACCTATGTGGAGAATGTCGGGGACCTGTAAAACCGATGCTTGTTTGTACAGTCCCGGTAGACATTCCGTCGGCTGCCCTCCCAGCACCAGCGCCGCGTGCACGCACCACAATCCCAGCTCTTTTATTGCCAATTTTCCTTGACTCTTCCCGCCTAAACGCAGGGGCGGACACAGTTTCAGATTAAGAAATCAATATGTGAAGGGAGGGGCCTGCGTCAGATGGAGGCTGGAAACAGATCTGTAATGCCAGTAAATGGAAACAGGTGCTTTCAAGTGCAAGATGGCCGATGAGTTGGCGCGAGGTGCAGCTAAGCAAACACGGCCATGTTTACGTAGGGATTTTGCCATTGACTCGACGCCGGAGAAAGCTCAGGGTCAAAAAATGCCTGCCTGATCAGCTTTACTCCTGTCCTCTCTTTTCTTGACTCACACCTGAGTTCTGACACAGCCTGCAGCTTCTCACAGCAACATCACTCTTACAAGTCTCATCTCGCTCAAAACAATTTCAGTTCCTCACTTGGCTCTCAAAGAGGCTTCAAAGACACCTAAACCCTCTTCAGAAATGTTTTCCAGCTGTAAACCGGTTATTACCAGCGGTCTCCGCTCGAACAGGTTGGTCCCGGTGTCCTATGAAATATTTAGACTTTTTCAAAGTAACTATTGGCTGTGGATGATTGAGACCATACACACAGTGCAGGGCACAGCAGAATCACAACAGAGCCGAGATGCTTGAAATGAGGAGGTGTTGGCACATGCACAGTCGCAGGTCTTTAGATTGTACAATAAAGCAGCGCAGCAGTAGAAATACCTGGTCGCGCGCGTTGGAAGTCCTTTGCAGTTGTGCAGCGTTCAAATAGAGAGTGTGGGCCTCAGTGGTGTAACAAAACGTGAGGGGGCCTGCATAATATGCTGAAGGTGCCCCCCACACTCACATCAGTAGGAGCTGAGGGGGACCCTCTAGTATGTGTAAGCCTGAGGGTCCCCCGCAGAGCAGGGCCTCTGTTTCGCCCTTGGTGGGCCCTCTCCTCCCAGGAATGGGGATTTGTGGTAGGCTGACCTTGCTTGGGAATCTCTCAGGTTTTGTCACTTGAAGGTGGAGAACATGAGGGGCCGGTGTGATATATGAATGTATTGGTTTATTTATATAGTATTAATATTCATGCTGCCAGGCTCTTGGGTTCTTTCTTAGTTGGGTTGTCTCCTACTTCATAAAGGTGAGAAAAATCCATATTCCCAGCACCAACAACCTCAATTTTTTCAGATATATATTTTTAGAGGTTGGTACAAGCTTGGTTACAGTGATGTAACAAACACATCCCCATATGTGTATTGTTTGCAGGTATTGTATGAAAACTTGCTGTATATATTGTGACAGTATTTTTTCTTGGATTCAGATGAAATAAGAGATTCCACACCATGCATTTTACTACAGCGTTCGCAGTTTTTGTCTAGTACGAGACAACGGCTGAATTGTATTCTTTGAAGTTAAGTGTAGAAGCAATCTAATTGGTCAAATCTCACCATGACCAATTTTGAAGGTCAGCATGGATTTATCAGTACTGGTGAAGAATGTATGCTGGTGCGTTGTCCTGAAGAAGGTACCAAGACTCTTGTCAACATGAAGACAAGAATAGTATCCATGCATAAGAACCAAGGCTAGTGAAACCGAGGAGGAGGGATGTTTGCACTCGAGGAGTTAGACGGAGATGACAGTCTGGAGAACCTTCATGAAGATCAGGAAAGAACTCAGAGCTTCCACTCACTGATGCAGGAATTGTGCCTTTAACCCAGGTTCAAACCACAAAGATTTATACGTTTGAAGAGGAAGGGATCAGGGATCATTTATTTCAATATTGATTCTCTTTGTGAAGGACATATACATGCCCTGCAGTGCCAGAGTTTCAGAATACCTCGAAAATATTTATGCAGCTCTCATTTTGGCTAACTGTTCAAAAAATTGTTTATCCTGAGAATTCACCATGAATCTGGCCCCTGTGGGCCACTGTTGGGTGGACCTGCGCTACATGATCCTGGAAATTATGTTTTATAATAGTTATGACATTGACATAAAGTGCTGCGTAAAAACTGAAGTTCTTTGCTGGTTAAATAGTGAAAGACTTTTATCTGTACTACCTCGCGACCCAGATAAGGAATCGGTTTTTTAAATGTAGTTCTTCCTGTTATAGTCCAGTGGTGTTGTAACACTGTAAATAAATGGTGTCATTCAAAATTCGGTGGTCAAAATCTGCAATATTTGTCCATTTTAATATATAAGAAATAAAGATCTACTGGAGGGGCGCGGTAACCCACTAGTTTTAGCTCCGTTGTATGGCGGCGGACCTTCATTTGCACAGTAGACACCCTGTTGACATGCAACATGTGCTGCTTTCCATCATTGTTGAAGACAGGTTTGAAGCGAATGCAACTGATCCTGGATTACTAAATGCCTCATTACATAGTGCGAAGATTAACTCATGCTGCTAATGGAAGTGATCATATTACATATGCACTGAAGGCTTATGCGTCTCTTATGCTCAACGCAGGAACTGACAAGTGTCAGATAACCCACTGATTCATGGTCCTGTTGGACAAGACACACGGATTGATGCTGAGCAGTAGTTGCCAAATACTTGATTTCTCAGTGCAGTTGCACCTGGGAGGTGTGACTGCAATCATTAGCATCATTTCCATGTGCATTACAGCAGGAGCTGCTTATGGCAAGCAGAAGGAGTGGGCGCATGGAGGTGTGGGGAAATTAAAATGACATTAAAAATATATTTTTTTAAAAACACTTACCTTAACCCTGCGTGCCGCTCCGCTCCTCTGTCTCCGTCGCTGCAGGCGCAGGTTCCCAGCCTGCCCAGCGGCCAATCCTGATGCTGCTCAGAGCAGCGTCAGGATTGGCTGGGAGCACCCTGCCAGGGCGTGGTTTCTGGTGTGTTGCAGCAGGGGGTTTTGATGGTAAAGAAGAACATTTGTTGGTTATATTAAGCAACTCAATTCTACCAATTTAAGTTCTTTATTTTCACTAACAGTTCCAAGAGGTCTGTGGAGATAAACTGTGACTTGTGCACTTAAATCACACCCTCGGTTGGGGATTCGGACTGGACAGGTGCCTCCTTTCATCTTCTCTGTTCCCTGGTGGCAAGGTGGATGCAGGGGTCATCAGCAGGTCAGGAATATCTACAGGTGTTTGGGGTCACACTGTCTTCTTGACTGTACTAGTCCCTTGGCAGAGGACTAATGAATCAACAGGGCTCATTTCAGAGGATTTGGCTCATAGACATAACATCGGACCGCGATTCCCCTGCAGTGCAAGAGGTGTCTATGCCTTTCTGGTACTGGGAGTGAACCTCGGCCACCCATCATCCTTGCCCTGAAGGTCTATCTCGGTGAAGGGTAGGCGGCCACCTACTTCGAAAGAATGTTCTCAGGTTTCTTTCCATCCCTGGTTGTACCAGACTGGAAGTCACAGTATAGATCCAGCTCCATCACAAAGAACTCATGGAAAGCACTTCACTGAAAGGAATTAGTAGATCTTATGAATCTAAAAAAAAGAGCACTGTTTGCTGCACTTTAGCTTATAAAAGCACCGTAGTGTTTATTGAAGACTTCTGGCAAGGGAATGTTTTTTGTCCTTAAAATATGCCATAGGGCATGCATTTTAGAAAGATGAATTAAGATCAATGCATAGTTGCACTATATCGCTTTAGCTCTTTATACAACAATGTTTGTTGCACTTTTCCCCTCGATCGTGACCGAGTATCTATTTTGGTTCCCTAGAAAGGAAATGTAGTAAGGCCCTCGTTAGGGTTATTTGGATGTTTTGCAGAATATGGAATGATTATATATTTATATACATATATATATAGGAAACAGAGCAATGTATTGTTCGGAAAAATCATGGAATGTACATTAGAAAGATGGACAAAGATCAATGCACAGCTCCACTACTATATTTTTCGCTTTCTGCACTTTATGAAGCAAAGTTTGATGCACTTTTCTCTCAATGATGACCAAGTATTTATTCTGGACTTTAGTAAGGAAATGTAGTTCTGGCTACGTTAGGATTATTTCAATGTTTTGTAGAATATGGAATAATTCCCTATTTTGAAAGGAAATGAAATAATGTGTTGTTCGGAAACTGTGAAACTAACAAATAAAAAAAATAACAAATAACTCAGTTTTATGAATGTTTCGTCTCCTAAGACTGAGACCTACTTGGTCTGCCCAATCTATGTCTTAGATAGATAGGAGATAGAGGGCCTCTGCTCAAACTAAAATGAATCAACCATCACTGGTTACCTGCTAGGTGCCTGCTTTATATTGCCTCAAGTGTTTGCCAAGGGAGGAGTGTTTAATTTGTGCTTGTTGTTTTCGGTGTGGAGCACCAGCACTTATTTTTGAGGACCAGCACTTATTTTTCTGCCTCAAGCATTTACTGCGAACAAAAGACACCTATGGGAAAGATGGAGGAAGAGAAAAAGCGTCACAATGAGAGAAGGCAGAAAGTTGCAAGAGTGAGCTGAACGGGCAGGGAGTGACTGTAAATTGATAAAAGATGCCCGAAATGGCTTCAGAATTATGAGGCTTCAGTATATAGCACATTTAATTGCAGCAGCTGCGTGTTTAAGAGGAGGGCTTTGTGCACCGGCATGTTTTTATTTACAAATTAAGCACTGCAAGGAGCACTTCGGGAGTCTATAGCAGGTGGTTCATGTCATATGAAAGCCATAGATCCAGGTGTGACATTGTCTCCACCACTGCATACTGATCACCACATCCTGTGGAAGAGGTGGGATACAGGAAGTGAACGAGTATAAGAGGACAAGGAGGCATAGTTAGAGATGTATCAGAAAGACTGCTTTGAGGAGTAGAGCCCAGTGAGAAGCAGCCCTCTCCTCAGGTCACCGCACTGCACTTCCTCTGGGTGTGTCAGGAATGAGACCGAGGCATAGAGATAGGTGAGTGTAGGGTGACCAAGGGTCACATTAGTGTCAAGGGTTGGAAGCTGTGAAGATGTGTGCCCTTCTTGGTTGCCCGAGTGAAGGGTAACTCCTCCCAGTTACATGGTTGCACCCTGCACAGAATAACATGCATGAAAGGTGTCAGCTGTCTCCTTCAAGGGTCACAGGAGGAAACACATCTCCACATAAAACTTCTATGGCCATCTTGCACTCTTGGTTGAAGATAAACAAAAACACTGAAGTTATCCCAAGACACTAAATGCCCATTGGCACCAGTGAGGAGAAAAGAGGCAGACATACATCCTGAAGTCTTATCCAGTAGAAGTTCCAATAGCTAGTAGTCAAATATCAGGTATAGAATTAATAGCAGAAGGCAAAGAAAGCAAAAAAAAAAAAAAATCAGGGAATAATGAGTGTGTTGCAACATTTCTTTCTTACGTGATCGTCTCCTTCATATACAGTTATATATGTTACACATAGGAATCAACATCCTAGGAAAAGAGCACTACATTTTGGATTTGGAACATTGGAAAACATTCTGAGGACATGACACCATCCTGGAAAAGTCTATTTATAAATATTTTGCACAACGTTTTGCTGGGAATTTAGCACTTTTGTTTGGAAAGGGAAGAAACACCCCAGGGGTGACATCCTTTGCGCTGTGCTGAATTGTGCAGTCCCGCTGCTGCCTTTCATGGTCTGCTCTTCAAGTGATTGGCTGAACACCCCACCTAGTGACCAGAGCGCAGAGATTCCAGAACATACCAGATGACAACTTCGCCCAGCATGAGTTGCGTGCAGCATCCACATATACACTGTTAGCCACCGTAGAGAACTGCTCTCAGGATAGCTCTGGGTACATTTGTAATAGCTATGGAGCAGGATCATGTGGGCAGCTTGGCCTTTCCTCAGACCTCTGGAGAGCACTTCCTGTTGGAGTGTTGGAGGCAGGAAGTGGATGGAGTCAAAGACAGTGAAGCACGGAGTAGCTGAAGAGTGCCATGGTGGGAGGTAAATTCTATCAGAAAGAAACAAGAGAGCGGGTACTCGGATCATAAAAGGCTGGTTAAGATGGATGGTTCGACCAGTTTCTTTAACGAGAACACAAAGACATGGCTTAGTTATTCAGGGCTGCACAATGGCATCTCATGGGCAGAGCGAGAACGAACAATCTTGTGCTTGACTGGAGATATAAAGTAGTGGCGTATTGTAATGTAGCACCATTTCCATAAAGTATGTGCTCACCAATTATTTTTTCTTAGTGCTTTGATGCAGAAGTTATTGGCAGTTACGGCTCTACCAAGGTCTGGGCTCCATGGAAGATGCCCACGTCTACCAAGGTCTGGGCTATATGGAAGATTCCAGTGTCTACCAAGGTCTTGGCTCGGTGGAAGATGCCCATGTCTACCAAGGTCTGGTCTCCTTGGAAGAGTCCAGCGTCTACCAAGATCTGAGCTCCATGGAAGATGCCCTCGTCTACCAAGGTCTGGGTTCTACGGAGGCTGCCCTCATGTACCAAGGTCTGGGCTCCATGTAGGATGCCCACGTCTACCATGGTCTGGGTTCCATGGAAGATTCCAGCATCTACCGAGGTCTGGGCTCCATGTAGGATGCCCACGTCTACCAAGGTCTGGGCTCCATGTAGGATGCCCACGTCTACCAAGGTCTGGGCTCCATGTAGGATGCCCACGTCTACTAAGGTCTGGGCTCCATGTAGGATGACCATGTCTACCAAGGTCTGGGCTCCATGTAGGATGACCACGTCTACCAAGGTCTGGGCTCCATGTAGGATGCCCTCGGACAATGCCCAAGTAAGGAGTTAGTATAGTGGGAAATTAATATAAAGCTTTCCCTTTCATCGGGCTCTGTAGAGATATACGCGACACAGGCTTATACTACAGCTGTAGAGGATTCAGACTTAGAAGGCGGGAACAAATCTCTTTCTCACCTGTAACAAATATTAACTCGAGCTTCAGCGACCTGGACATCCGTATGCTAAATTCCCTGCTGCTCTGCTGTGGCCCAACTCTCCGATCATAAAAAATTACAAAATGTATTAATAAAAAAATTAAACACTCATAAATTTAAGGCAGGCACGTGAACCCTTGGACCGATGTATGTATGACCTCACTTGCAAGAGATCCACAGCATTTCCAGGACATACCACAACATGTCTACCTGAATGTGTTAATGTCAAGATTTGTCACTAAGCTGGAATGTGAGCGCCACACCATTTTTAGAGTCGAGCCTGCGTTGCATGCGCTCGCGCATGCGTATCTCAGCGAGACGCTTTAGTATTTAGAAAAGGGCTCGGAGCCCTGTCAACTTCACGTCAGTGTTTTTTATTGGTTTGTGGGCTTGCCTAATAAAATCTGCTTGCTTTCATTAGTCGAAGGCACGCATATGTCATGCCTTTTCTGGTAGCTAACCCTCCTCGAGCGCAGCGACCAAGTACAGAAAACATGCGAGGCTCGCTGTTTTCCATCGGGCTCGTGGACTTCTTTTTCTCTAATTTACGAGGGCGATCTCGCTTGGCAGAAGTCGAGCGCTTTACATAGTTAATTTCACTTTTTCGGGTTATGTACATAAATGCATTTTTGCCCGATAGGTGAAAAGTCGGGTTAGGAGTTTACAACGCGATCAGCTCTAACATGAGCAAACGCGAGACCCATTGCATTGTAAATGCTTGTTGATATTATAGACCAAAAAATGCATTGCAAGTTTGAGCTAAAATTTCGTCTGATGGAGACCATGTGATAACGCTCTTTAACTTCATGCCAGCTCGCTGGAACAACAAATCACCACAAGAACACCAAAAATGTGTCACTACTGACGCTGGTGGGCTGCGGGCCAGAGCTCCTTGGGAAGGCACTTAAACTTTTCAAATGAAATGTCATAAACTAACTCTGCAACGAAACCACTTTGGGTGTGGGCCCGATTCTTAGAAGTAATCCAATACACATGCTTTTATTGGTTAACTGGCAAAAGTAATGCAAACAATAACGATTCATTCTTGTTGGAATGTCTTTCGCCAATGATTAACTTAGAATTTATGATTCCCTGAGACACAATTAATTTTAAACAAGGAAACACGCGCGTGAATGTCTGACTTGGATTCCTCTTTTACTTTGGCTGCGGGGCAAAGCAAGTTCTCTGTTGCAACAAGAACTTGTTCTTTTGCATAGTGCCTCATTCCTACCTCAGTGATTTCAAAGTGCTAAACATCACTGGTATTATTATTTCCCGATGTAATTGGACCTCATTTTTCAACCAAGTAAGTTTAGAATGTTCACTTCACCTTGAAAGAATTGAAACTTGACATGCAAATCACTGCAGATATCAGAGGTGAGCATTTAACTCACTGAGTAACCTTTGCCAGCTATGACAGATCATGGTGCTTACAGTAACCAGCTGAGGTCCCAGGTGCCTGAAACAACCACCATGTTCCCTGGGGAAGACCTTTGAATCTTTGGACACATAGTTCACCTTCCACGCAGTGACAGCTACGTCTATGTTGAACAAGTTCTTTAAGTCACAGTTGACATGTTACAGAACACGCTTAATGGAGTCTTTAGGATTAAGCTACAGATTTCTGCAAAGTGGACACAAACTTTAGGCGCAGAGCGGTTCTCCGCCGTTTTGCATCTGAGATAAATCCTCCAGTAATCAATTCCTCACTTTCAAGTGCATTGGGTCCTTACAATGCTTATAGTTCAAACTGAGTCACCTTTAGACGTGGTAAGCCTAGCTGTTGCCTCACTGCGGAAGCCTAACCTTTAAGGAGTCTGATACGGACTCTTGTCGCGCGAGCAGATGGAAGTTGCGGATCTACTCTGACGGGTGCACGGCTGGTATGGGGTCTTGCTGCCCACTCGAGGGGTTGCTAATGGTTTTTAGGGCTGAGGACAGCGTGTTAAGGGTTTTTAAACACTGTCACCTGGAACTGTGCTATTTAGGATGCTGCAACCTCCATGCGTTGGGTCCAGTTGGACACTGGTTTCTTTGATGACGCTGTTGGTACTGCCAGGCATCTGGGGTCTAGGCTTTGTGCCCTAAAGCCCTAATCACCCTTCTTCAGAAGCTGGGCCCGCATTATCAGATCCTAATTACTGTTCGAAAAACACTTCTCATTAGTTATGCTTAGAATTTACAATTCATCATGGCTGCCATTTTCACCTCTAGGTAGCCATGTCACTTCCTCATACAAAGCATCTGGAATTTCTTGCTTCGCATCATGATGCAGTCAAAAACTTCGGCAGCTCTTCGTTGCTAGCACAGCCAGTTCCACTGTATGTTGGACTTGTTACTTATTGAGCTCTTCTTCAGCTTTGTATCCTATCTCCCGCATCATGTCAGCTTGCCTCCAGGTTTTCCCAGCCTCCAGGATGCGGTTTTTTTCCTGGATTCAGTGTCCCAACTCCGCAGACCCTTGTGCTTACATGTGGAGACTGTTTGGGATCATTGTGGCTACATGAGGGCTTCACCCACTCCTCTGCAAGTTAGATTAAAACCACTGGAGAGCCTTACATCCAGCTGTTGAAACAGGTAAAGGAATACAGTGGCCATCTTACTCCAGGTCATGATGGCTACTGTTTCCAGTTTGGGGTATTCATTAGACATCACTTGCATTTTGGTGTTGTAGTCTTGGTTTGCTTTCATTGAATTAATCAGACTACATGTGTAACCAGTGATCTGTAAGTTGAAAAGTTAGTGCTGAAGCAGAGATGACAAGGACTGAATGGCCTCTCTAGCTGAGTATGGCTGTGAGGTTGGTAAAAAGAAAGGTTTTCCGGGCTTTTGGGCGTCTGCTTTCTCGTGTTTTTTTCTCAAATGTATTTCCAGTTAGGACTGAGGTTCGCCTCCTTTCGGTGGCCATTTGTTTGCTGGAATGGCCCTTCAGATGAATAATGGTAGAGTCAAGTGGTAGTTTTCGAGGTTGTGGTTTTGGAAATAGGGTAAAAACTGAATTTCTTGAGCATGACACAAGTGCAAACAGTTTTTGTTAACCAGTCTGCTGTCGTGTAGCCGACAGCTGAGGTGGACGAATACCAAGGCTGCGTAGTCTCGATTCCACCTCACGCCTGTTATTCCACTAGCCTAAACGTCTCGCCTCTTTAGCTCAAACCTTTTCCATCCATGTGCTCCACCTTTCTCACTGCTTCCCTATCCCTGTTTCCCCCCTTCCTTTTCTGCTTTTCTCTCTCTCTCTTGCTCTGGATCAAAATCCTATGATGAAAAATAAATCCCAATCCCGAAAAATGACTACTGATACCCAACCTCTGCAAACACCAGCACAAATTAAGTGCTGCAGATTATATATAAATATATACTCTGCAGTGCTTAATTTGTGCTGGTGTTTGCAGAGGTTGAGTATTGGTAGTCATTTTTTTTTTTTGTCATACAAATAGATATAGATGGAGGTTCTGAAGCTGGCATCTCTATATTCCATCTTGAAATGTGGCAAAGAAAAGTCCTCTGCTCTGAGAAGAGATGTCACACTGTGGCTAAGATGCCGACTTTGGGACCTCCTGCACCTGGTTTCCAATCATGGCTCAGGAACTTGATGTAAATGGTGTGACTGTGGGGAAATCACTTAATCCCTCAATACAAATAATTATAAAGAAGTATGAAACTGAATTCAGTTGTAAATGTACGAAATATAATTGCACTGGTAAATGCAAATGTGTACATCCTTAATTGCGGATTAGTTGCATCGTATTGCTGCTTAGAGAGGTCCACTGTATAAAAATATCAACACATATGTGTGTGTGTGCATTTATTTAATGATAGATTACATATCACTTACTTTCTTCCCTTAAACCAGTTTATTTTACCACAGCTGTTGTCCCCTCCAAAGAGCAAAATATGTAGTAGGTATTCCATTAAACACACGCAGCATTGTTGGTTTTAGCTACCAAAGGAGGTTTCTGAATAAGTGATCCTATGGCTGAGATACACTAATAGTATCCAGATAAGATGTCCCCCTGATGAAGGATGTCTCCCCGTATGCCAGGTCCAAATGTCTGCAACTAGACCACCGTAGTTGCATGCCGGTGTTCCATGGAGTAGGCACCGCTGGAAACGAGAGCATATCAGTGGACTATAAAACGGGAAGCCAGACCAACGTCACTCTTGGAAAACTCAAATCCACAGATATGGCACTTCCAGTGACTGACAAGATGAAGTGTCTTCTATCTCTTTCGTGGTGCCACCTTTCCGTGCCTCAGACGTGGTCGGATACAAATCTTAACATTTCTTAATGATGTCCTTTTACCGCTGTCCTTCAAATGAGAACCTCTAGTTTCATTCTTTTTTTGTGTCAACTCTAGCAGTCTATATATTGTCCAACTTTATCTTCAATAATTCTATATTGCTATGGTAGAGAAGCCTATTGTGTATGTGTATTATGTTTCAGTGATAGTGGTGTAGACTGCTTCTTTCCTTAGGGAGTCGGTGGTTCCAGTGATTGACACCTTGAGGTGGCGTGATGAAGGAAGGAGCGGTCATGCAGGGTTTTGGAGAAGAAGCTCCCTTACTGTCCTCCTGATTCTTTGTCTCCCTCTTGTGAGGACAGCCCACTGTAGTTCTGAGGATAGAATGTCCCGTGTGTGTGCTGCGTTCGCTCACACGACCGCCCCACTACTGATGATCAGCGTTATTAGGTCTTTGCTGGGACACTGGCAAGAGCACAACTCCTGTAGTGGTTGCTGGGCAGTCCTAATCCCAAAATAAATGCATTTTCTGTTTTGAAGTTGGTCTGGGGGACCTCCCTGCGCTAGCAAAAACTATAAGAATCTTCAAGTTAAATACACACATTTGTGCAACAGTTGCATTACCCACAAAGCCAACTTAGTGATGGTGGAATTTCAAACATAACCTCCTGAGCTAGTATTGGTACTGATGACTGGGTCAGCGGGCGATAAACGCTTGCATTTTGACCTGCAGACAGCCTTTTCCCATCCTTAAACACAGCCGCCACCAGCAATAACTACCCTTGGTTACACAAGAGGCCTTGGCCGGGCAGAGGTAAGACAGTGAGAGACATAAATATGAGGTGCAAGCACCACACTGCTGACCTACCTGGTAGTCACAGCGCAGAGCTCCAGCGACAGATGAAGACCGCTATAGTATCTAATTGCATAAAAGTTGTGCTTAGGAGAATCCAATTAGGCAATGGAAGGATAAATACTTGTTTTATTTATGGACTACATAAGACTGGCTCCCAAAGTGACCTGTAAGTTCAGTGATCCTTCTCTACTCAAGATCACAATCGACTATTGAGTGCAGTGTACATCCCAAAAAATTAATACAATTGACTGCACCATTCAGCAGCAGCTTGGATGCTGAGGCAGGCTTTGAAACTGGAGAACAGACCGAATCCCTCCTGTAGTTCAATAATGAGAGAAAGTTCAATTGTACAACATGAGTTGAATAAATCTTTCAGTAAGCGTGTTATGAGGCTACGCGTGTTGTAAGACCTCTATTAGACTGCTTGTAATCTCGCCTCTTCTTTTCACTCTTCCCTGGGGCTTGCAATTAACCTATATTTGAGGATTTACTCAACTCCTTCTAATGATCAGTGTTTTCTTCTGGGTCCTCATAACAGACATTTGTCCGGTGCAAAAATCTTTCTGGTTTCGCGCCCTCTCATTTTTTAAAAAAGCGAACAAGGATTCTTGCTGTAGAACAATTCTGCTAACACATTAACCAGGTGTTCGGCAAAGGCAAGCTCTTACCCCTGCTGTGGGTACATTTGTTATTACAGAAAATGTGCCATTAGCCTGTGGAGGGCTGTGCTCCTAAAACTTTTCAGGGTCTTCAAAAAGTTCTTGCCCCTTCCTCTTTGAGGCCAGGTGGCCCTCCGTACGTTCTCCCAGGCTCAAACCTGGTGGTGTCTAACAACAGCGCAATCTCATAATGCTATTGGTGGAACAGTAGAGCACTGCCTGGCTCGAGCCTACCATTTGTACTGCAGGGTTTGCATTCTTCCGAGTAGCCAAAGAATGATTTACACAGAGGATCCAAGCAAAAAGGTGAAATTATGTGAGCCCTGAATAGAAGTCATCCTCATGGATCCTATTGTACCAAGCCTACTCACACCAACAACACCGCACCGAGATTGTAGTAGAGAATATTGAATCTCAAATGTTGAAGGAACAGAATTTCGGTACCACATTCTCGAGGGACAAAATATCAAAAGGTAAATGCACAGAGGGAAGTAAGTATTTACTATTCTTGGCTCTACATCTACGTACCCTGAAGATATACATCACCAATGTATGTTTATGTAGAGTTTAGTATAGAAAATGTGTAGAAAATTACCTTTTGAGATTTTATCCCTTGATACTGTGGCAAACATATTAGGTCCCATCGATATTTGGGTTTCGATATTCCCAGCCCTCACCCTCCTCCGATGTGCTCTTAGATGACCTCTTCCATACCCGTCACCTCACCCCCTACATTATCTCCCTATCCAAAAGTCAGGCGGCCGTCAATGAGTCTGATCAAACTCTACCCTAGCTGCGTCCACTGTCAGTTAGCAATTTCCTCCACCCATACCCTCTCTTGGTCCTCGCACCCCGTAAGTCTTTCCTCAATTTTTATCCAGCCCTATGAAATTCGTATGACTACCTCCTTATAGTTTGGGGCTTTGCAATGACACTGGTAATAGTGCTTTGACAATCCTGCTTTTTTGAGGTTGAGAGGCCCAGTGGAGATAATTAACTCCTAGCACTACCATGCAGTACTGTTAAAAATAAAAAAAAATGTCGACCTTGCCCACAGTTCTTGAAAGTCTGATCCAAAAAGTCTTGGTTCGTTCTCTGGTGGAAGTGCTTAGCTTTTACATGCACACGAGTGGTGAAGGTGCATCTGCATGCGCTATACAATAAGCTCGCCCATTAGGGCTGGCGTTAGCTCAGACCTCTTGATTTTAATTAAATTATTTACATAATATACTCACCTGAATGAGCTTTTAGTCAGCATCTTCAGCTATTGGTCTGTTGTGTCTTTCACTTTTTAATTCAGCACACTACAGGTTATGGGAAACGGCCTTTACTACGCGGCCGAAGCCATGCAGACTGTGACCACACAAGCGTAACCATGCTTGCCCTGAACCACGCATGTGCCTGAAACCCGCAAATGCGTGGTTAAAACACCATGCATATGCGTGGTTCAGGCACACATTGGGGAGAGGAGTGTGGCATGGGGCAACCATCAGTACACCTGGGCCACAGGCTAACTTCACTGTGAGCAGTGGCATTCTGCTGTTTAACAAGGAGCACATCCGCTCAAAAAGTAGTGTCATGCAGCGCTACAAATTATTCTGACAATGTGCTTTTTCCAGACAAAAAAAATATATTTTCCTTTTAGCAAATTTTCTTGTATATTCCCTAATAATAATGTTTTACAAAACAATGACAAAACAAAATAAGCACTGTTAAAGCAAAAAGGCAGACAGACAATGCCAGACCTTTGCCTGTGCTTGTTTATTTCATGAATCCATTTATTAAACATGGCAGTGTTTCCTCTGTGCTGTTAATGATCCACTTAAATTAAATAGAATGCTCCAAAAGCTTGAGGCAAAGTAGCAGTGTGTGCAACCTGGCACTTGGGGTGAGCTGCTCAGTCACGCCATAAAATTCTGAAAATCGAGGAGTAGTTCAGTTCACAGTATGCATTATACAAAATAATTTATTAACTACCTCTTATTTCCTTTATTTACTGTGTAAAGTTGGTGATTACTGCTAATTACCCTGTCATACTATAATATATGTACCCTGGAAGGCTGCCATGCAGTCTTTTGGCATAACGTGTCACTTGTCAACTATGGTTCCACGACCCGCCTACCTCCAGGCTACAACGAAAGTACCTACCACTGGTTCTGCCTTGGTTGTTAGCAAATGGAGCAGACAGACAGCATGTTACTAAGTGTAATAGATTTCCATTGTGATAAAACTTCCAAAAATCACTAGATCGAAATTACCACTACTGAGAATATCGCTACAACAAATAAGGTACGTGCAAGAGTAAATGTATTTAACTAACTATAGGAAGCTGGCTCTGTACAGACTATATCAAAATGCGATATAGTGTGCACAGAGTCCAGGGCTTCCCCAGAGGCTTAACAGAGGCTAAATAAAGTAGATAATACTAATGCTCTCTTTAGTGGTAGTGTGTTCGAGCAGTTAGGGTTATCAGGCGGTAGTGCAGTTAGGCTTATCAGAGAGTGGTACACACACAGCCAAGAAATGAGGCACACACTCAATTACTTACTCCAGGCCAATGTATTTCTATTGGAAAAATATGCTTTGTTACTTTATTTCTAGAACCAAGAGGATCGTGTCAGGTAAGTACATTTGCAAGTAAGTATCAAGCATTTGTATCAAAGGATCCCCAACCTCGCCCAAACCCTACCACCCAAAACCAACGACCCCAACACCGCCGCCCTCAACCTCAAGCAATGGCTCGACGACTGCGCCAACACCCCCGCTCCACTCAAGAAAACCAGCAACACCCGCGTCAACAAGAAAGCCTCCTGGTTCACCGCAGACCTCCAGGCCTCCAAATGAGAATGCCAGAAAGCTGAGAAAACCTGGCGCCAAGAACAATCAGAGAGCAACTTCACCGCCCTCAAATCAACCATGTGCAAACACCACCAGCTCATCAGGACCACCAAAAGATCTTTCTACAAAGAACGAATTGACAACAACACACACAACAGCAAGGAGCTATTCAACATCATCAAGGAACTCACCAATCCCAAGTCCTGCTCCACCAACCCTCCCCACTCACAAGACCTCTGCGACTCCCTCTCCATCTTCTTCCACCGCAAGATCACAGACATTAATGGAAGCTTCGCAACGCCGACCCCCACCACCACCACTACCGATATGGTCGACCCCATTGTACCCTGTTGCACCAACGTACTGAGCGCCTGGACCCCCACCAACAATGAGGAAACCACCAAAACCATGAGCACCATCCACTCCGGCTCCCCCGCAGACCCCTGCCCTCCCCACGTCTTCAATAAAGCCAGCCAAATCATCGCACCCCAGCTCCGGACCATCATCAACAGCTCCTTTGAGACCGCCATTTTCCCGGAAAGCTGGAAACACGCCGAAGTCAACGCCTTACTCAAAAAGCCCAAAGCCAACCCTGAAGACCTCAAAACTACCAACTTATCTCCCTACTCCCCTTCCCCGCGAAGGTCATAGAGAAGATAGTCAACAACCAACTTTCCCGCTTCCTGGAGGACAACAGCCTACTCGACATCTCCCAGTCTGGATTCCGCTAAAACCACAGCACCAAGACCACCCTCATCGCCTGCACCGACGACATCAGGACCAGGCTAGACAAAGGTGAAACAGTTGCCCTCATCCTCCTCGATCTCTCTGCAGCCTTCGACACCGTAAGTCACCAAACCCTCCGCACACACCTCTTCGATGCCGGAATTGACCACAGAGCCCTGGACTGGCTCACCTCCTTCCTCTCCGAGAGAACACAAAGAGTTTGCCTCCCCCGTTCCGGTCAAAGGCCACCAAAACCATCTGCAGAGTTCCCCTGGGATCCTCACTCAGCCCCACCCTCTTCAATATCTACATGGCTCCACTCACCAACATCGTCCGATCCCACGGCCTCAACATAATTTCCTAAGCTGACGACACCCAGCTCATCCTCTCCCTCACAAGGAACCCCGCAACTGCCAAGAACAACCTCCACACCAGACTCTTCGCTATTGCCAACTGGATGACAGCAAGCCACCTCAAGCTGAACTCAGAAAAAAACAAGATCATCATCTTCGGCCCCAACAAGTCAGCATGGGATGACTCCTGGTGGCCAGCCACCTTGGGGTTTCCCCCAACACCCACCACCCACGCATGCAACCTCGGCTCCATACTACACTCTTCACTTTCCATGACCCAGCAAGTCAACGCCATCTCGTCCTCATGCCTCAACACCCTTCGAATGCTCCGCAAGACCTTCAGGTGGATTCCCGTAGAAACCAGAAGAACGGTCACCCACGCCCTCGTTAGCACCAGACTGGACTACGGCAACACCCTCTACGCGGGAACAACGGTCAAGCTCCAGAAAAAACTCCAGCGCATCCAGAACCCCTCAGCACGTTTCATCCTCAATCTCCCTCGCCACAAACACATCTCTGCCCACCTCAAGGACCTCCACTGGCTACCCATCGACAAAAGGGTAATCTTCAAATTCATAATCCTCGCTCACAAAGCTCTCCACGACACCGGACTGGCCTACCTCAACAATTGACTCATTCAACTTCCACATCCCGACTCGCCAGCTCCGCGCCGCCAACTTTGCTCTCGCAACAGTCCCTCGCATTCACCGCACCACAACCGGCAGCAGATCCTTCTCTCACCTCGCAGCCAAAATCTGGAACTCACTCCCCACCAACCTACGTAAGACCCAGTAGCACCCCTCCCCCGCAAGCGCCTTGAGACCCTTCCGGGTGAGTTGCGCACTCAACAAATAATTGATTGATTGATTGATTGAATGACACTTCGTTTAGATTTCGCAAATAAAACAGTTTACAGGCAAGTAACACTTCATTTTTGAAAGTTGACACTGCAATTTTCAGAACAGTCCTGGGTGGGGGGAAAGTGTTAGTGCTGTTTAGAGGTAAGTAATCGACTTACAGTTCCAGTCTTAGGCTTAGGATGTCCACTGGTCGGGGTTCAGGATGACCCAAAACTTACACCACCAGCAACACGGGCAGCCGAGTGCAGAGGTCAAAGTTGAAGTTAGATTTAGAATGGGATCCTATGTAGACTGAAGGGCACTCGGAAACAGATCTGCTGGCAGGTAAAGTACCTGTGACTTCAGAGGACAGACCTGGGAGGTTTAGCTGAGCACCAGGGGGGCCACAGGTCAGCACCAAACACACACCCTCAGTGGCACTGGGGAGACCGGGAGCAGGCATTGTTTCTGACTCCAGGGGCACAAAGGCCCTCACCCCATGGGGTCAGACATTCATCTTTTAGTGGCAGGCTGGCATAAACTGGTCAGCCTTATACTAAAGGGTTGGTTAAAATAAAGGGGCATCTCCAATATGCCCTCAGGGTGCTATGTACAATAAATCCAACACTGGCATCAGTGTGGGTTTATTGTACTGAGAAGTTTGACATCAAATTTCCCAGCCTTCAGTGAAGCCATCATTGAGCTGTGGAGTTCCTAATGACAAACTCCCAGCCCATGTACACAACATGGCCACGTGCACTTACAATGTCTAAGAATGGACTTTGTCACTGTAGGGGCATATTGGTCATGCAGCTATGCCTTCGCCAGTGGTATAGTGCACCCTGCCTTAGGGCTGTAAGGCCTGCTAGGGGGGTGACTTACATATGCCATAGGCAGTGGTTGGTGGGCATGTCACCCTGGGAGGGATGGCATGTTGACTTTACCTTTTCCTCCCCACCAGCACGCACAATCTGCATTGGCAGTGTGCAGGTGCTTGGTGAGGGGTTTATTGGTGTGGCACAATACATGCTACAGCCATTAGGGACCCTCCCTGTTCACAGAGCCCTTGGTACCACTGATACCTTTTCCAAAGGATTTAACTGTGTGCCATGGGAGTGCCAATTGTGGGAACAATGGTACAGTTTTAGGGAAAGAACACTGGTGCTGGGGCCTGTTTAGCAGGATCCCAGCACACACTCTGTCAAGTCAGCATCAATATCAGGCAAAACGTGGGGGGGTAACCATGCCAAAAGGGGCACTATCCTACACAAACCCCTTGTAAATCCCTAATTACTTATGTACAAACAATCACTGACCTTAAAGCTAACAGTAACGCTTAACAGTATTTAACAGTATCCTAAAAACTGGTCTACCCATAGCTCTTGACCTAACCCAAACATTAGCATTATGCCTAAGCTGTCCTCCTTAATCCAAATCCTCTAACATTTAACCTAATATTTACTCCAATACTAGACCTAACCTTAGGCCTAACCCTAACATTAACATAAAGGCTAAGCCTCCTTGGTCCAGGTCCTAACCATCATGCTACCCCTACACTAGGCTTATCATACATTGTAACTTAACCCAAAGAATAACAATCTGTTGAAGTCTACTTCTCTAACTCAAACCCATCCCAAATGTTCCCCCAACCCTAGTTCTAGCTACAACTCTGAACATAACCACAACATAAACATTAAGAGTAAGCCGATTTCCCTAGCCCAAACTGTAACCATAACACTATCCAATAACCCTAGGCCTAACCATACCTCTAGACCTAACCCAACCATGAACATTAAGGTGCTCATTTCGACTTTGACGGTCTTTCCGAAAGACCACCAAAGCCGCGGGCACCAAAAGACCATCAGTGCTGGCGGTCCGAAGACCGACCTATTACGATGTCATGCCGATTTCCACCCAATTTCGGGTGGAAATCGGACAACGTTGGCCTGGCTGACGTCGTAATAGAGGCGCTTTCCACCGCCAGCACCGCCACAACAACAGGATGGCGCCTGCTGTATTACGATCCATAATACAGCACGGCAATTTCCTGCACAGCGGTGCGGTGCTGGCGGTGGAAAGCGCCGAGACCCATCTCCTCCCGGACACCACCTCGCCAAAGCAGGTAAGTTGATAGTCTGAAAGGGGGATTGTATTGTGATGTGGTGTCTGCGTGTGTGTATGAATGCAGGGGGGAGGGGGCGTTGTGTGTGTGAGTGAGCTCGTGTATGTTTGTGTGAATACGGAGGGGGGAAGGGGTTGTCAGTTTGAATGCATGCATGCAAGTGTATGTGTCTGAGTGCATGTGTGCGAGGGAATGGGTGTATCTGAGTGCGTGTTTGGGTGCGAGTGTGTGTGGTATGTAAGCGAATGCGTGGTCGTGTGTCTGCCGGCGACAGGAATGGAGATTCCTATCGCCGGGTGCATGACTGCCAGCATTTTTGTGGCGGTGCGATCACCACGAAAATGCGGGCGGTCTGCCGAGTCGTAATACCAATGGCGGTATTACAGCCACCGCCGGGCCGGAGGTGCTCACCTCCGGCCCGACGGTATGGATGGCGTTTCGGCAGTTTGGCTTCGGCCAAACCGCGAAGTCATAATATGGCGGTCTGTACCGCCAGCCCAGCAGTCCAAGGACTGCCAGACTCGTAATGAGGGCCTAAGTCTAAGCCTCCCTGGTCCTGACCTTAACCATAACACTACCAATACCGTAGGCCTAACTATAAATCTTGACATAACCATACTATTACAGTAGGCGTAACTGTACCTTTCGGACTCAAATCCTACCCCTAACATTATCCTTCACCCTAGATCTATCTATAACTCTGAACATAACCACAACATAAACATCAAGACATTAAGCCTAAGCCGACCTCCCTAGCCCAAACTCCATCCCTATCTTATTACCCTGGCCTTCCCATACTTCCTGACCTTACTTTATTATTAAGAATAATATAGCTAACTTCACTGTGAGTGAAGACCTTCTTTTTTTTTTTACAAACAGATCCACACAAATGTGTACCCTTCACTTCCAAGGACTGCAATGCAAAGTATGCCTTATGAGGCAAAAATATATTTTTCTTTTTTAGCCAATGTTTATTTTTTATATTGGTTTGAGTTTGGCATCATCTCAAAAATAAAGTTTTTCACAGCCATGGTAATACAAAACAAGCAATGACAACAACAAAAGACTGCAGCCACCGCCAGAACTGTTGCCTTGCCAATGTTTCTTGAATGTGCAATTGTGTTTGATTAGCATGTAATGCTCCATAAACCTTAAAGAAAGGCTGACATTATTGTTTTGGTATTATGCTATGCACTATTCTTGAAGGTGTTGATGTGTTTGATCAGCATTTAATGTTTCGTAACAGTTTTAGCAAGATTCACACACAAAAGTTACAACCAAAATAAAATAAATACATTTCCTAGACCTGATTTTCTTAAACAAATTTAGAATATATGTTAATATTTTAAAAACTTACTGTCATGCTTTTTCCCCAACTCGAGTTAATAAATGTATTTGCTAAGCCTCTTTTTGTTTTTATTAGAAATAGGACTTCAAACTATTAAGATAGCTTTCTGTGACCACCATCCCAAATGCGTCTCCCACTGTTTGGAATGATTGTCTTTTGCAGTGCACTCGTTGGTTGTGGTGGGTTAAGACGATGCCTGGAGAAACTTTTCACAATGTGAAAGGTGGTGTTGAATAAGTATATGGTTGCCTTGTTTAGGCATGACCCAGCTCCTTAAAGTTGTAGAAAACAGACCTGTGTTAGTGGTAGTTTGGTGTTAACCCGTAAGGATTGTCCTACTGAAATGCAATTTATGATGATTGCTATTGGTAGTCTATGACAACTAGTGTTGTCTTCCTTTCAGACAGGTGCCCTGCTCAGTCTTTCAGCACAGCCATCCAGCTCTTAGAAGTTGCCAATATAAAGCCAAGTCACACTCATCAAGGCTTAAACACACTCCCCTGGAGACACATGTATTCCACTTTCTTTACCATCATTCTCCAGGGTCTTAATTAATCTGTGGGTCTACCAACTACCGGAGGTACGGCGATAGGGCGCCTGTTCACACCGAAGGGCGCCAAACACCTCACACATTTCCAAAGACACTTTCATCACCATTGAAGCAAGGTGCTCTAGATCAAGGAAGGAAATTGAGCCTTCTCTTCAATGTAGGTATTAAAAGGCAGCCATGCTTGGACTACAGGGGACCTCTCACACTCTAGAGCCTCACTGAATTTGCTGAACTAATGTCAGCTACACCCTTTTGTTCTTTCCCACAGTGCTTTATAAGAACATTTAAATATGCCATTGTTATTACACATTGAAAGTTGTCACTCATTTTAGAGGCTGGGAAAACTATAATGTGCGCCTGGACATCCCTCGCTAGAGCTACGCAATATGCTGAGATATCTGTGACAGCGGGGAAATAATAACATTTTTAATGTATATCTGTTTGGTTCAATGACCACTTCCTGGCTCACACTCCCTACCACACATCTGATCCTCTTTTTACTGCTAAATTCCTTGATCTTTTGTTTTGGAGGGAGTTTCCCTTGGCCAACCTCCAACAGCTTTCCTTTTCAAAAAGCTGGAGGTTGAGCTTCTCAAATGATTCAGACGGATTTGTATTTTTTTCAGATTTTTATTTCTGCCAAAACATGCAGGTCTACGCATGTGATAAAGCTGTCCTTGCCTCTTGTTTCTGACAGCGATAGGAGGCAGCCCTGCAAAGGCCCGGGGGATGGGTCAGCCAAAGCTCGGAACCGTTAGGAGCGCTCAGCCGTTAGTGGGAGCATTTAAAATTTAAACACAGACACGCCTGTGTGTGTGCAGCTGGGAGGGGCCTGTTGCAAATGTGCACCTGTGAAAGCTGAGTTTCATAATTGACAACATTTGGGAGGAGGAAAGAGGTAGATTTTGAAGAAAAAACCATGAGCCTTTATTTTCCCCATTGACTTCCTTTGAAGTGAATACAATTTCCAGCAGGAGGCAACCAAAATAACACAATTTTTGGCTTTAATAATCCAGAAACTAATCCTTGAATCAGGTGTATAGGCATGTATGGAATGCGGTGTGTCTCAGCTGCACAAGGCTTAGGGAGGCCCAGATATTCGGGGACAGTTCAGCTTTTTCAGCCCCTGTTCTCACAAATTTAACTCAAATTAGTACTTTGTGGTTTTCAGAGAGTATTAACTAGGGGTGGCTCCTCCATAAGGGCTGAGAAGCATCGCCCTCTCCGCCAGCAGCGGCAGCTGCAAAACCTTTCAAAGAAAAGGATAATAAACAATGTTTATTATCCTTTTCTTTGAAAGGGGTGGGGCCACGGGGTGACGTGCACTGAAGGGGAGTTCTCACTGCGCATGTACGTTTGGCCGGCCATCTCGGGCCAGCCAAACACACATACGCAGTAGGCTCTGTTAAGCTGAAGAGAGCCTGCACAGGCTCCCAGTCTGCCTGGGAGCGCCCTGGCTGGGCGCTCCCAGCCAATCCTGACGCTGCTCTGAGCAGCGTCAGGATTGGCGCAGGGCAGGCTGGGAGCCTGTGCCTGGAACGACAACGGAGGAGAGAGGAGCAACGCGCGGCAGAAAAGGTAAGTTTTATTTTTTATTTTTCTTTAATAAATGTTAATGTTTTAATGCCCCACTCCCCTCGCGCACCCCCCACCCTGACCCCAGGAATCCCCGCGAGCCACTACTGGTATCAAGTGAAAATAGAGGGAGCAAGATTTCCGTGTGTTGCTGCACAGAATTAGAAGCCCACTGCAGAAAGCAATGTAGCTAACAGAGATGACACTGATGTCATGTCATGTCGCGTCATGTCCTGTGGGTGGGAGCTATCACCGGGGAAGGGATCCTGCCGCTGAGCAGGTTAGAAAGTTGGCAGCCTAGGGCTTGGCGGGATTACTCGAAGATCCAAGTATTCAGCTTCTTGTGGAATTCAAAAAGTGTGGAGGAGGCTCCGGTGTGCAGGGGCAGGCTGTTCTAAGCATCAGGGGCGATAAAGGCGTGGAATCCCGCAGAGCTGCGGTTCTGTGTGGGAGGGAGGTGTGCGAGTCGGACTCCGACAGAGAGGGGGTGCCTGGAAGGACTGGGTGCACAAGTTGCATTTAATTCCCATTAGTAGAACAGTGTGTGTTACTGAGTGCTGTCAGTCAAGTCATTCCATGCCCCCCAATCGACCCAAAATTGCAGTCCTACATCTATGTTTGAAGGTTGTCATGGTTTTTGAAATACAAAATCTGGACTCAGTAACATTGCTGAATGTTGGGAGCATACCGACAGGAATTCAGGGCTGAGACAGGCAGACCGGCGATCTGTATTGTTCCTTATTGACTTGTAAAACGAGGGGGTGATATTGTCTTAATGGCATTTGTAATGCACTTTCTGGCCCTGCTTCAGATACTTGTATTTGGTAGTATTTGTACAGTGCGTCGTGCCCATGACGAAGCTTCCAAGCACTTTTGTATGTAAGAAGCTACTCTGATTGTTGTGTTTCGCTGGTAGAATGCACGAGGTTTAGCATAGACTTTGGACTCACAGGTGAGAAACAGAGGGTCACAAATGTGTCGTGGGTACGTGGCCTAAATATCAATCAACATGAGATAGAATCACGTTGGCATTGTACGCACTAGCGATTAATAATGTCTACTATTATGTTTTAACTTTTTTTAATTTGCCTTGCTACAAAACAACAATATAGGTCGATAGCAATTCATCTACTCTACCTCAGTACACAACAGTTTTTTTTTATATTTGACAGTTTGATAGACTGGAATCATCTCTGTAGGTCTCCGGTTTCATATTCATTGTTAGAGGGAGTGTACTTAAGGCCACCACTGGAATTATGCGGCAGGGAGGACCAAATTATGCAGAAGAGTTGACTAAGCAATGCGGCAAGACAAGAGTTGTATGGAATAATGCCGTACATTTTGTGTCAGAATTCCGTCATGATTTTTGAATTTTTACTCAGATGTTTTCTCCCAGTGAAATTAACCTTCTGAGTGTCCACCGGAAGTGCTCCAAATGTGTACCTCAGCAAAGCTGTGCTTGCTGTCAGGGCAACAACTCTCATACTCAGGCAATCTGTATGAGGGGTCTTTGAGGGGACTGCAGGTGGTACCAGCATGGTTAGAGCTCTGGGCTCAGGACATTTACCCGTCCTTGTGTGGAATGGTTCTTTGATGGCATTCGCTGCTGAAGTCCATTAACTAGCCTTATTTCTCACACGTCCCATCCACGCATGTAGTGTGTAGTGCTTCTTTGTGACTGAAGGCTGTCTTTTGTTCATGGGAGGTATGCCAACAAATCTCTGTACGGAATCCCTCCCCTGAACCAGTCTGCCCACCGCTCCCCTTTGTTTATGGTAGCTTTCACCAGCTTCTGAGGAACCTATCACTCCTCATCTTCCGGTGTTTCTGGCTGTCACCTAGCAACAAGAGTCTGATGCTGGACTCAAGCTCCCTCTGAGCGACATCCACATTTTGACAAATCCAAACTGGACCAAACTCAGAACGCCTTGTCCATAAGCTTACTAACAGTGCACAAAGCATGCGAATTCCTCACTACCCAAAGCTGGAGAATTTTAAATCTGAAAAGTAGAGAACGTGTGTTAGCGCAGGCCTCACACTCTGACCACCAACGTTGGTCAAATATTGGTCTACTGTAATTTATAGATAATTTGGCCTTAAAGGATACAGTGTACATCAACTCAGACCAGATGTACTGCTAGGGAGAGAACCGTGAATGGGTTAATGTCTTCCCATCAAGCTGGGAACAAGTCATAGCGCTTACTACCACTATGTGGGGCACTGAAGCGCTTCAGTGATAGGGACCACTACAGCTCTCTGAAGCCCTCATGAGGTTTGGCGGATGACATGTGAGTGGCACTGTCATTCAACAATGGACTTTTTTCCGGAAGCACTAGTGTGCCTGGAATGGGGTGGCCGAAATTGCCATTTTTTCCAATTTCGTAATCATTGTAATTTTTGTGACAATTACGCATATTACGCAAAACACGTCACCATCCCTTGGATGGCAGATGGTCTGTATGAAAATTGTACACAAAGGCGCACCTCACTCAGAAATCTCACGCACGGTACTACACGGATAAATGGTTTTGAGCAGAAAATTCTCAGGGCCGTAGCACACATCCGTCTCATAGCCCCGAACAGCATTTTCAGCTACAACCAATCTCCTGTGGGAGAAAATAAGGCGCAAAAACACATCCGTCTAGGGAAAAATTACAGAAAATGGATGGACCTCTATGGGAGAGAATTAATCAAAATGACGCCAGTAACAAACATTTCGCACAGGCCTCGTCTGGAATTCTTTAAATGTACCACCCACCTCTGAGGATATGATAACAGCAGCTAGACTGACTGCACGAGTGTGCATTGCTGCACGCCACCTGTTCCACAGAAGGGGGTGTAACTGGCACACACAAACCTGAATGGGTGTATTATGCACAAAAATGACATCTATCCCCGCCACGTGCTGCCAGGCACCTTCCAGAAGGATCCAAGCCACACCTGTTCAGACAACTCAGGACTCATTTACAGCCCAAACACTACCGTGTCCCTGGAGATAGTGATCAACACCCATCTGTTGTCATCCATTGATGGATATAAAAGAGGCTTTACAGGGGACCCCCTGATCTGGAAGACCACCTTATCCACAGTGGCGGCTCCTCCGCTAATGCAGAGGAGCCCCCCCCCCCCCCCTTGCCAGCAGCTGCAAACCTTTCACTGTAAAACGATAATAAACGGTGTTTATTATTATTTTAAAGTAAAAGGGGCAGGGACATGGGGCTGTGACGGGGACGAGGGGGAGTGCACATCTCCTCAGTGTGCATGTATGTTTGGCCGGCCGTCTCAGGGAGTGCACTCCTCCTCAGTGTGCATGTATGTTTGGCCGGCCGTCTCAGGCCGGCCAAACACACATGCACACGTGTCTTTCCAACCCAGCAACGCAGGCACTGCCTTGCTGGACTGGAGACAGCAGACAGAGACTTCCACTCTGCCATGGAGCACCCTGGCTGGGCACTCTGTCCAATCCTAATGCTGCTTTCATGCTGCCAGCAGAATGAAAGCAGCATTAGGATTGGATACAGGGCAGGCTGGGAGCCTGCGCCTGCAGTCCAGTCTAGGAGCGGATGTGAGTGGCGCGGCACGGAGCCAAAAGGTAAGATTTTTTAAATTATATAATTTTTTTTGTCAGGTCCCCTCCTCACACGGCCCCGTCCCTTTTCCCTCCTGTGAGCTGTCACTGCTTTCCCACCCCTTAAAGGGCCTGTGTATGGGTCAGGTGGAAACACCAGGCATGATTTTACTTGCCCGAAAGGCTGACAGGTAAATTTTGTGTAGGTCCTAGAGAGACTGCAAGCACCACTGCAACCTGGCCCCGTCTAACACCCGCCTAAGGGGAGCAGGGAATGCCTCCTGGGCAATGTACCAGAATAGTGTGGCTTAAGTATTGTCTGACAAAAAAAAATCATCCCAAATGTCGTTTACAAAAATATCGACCCATGATGTTGATAGTATGTTATGAAAATGTATAGAGCACATAGCTACCCGAAGGCCTCCCAGCACTAATTGAAAATGTATGCCCAATTGGGGAATATTTTTGTAAACAATATTTAGGCCAAAATATTTATATCAGATGACATTTTTAATATTGATATTCTGGCATACAAGTCACTCACTCACCAGAGATCCCCTGCCCCTCTCCCACCTCCACCTGCTGTGGTGCAGGGGAGTAGTGCGGGCTGGAACTGGTGATTCTGAACCTGGGTGGGTCCAACTCCAGCCCAGTGCGGCTGGTAACTGGACGTTTCTCAAGGTTGTTGTGGTCCATGGTACAGAAAGTGTTGCATCAGATAGCGAGGACCTGTGCCAGTCTTTATGAAATGCACCATATATGCCAGGGACTTCGCCTAGTTGCACCATTTGTTACTACGCATTGGGCGGTGGGGTGAGGTGAGCACTCCAATCTTTTTTTTAAATTAAAATAACACTGATAGCACCAGCTAAGCTGCCATTAAAGATTGGAGCAACTGCTTGGGAATCCATTCAAGGCTATTTGAGAGAGGGCACCATTTATTTGTGTAGGGCTGAACAGAGGTGTTCCCTTTGACCTGCCAATTCACTTGGCCAATTCAGGATTAATTGTGCTATCGATCTTGTGTATGGTTTGTAGATTGTGCACATGCCTCAACTACTCCCACTTTAGCCTAGGACCAGGTACATGTGTCCGCCGCTATCTTTTCATGGCATCTGGCCATATGTTATCCATGCAAATGAACCCTAACAAGACTACAAAGACCACAATGCTGTTAAACACGTTGAAAGTATCCTCACAGCCCTCCTATGGCTTGCCCCAAAACCCACTGAAGTGCTGGCACCTTTGCTGTGGTTGTGAGAACTACCTGGACTGCCGCCAAGATGCTCTTGGCATGAAGTTTTTGGACTACAGAGGGAGGGCCTATCTTGTCTTAAGGAAAGCTTTGGAAGAGACTCTCTCAGAGCATGCTCACACATAAGCAAAGGAAACATCACATTTAATGAATATTTTGGAATTTACTAGACTGAACAAGTCGCTTATCACTGGCAAATATGTTCTGTCTCGGAAAGTCCTTTAAGGGCAAAATGTTGTAGTTCAGCTGACTGTTTCGCTCAACACTCCCCAAAGCAGCCGCCCATCTCATAGTCAGGAGGTGGCCTACAAGAGGGACACCTGGCCAATGTCAGGGCTCCCAGTCTACAAAGGGGATACAGGGTTCATAAAGCAAGCATGGTCCACCGATGGCAGCACGGCAAGGGAGGGCTCACGGATTGTGACAGATCATGAATGCCAACATCAAGAACATTTCTGATTCAGACCTCAATGGAAACAATGATTCCATCGAAGTTACTCATTACATTTTAGGTAATATCTAAGGGGAGCTGTAAATGTTATCCCAAGCAACATGTAGTGCTGAAGAACGCACACTCCTGAAGAGTACAGTATCCTAAGTAACATAATTGCACTGAAGAGTAGTTGAATCATTAACATAAGTCAACGTTTCGACACCTGGTGTGCTTTAGCTCATAGTGGGTCTTCATCAGGACAAAATATAGAGCACACGCCCTACACGCTCCATCCTAGATGGGTTGTTTGGTCTACTAGGCCGAAAAAGCAGAATAGGCAGTCTGGGAAACACTTTTTTTTTCCAATTGTATGACTTGTATCGATGGGGTCAAAAGATCCCCTGAGGCTCGTGCACTCTAGCGCCTGAAGGTGTAGAATAAAAGGTTTGTTGACTGTTGGTTATTAATAAACTGTGTTTCAAATCAATAATGTTGCAGAAAAAGTTGAAAACATTTGTCAAGTCAGGCCATTCGCTTTTGCTGCTGCCGATGTTATTCAGATGCGAGTCCTGCTTTTTCATCACAGCTCACTACCCCACAACTCACTTGCACTGCGCATTCTCACTTTTTCCTTCGGAGCACCTCGGTTTATTTAGATACTGATTAATTGTGAAATCTTGCAATAATTTGGATAAGGTGCAGCGCAGATAAAGACATTGTTCCAACTTTCCATATGTTTCAGCTAAAGCATTCCTGTCCCAATAGACATTTCTTTTTTTCCTTTCAGAAGGATACTGAACCTTGGAGACACTCAAAGATGTGGGCAAGTGGCAAACAGATGTGAAGGTGGGCATTTCAAGGGGCACTTAAGAAGACCTGCCCTGTTCACTTGTAATGCTCAAGCTGACAGGGCGAGAGGGACCCGACGTGTGACTGCCTACCAGATCCTCGCTTTAATAAGTAATGGGTGTGCTATGGTCCTCATGCATGACACCAAAACACGTCCCACACAGGCCACACTATAAAGCCGTATTGTAGCAACAAAACGCAATGACACTTTTTTTTGTGTTTTTATATAGCGCAAGCTCGACCCAAAACTATTGGAGCGCTATCCACGCACACCAGTTGCCTTACATAAGTACACACTCATTTTTGGTAGGAAGGGGAGATTAAGTGATTTGCCTCGAATCACAGGATGTTGTGCCAACGCCGCGACTCAAACCTGGTTCCCCAGCTCCACAGTCGGCAGCTCTGGCCGTTACACGATATCCTCACATTCCCGCGCCCCATCAGAAACATAAAGCACTATTCAAATGTAATAGAATTCAGGGTACTTCTCTGGTCCAGAGTAGGATACAAGATGCTGGTTTTGCATGGTTTAGGCAGTTCCACCTGTCTGAGAAGACTGCGGGTACCGACAATAGCCCAATGAAAAAATGCAACTAACTCACTGTAAACCTAAACTCACTCCTCACATCCAGGGAGTGTAAGTCCAGAAGGTCCACTCTAAAAACACAACCACTCACCACATCCTCTCTATATCAAGGGAAGGACTATGTATGGCAGACTGGAAAAGATCTGACAGAATACTAGATCATGAATTATCACCAGGTAGGACACATGGCGGTAAACCTCTGATTGCTGAACCTCAGTTCTGCAAGACTCAAGTACCCCTTCTGCAAAGAGCAAACCTCCTTCTCCAATGGAAGATCAAACCAGCACATTGGAGCCTGGAATCGAAAAAACCATTCTGCTCATGTCGTATTGTGTGCTTTGAAAAGGTGCAGGGGTCTGGATCCCATGTCCAACAGCTGACAAGGGGCAGCTAGTGGTTCCCAGTTTGATTGTTAGCAGAATATTTTGACTTTAGTCCAAAAGACAGAAACAGGAATGACAGCAATAAAAGCTTGCGTCTCAGGCCTGGAAATCAAATTTCAACAAAGGCAAACGTTCCTTCTGGAATGTGCAAGTTAATGACTAAAACATTAATTTCAGGAAGAGGAGGTTTAGGATGTTCAAATATTTAATCTAGCATGTGTTACACACGTGTGCGGGCCATGAAACAACGACATTTTAGTTTAATGCAACAACCAGACCTAAGATTCGGGGGGGGGGGGGGGCGCTTCATAAGCTTTTAGACGGCGGGGGGGGGGGGGGGAGGTGAGTGTGGCAGATAGGCTGCCCCCTGAGAAACTTTTACAGTAACTTTCTCATATTGTTTATGTCAAAACTGCCCGTGTTTTTAAGTAGTTGAACCACTATAGATTTAACTCGCCATTCTGTTATAGCTACTCACTCAAACTATATTCAAAAATAATTCTTCAAATTTGCGTCAGCAACTCTTGTGGCACAGATAACAAACGATTATTTGTAGGACTGGGTTGTTCCCTGAAGAAATAAGGAATTACCCGAGGGACTCTGAGTAGAGGTCCGGCTTCCCCTGCTCACTATTCGATTTACAGCAGTATTTCACCCAGCGATAACCCCTGAACTTAGCTGGGCCCACCTAGTTACCATGGGACCCTAACACTGACAGAAACTCTTCTCAAACCGTTCTTGGCAGTCTCGACCAAAGTCCTAACTTTGTTAGGGCCAACACTGGAATCATTTCAAACTTGTGATTCAGCCCTTGTAGTGGTGTGTAGCCCTAGAAGGAGGCCTGGTTTTGCAGGGGCAGCAGACCATCTTAAAACAACATACACCCTCCCATTACGGCCAGTGAAAGAAGGCTGTGGCTCATTGTTCAGCAATGTCATTTACTGCTAGTGCCAGTAACACACCACCAACAGATAGCCCTGACACGTTTCCCAGGACCACGCGTAATGAGGTGCTTTAGTCCATGTTTTTTCTTTGGATTCTGGGACTTGTAGTCCCGGTTTGCTACTGGGTAAATTTAGACTACAAGTTACACAAGTTAAAGGTAAAAAAACGAGACTAGCCTAACTAGTCACGCATGGACCTGTGAAACTTGGCAGCTATGCCTAAATAATTAAAAAGAGGTGGAATATGTGTGCAAATATTTATAAAAATGATGGAAATATCCACCTACTGTCAGTGAAGTGGAAAAGATATTTCTCTACATCAAAACATTATTCGTGCGTAGAAAAAAAGCCACATAAATTCTAAAACTTGCAAAGATTTTCAGGCATACTTCAGGGTACTTTGTGAAAACTGAGAAATGTGGCACGCTGGGCAAATCATAAGCAGAAATCTCGGAGTCTAGGTTTCCTCCCTTTTTGTAAATCAAGAACATGGTGTTAGTAAATCACTAGGGGTGAAATTATTTTGCCCAAGAGTGGGATCAAATTGTGCTTTTTGGTCCCAAGTCAAACGAAATCATATTTCCTTTCATGCACCAAGGCTTAGGACCAGTGGTTAATTTGTAAGAAGGTGCCGGTGCCCAAAACTCTCCACTGAAACACGCGGCTCCTGCAGTTAAATGTGCGAGCACGAAATACTGAGGCAGAGTAATCCTGAAGCCATCTTGGGCCTCTTCTATCCATTTACAGCCACTCCCTGCCCCTTCAGCTCACTCTTGCAGCTTTCTGCTTTTTCCCTTAGTGACGCTTTTCCGCCTTTCTCTTCCTCTATCTTTCCCATATGTGTCTTTTGCTCACAGTAAATGCCTGAGGCAGAACAATAAGTGCTGATCCGCAAAAATAAGTGCTGGTGCTCCGCACCGGAAACCACCGGCTTAAATTAAGCACTGCTTAGGACACATTGGCTATGTTATTGGTACGGACGTCTGCAGGACTGTGCCCCAGCGACCATTGGAATTTTCTTAACAAACAACTATATAAAGATATAAGAAAAATATACAAGTATGTATATTGATTTTTATGGGTTTTTTTTAAACATAAAAAACTCCTCCATTCAACCTGTGAAAGCACTCCTCTCGGTGACTGATGTCACGCCAAACCTTTCTGACTACTATGAGCTCCCACACATCTTTCTCAAACCTTCCCTCCTTTTTCTAGCGATGTCCCATGTTCCCCAATGTTTTATTAGCCATCTCCCATGTTTCCCAAGTCCACATGTGATGTGCTGCTCCACTCCAGGTTTTTTCTTTGCATTCTCGTAGTTGCAGTCCTGTTTTATAATGGAAAACAACGACACTACAAGTCCCAGAATTCAAACGAAAAAAATCTGGACCGGAGCAGCACATCAGGCAGGGACCTGGGAAACTTGGAAGGGCTGCAACCACCAGGCACACGGATCACTATTTACAAAAACAACTTACAGCTCCCCTTCTCAAATCAATTTACATCCCTCTATCCCTACTCTAAACTTTACTAAACAGAAAGAACACAAGAAATCGAGATCACAAACCTAACACGACCTAGGCAGAAACTAAAAAACTGATCTTGGGGTCCGGAGTAGCGAGCTACCGGCTGCAAAGCGCTTGAATGAATGTCGCGCAGTAAGAGCTTATAAAAATACAATTTAAACAATTACACGTAAGGGCGTTCCTTCGCCACAAGCATAGTTTCTCTCTTGCCCGAGAAGAGCAGTATTTCCACACTGCAGAGCTCTCCCTCCGCTTCCTCACCGCCCTCCCTCCCCACCCCGGACTCGGTGCAGCCGCCCAGCCGCTGGCTCGGGCCACTCCGTGTTTACATGGGCTTCTGCTGGCCTGCTGTTTTTCGTAGTAACTTTCCTCGAGTCACTGGCTCGCGAGCATCGTGTTACAAGCACCGCACCCTCTGCAGGGGCGCGGCTAGAACCAGGGCCTACCGCGCGTGCCTTCCATCTGTGCTAGTAGTATTGTGTAACAAAAATGATAAGACTTTTTTATTTATTTATCTACTTAATGCCGCAGAAGTGTGATTTTTTTTTCTCCAAACAATTGTGTTCAGTCAGAATGTTTTGAAAGCGGAAACTCAAGATGTTTTTGCCCACAGCTATAGTAAGTATCTCTTCTTTAATCCAAAAATAATCACGGCATACGTTGTTTACCTATATTTGTGCGGCTGAATGATCGTTAATTATAACCTGAGCATAAGGCGTTAATTTGGTACAGAAAAACAAAATATCGGCACAAATGTTACAGTTTACAAACTAAACTGGAATGTGCTTTTATTAGATACAAACTTTCTACATAAGTGTGACCTTCAAATATTCCCGGACTTTTCAGCACTAACAGCAAGGATTCTGGGACTTGTATTTTCAATGTTACACACTCGTAGCCATCTTAATGCTGTGGCAGCGTCTCATCAAATACAAATGTCTACGGCAGTGGTTCCCAACCTTTTGACTGATGTGGACCTCGCTTTATCATTAATAGATCCCAGAGACCCATCCACTGAGTCAGTACTGAAAGCTGGGGACCTAATCTGTTAATATTATTTAATTTTCTAAAGAGTTGTGGACCCCCTGAGGAGACTTTGCAGACCCCCATGGGTCCCCTGACCACAGGTTGGGAACCACTGGTCTACAGTGATTTTTAATACCACAGGTGGTTGTGAGAAAGTAGCCTTTTTCTAGCATGGTTACCCCCTACTTTTGGCCTGTTTGTGAGTGTGCTTCAGTGTGTTTTTACTGTGTCACTGAGATCCTGCTAGCCAGGACCCCAGTGCTCATTGATGATAACCTATATGTCACTATGTTTTGCCTGTCTCACTGAGATCCTGCTAGCCAGGACCCCAGTGCTCATAGTTTGTGGCCTAATGTGTGCCTGTGTAGTGCCTAACTGTGTCACTGAGGCTCTGCTAATCAGAACCTTGGTGCTTATGCTCTCTCTCTGCTTTTAAATTTGTCACTGTAGGCCAGTGACTTCATTTACCAATTTCAATTGGCACACTGGAACCCCCCTTATAAGTCCCTAGTATATGGTACCTAGGTACCCAGGGCATTGGGTTTCCAGGAGATCCATATGGGCTGTAGCATTTTTTTTGCCACCCATAAGGAGCTCAGACAAACCCGTACACAGGACTGTCATTGCAGCCTGTGCGACTTAGTGTACACACTATTTCACAGCCATTTTCACTGCACTTAAGTAACTTATAAGTCACTTATGTGCCTAACCTTCACCTGGTTAGGTGCAAAGTTACTAAGTGTGAGGGCACCCTTGCATTAGCAAAGGTGCCCCCACATAGTTCAGGGCCATTTCCCGGACTTTGTGAGTGCGGGGACGCCATTCCACGTGTGCACTACATATAGGTCAATACCTATATGTAGCTTCACAAGGGTAACTCCGAATATGGCCATGTAACATGTCTAAGATCAGGGAATTGTGCCCCCATTCCAAATCTGGAATTGGGGATCTAATTCCATGCATCCTGGGGGCTCCACCATGGACCCCCAGTACTGCCAAACCAGCTCTCTGAGGCCTGCACTGCAGCTACAGCTGCTGCCACCTCACAGACAGGGTTCTGCCCTCCTGGAAGGCAGAACAGAGCATTTCCTCTGAGAGCAGGGTGTTACACCCTCTCCCTTTGGAAATAGGTGTTACAGGCTGGGAAGGGGTAGCCTCCCCCAGCCTCTGGACATGCTTTGAAGGGCACAGATGGTGCCCCTCCTTGCATAAACCAGTCTACACCGGTTCAGGGACCCCTTTGTGCCCTGCTCTGGCGCGAAACTGGACAAAGGAAAGGGGAGTGACCACTCCCCTGTCCATCACCACTCCAGGGCTGGTGCCCAGAGTCCCTCCAGTGTGTCCCAGACTTCAGTCATCTTGCTTTGCAAGGTGTGGGGGCACTCTGGAGGGCTCTGAGTGGCCAGTGCCAGCAGATTACGTCAGAGACCCCTTCTGATAGGTCCATACCTGATAATGTAGCCAATCCTCCTCTCAGGGCTATTTAGGGTCTCTCCTGTGGTTCTCTTCAGATTCTGCTTGCAAGTTTCCTTCAGGAATCCTCTGCAACAACTTCAGACATTTCTGACCTCGGATCAACCACAGCCTGCTCCAAGAAACGCTGTAACTGCAACAAAGTGTCTACAAGAGACACTTTTATTCAGCAACCTCAGCTCCAAGTCAGCAACTGCAACAGTTTCCACGGTGTGCATGCTCTGGGGACTCCCTGTCTTCATCCTGCACCATAATGACAGAAGAAATCTCCTGTGGAGTGACGGAGTCCCTCCCCTGCTCCAAGCAGGCACCTTCCAAGGTGATGACCGGTATCCTGTGACTCCTCTCACAGCAACGAGCGTGCCCCTAAGGACACTGAGGGTGGACATCATCGACATAGACTGTCCTGAGGTCCTGCTGATGCAATTTGGAGGAGGTAAGACCTTTCCTTCCCCCAAGAACGACTGTACCCCTCTGTATTGTGTCTTCTTTGCGTCCTGAGGCTTCTGTGCACTCTATGCAAAATTCCTTTGTGCTCAACCTGGCCCAGGTCCCCAGAACTCTACCCTGCGATTCTCAACTCGCTGAGTTGTTCTCCGGTGGCGTGGGACCTTCTTTTGTTTTGCTGCATCAACCGCGTTTTGCACCTCCTTTGAATCCAGATCCTGCGGCTTCTGGGGGTGCTGGCTGGCATCCTGAGGCCTCTCTAAAGTGCTGAGAGCTCCTCTTCCTCCTCACACAGAGTTGAGACCCCTAGGTTCCTCCTGGGTCCATCCAGCACCATTTTCATGAAAAACGCACTTTTGTCGTAGCCAAGGCTTGTTGGTGCCTTCTAACACAAAATCTCATCTGCAACGATTTTCACGCCATGGCACATCTTTTGCATCATGCAGGAACCCGCTGGCATCTTCTTAGGGTGCATTTCTGCAGTCTTCTACTAACCAGGGACTCTTCTTTTGCACCCTCTTCTGGGTTGGCAGGGACTCTTGTTCTTCCTGGAACTTCTTTCGACTTCTGGACTTGGTCCCCTTCCTTTGCAGGTCTTCAGGTTCAATAATCCAGCAGTTGTTCTTTGCAAACTTGGTTGGCTGCTGTAAAATCCCCAAAAAGAGGTGTAGTGTGTCCTAAGGAAACTTGCAGCACTTTACGCCTGCTTTTCTGGGCTCTGGGGTGGGGCAATTTACTTACCTTTACTGTATTCCTACTCTCCCAGCGATTCTGCACACACTACGCTTGTCTAGGGGGGGATTCGTGATTCACATTCCACTTTTTTATTATATGGTTTGTGTTGCCCCTAGACCTATTTTCTCCCATTGCATTCTATAGGATTTCCTAGTGTTTGCATTGTTCTATGACTATTTACTTGTCTAATTTTGGTGTCTAGTTTATATATTGTGTATAATACTTACCTCCAGAAGGAGTATTGTCTCTAAGATATTTTTGGTACTGTGTCACCCAAATAAATACCTTTATTTTTCGTAACACTGAGTATTGTCTTTACTTGTGCATAAGTACTGTGTAACTATAAGTGGTATTGCATGAGCTTTGCAAGTCTCCTAGTTCAGCCTAAGCTGCTCTGCTATAGCTACCTCTATCAGTCTAAGCTGCTAGAACACTACCACATTCACTAACAAGGGACAACTGGACCTGGTGTAAGGTGTAAGTACCCAAGGTACCCACTACAAACCAGGCCAGCCGTCTACAGTGGTGCGTCTGCATAACTAGCCACAGGTCATTCACAATCACTGCCTTATTTGGGGGCTGTAAGTGTAGCACCTGGTATTGCCAATATCTGGGTGTCCTCTGTAATCCTGGGTGCGCTATTACCTGGAAAGTATAAGTGATGCGTTACAGGCAGGGCAACTGGAATCATGCAGCAGAAGAGGTCCAACCTATGCGACAGGGTGGATTAAATTATGCAGCAAGAAAACTAAAAATGTCCTCCAAGTATGATCTGTGCGTCTTGTCCCAAAAAGAACAAAGTGGTTTCTGCTCAATTTGACATTATACCTGAAATCATAACTTGGTACATTCTAAGAAATTAACAGAAAATTGTTTAATTGTGCAGTAAGGTAAAATCTCACCGCATGAACCTGAGCTAAGAACCTCTAAAATATTTCTACTATGTGAGAGGAAGAGAAGGGGCATTGGAGGGGGCAAGACCTTTAACCTAAAACTGCCTTACCAGTCATGGAGGGGCCTTGCATTGACCAGAGTTTGGAGCCCAGCACCTGACGAGACTTTCACACAAAATAATACCAAGGTTTCAGATGTTGACGCCCCATTCCCAGGGAGGTTGCAAAAACCCTGATGGGCATCACCTATGCAGAGCTCGAAACCCTCTCTGTGTAGCAGTTTCCAACTCACTTTCTCCCTCACCATGTGATATTGACTCTTGGCCAATAGATTTTGTGAAGAGAGCCAATATCATGTGACACCTGGTGGAGCCCTGGGTGTTGGTGGGTTTGATTAACTTGCCTTTGGGTATTTTCATCTAAGCTTCATGCCTCAAGGTCCAGCTACTTACATGGGATGGGACCACTGGTCCTTTCTGCTCTGCCTGTTGCCTAGGTACCAGATGACCTGATATCACATGTGGCGACAAGGCTGTTCAGATTTATCAGAGCAGTGCTGGGTTATGGAGATCCTCCCTGGTATCCCAACACTCCTATCTACAAAATACTGGTTTTGAAAGGAACATATATGTACGCATCCTGTAGTTAAAAAGGAGTACCTGTTCACACTTTCTTTAGCCTCTTCTCTTTATTTCTTAACATTTGTGAGAGGTGTGGTGGTGAGGCAACAATCTTTTCAAAAAGAAAAATCAACAATATTTCTACTGTTTTCTAATTCACCTGGTCAGACATCATTGCTGCATCAGTGCCACTCATCTTGCCAAATCCCACTCCTGACAGGTTGAACACCTCACTTCGGGTCATTATGGACACTGTCTCCTGCCTTGAACCTCTCACCCACAAATCACTGATTTCAGGTATGTCGGCCTACTTCAATGGAAGCAAAATAAGACCTCAACACTCACAATGCATTAAGCTATTGCACAAAAGCTGAGGACTGTAAACTGTTTGTAACAAACTGGAGGAAGGTGGTCACCCTAATTTCTGCCCATCACAAGTTTCCTGGACAAGCACTGTATTATTATTATATATATTTACACACACATACAGGGCTCCCTATGAAACATGTTGACAGGCTCCAAACGGAATTTGTGCCAAACTTTGCGGACTCTAAAAAAACACAGACCTACAACCAGTCCAATGACTCCCTGTGGATGCAAGAATATTGTTCAAGGTTCAAAACACTTGCATTCCACTATGAATTGTGATTACAAGGCTACAGGACTCAAGCTGCACCTCACTGATGAAACCCAACAAAGCAAAAACCGGTCTGTGGCAGCTAGTGTCCTCAGGGAGAAGGGACGCGGCCTGACAGTTCGTTCTGACTGCTCCCATTGGACCAGGACTAAGGCTTGCGGTACTCCACATCTAGTGTGGTGCAGCGGGCGTAAAAGAGGACTGGAATGCAGTCCACATGATTGCCGGCTCCTGAGAATATTGAAAGTGAATGCTCACCGCCTACAGCTTTACTAATATGATTTGGGCAGGAAGCCAACACACCCTAACAGAGACTGGAGTAGCCAAACACAGCACCTGGCAGACTTTGCCACACTCACTTATTTTAGGACAAATTGCAATTCATAATGTCTCTTCAAAGCCTGCTGCCCTACACTTCAAAGCTCACATTGGATAAATGAAAATAAGTAAGAGCAGCCACCCTACGGAACACACTGAAGGGAAACCCCAGATACAGTGCACACTCAATGAGTGAGGTGGAGACCACAATCTCCAGCATGTTTACCCCTCGAGCATCTCCGCAGCGAAAACTCCAGTCCTTCAGGCCACACCACCAACACTAGAAAAAGATCGGAAAGCTCTCCATCCTAGGCCTCTGGAAAAGTCACAAATAGCAGCCCTCAGTTTCCATCTAGAGAACTAATTTCCAATGAGAAGTAGACAAACGCACATCAACATTCGTATGGGCTTAAAAGTGGCAGCATAGTTAATGCTGTTGACTTAAATTGCAAAATGAAAGAAAGTATGCCTCATGGCATAGGGCTATTTGAGAACTATGTGAGTACTTGATGATACTGTAATTTTTATAAATCTTGACATGCACAGGAAACTATTTCAGAAGACCTATTTTATGTTACTTTCCCACGCTCCCATCTTTTTTTGATTTATATTTTGAAAGGGTGCTTCCATAAGGAATGTTTCCAAAATATCTGTCACATGTGACACCTGTAGCAATCCTGGCATTTTCTCCAAATGCAGTTGTAATTGTATTTCTATAGCGCTTACTACCCCTGATGAGATATTGAAGCGCTTTTCTGCAAGTAGCATGCTACTCCGGAACCCAAAACATTTAGTGGTGGATTAGTATAGGGAAATATGAGCTAGTTTGAGCGGAGGATATGTGAGTTTGTTAGTTGGGTTGAATAGAGTAACGGGGGGATTGATCAGGAAGAACCCAGAAGTGTTAATTGGGAGTTTATAGTATTAAGATGAGGCTTGGGATGAGTAAAGGAGAGATGGAGGAGGGAAGAGTCTGTAGAAAGGGGTAGGGAGATCACAGTAGTAGAAGGGGTTTTGGATGAGTCAAAGGTGAGCTAAATGAGGGAGACTTTAGTAGAGTTGTTTGGGAGATCATAGTAGTAAACTGAGGTTTGGGGTGAGCCAGGAGCGGTAGAGGAGGGAAGAGCCTAGGAAGGGTTATTCTGGAGATCACAGTAGTAGAAGGGTTTGGGATGAGTCAGAGAGTGGGGATGGAGCATAGATTGATAGAAGGATAGGGTGATGTGGAGGCAGAGCAATGCTTAAGAGAGAGTAATATTGTTTTCCTCTTGTACTGTAGTTCTAAAGTAATAAATAAATAGATATAAAAATATATGGTAAGGGAATATATGTGTAAGGAATATATTAATGCATATAATATTTTGAGATTTAAAGTTTTATTGTATAAAAACAGACTTTCAAGATTTGCAATATTTAAAGTTAATTTAATTGTGAACTTTTCTAACATTATTTTTTTTCCTCAATATTTCAATAGTGAAATGCTTGCAGATAAATAGTTAAGATAACATTTGCTCATTGTGAGAGATAAAATGAAAAAAGAGATTCCTAAGTATCTAATCTAACAGCTTATCTAGGAACTATGCAATGACCTATGAACATGTTAGGCATAGAATAATGTACACATATATATGCATATACACATATATTTACACATACATACATTATATACATAAATGTATATACATATATACACACATATGTACATACACACACACATACTCAAACATATGTGCGTACACACACATACTCACACTTATAAACATATATACATTTAATCATGAGTAAAATATACATTTGTTACACAGGCTTAGAGAGTATGTGAATATTTTGTTATTATAAAATAGTAATTATACATATTTCTTAAAGAAATACACATATCTAGATATATACACATAATCAGATTCTAAATGTTTACCAACACAGCTATCTGCAACCCATTGCTGTTTGTATATGGTGGTTACGTAGGAAAGAGCCAACTCTTGAGTAGTCTTCTGAAGATAAGATAGTAATCAGTGGATCTTATATTTGGGGGTAATGAATTCCATAGTTGGCTGCTTGAACAGAGAAGGATGTATTACCTATCTTTTACTTGTATGGTGGTGTTATGACGGGGAGGGTGCCAACCTTGAGCGGAGATTTCTTTGTTGAATGTATTTGGTGATTGTATTCCCAATGAAAAGCGGTCCTGTTCCTTGTGTTGCTTTGTGGGTGATACAAAGCAGCTTGAAGGTGGATCTTCTGGCAATGTAGTGCCCTCAAGGCAGGAGACCTGTGGGCCTGTGCTTTTACATCTAGTAGTAGTCTGACAGCCACGTTACCAATGTGTTGTAGTGTTTTTCATAGTAGATAGAGATGATCTAAGGTAGAGGCCATTGACGTAATCCAGTTTAGATAGTACAATAGAGTTAGTAGCCTGGGCCTTGTGTGGAAATCCAAGGTTAGGGAAGATGCGTTGCAGAGTTTACAAGGTGATGAAGCTTGATCTTGCTAATTTGTCCACTTGGGCATTCATTGTTAACTTGGAGTCCAAGGTTATTCCAAGGTTCTAACATTCTTTAGATACTTGAGGAGGTGGTCCCAGATCGACAGGCCAGGCGTAGAGTGGGTCATAATTTTTCCAGTCGTCACATGTGAGTATTTCCGTTTTGGAAGCATTCAATTTGACTCCAAGTCATCCACTGATCAACAGCTCTGAGGCAACTGAAGATTTGTGAGTTTCCAATGTCTTTGGGGCATTCCAATTTAAGGAGTATTTGTGTGTCATCTGCATAGTTGTAGCATGTGAGTTTAAATTCATTGACCAATTCCAGTAATGACATCATGTAGCTGTTGATGTTGAAAAGCATAGGTGAGATGATTAAGCCTTAAGGGGCCCCTGCTTTTGTGAGGCAGGGTGTGGACGGGAAAGAGGGAGAATAGATGACATTAGTTCTGTTTTGAAGGTAGGATGTGATCCAGTTGAGAGCAGTCCCTAAACGTATCTCTAGGCCTTTACTTGTAGTAGAAAAACTTAAACTACAAGTACCCCAATGCAAAGATCTCTCACCTGGAGAGGCATAATTTGTCATTCAAGCACCCTCGCAAAATTTTCCATTGATTTGGATTGGAGTCAGACCCCATTTTTTCAGCTAGGAGCAGTGAAATACACTTTTAGTGCTTTCTCATCCGATCGGACTGGCAAAGGGTGCATTAAAAATGTCTTTCACTACTCTGATAAAACTAAGACCATTAAGTGTTTTATTCTTTTCATGAGGATGTAAGAGTTCTTGTTGCCACCAATTTTCGCTGCTAGTAGCTTGCTACTGTGAAGGGTTATGCAGGTGTGGAGTCACCCAACAGCAAAAACAGAGGTCAGCTACCCCTTCAATCATACATTGACTCTGCCTTTTTTGGACATTGTACAGAGCATTTCTTCCTATTGACTAGGTTTGTGCTATTCAAATAGCAAATATACTTCCTAGACGCACCAGCATTTCCCCGCACCTCAAAGGCCTACACTGGCTGCTCATGCGTAAGAGATGCAAATTCAAGGTCCTGACCCTCGCCTTCAGAGCCCTCCACAACATCGGACCCAAACACATTAACCGCAGTCTGACCTTCCACCAACCTGCCAGAGAACTCCAGTCAGCCTCCCTAGCCCTTGCACACATCCCACGAGTCTTCCGGAGCCGCTGCAGAGGCCATTCCTTCTCCTACCTCACAGCCAAGACCTGGAGCGACCTTCCCCTCCACCTGCGAACCACTCACTCTTTCCCCAACATCAGGAAGAAGCTCAAGACCTGGCTTTTCGACGAGACGCCGCCAGTATGATATTAGGAGAGCAAAAATCACCCTCCCTCCTTTATGTTCATGATCTGAGTGAAAAATGACCTAGGAGGTGGGACTGGGCAGACCCTTTGTCTAGTGCTTAATTTGTAATAAAGAAGTGCTGGTGCCCAAAGCGCTCCTCTTCAACACGCAGCTGCTGCAACTAAACGTGCGAACACGGAATACTGAGGCAGCATAATCCTGAAGCCATCTCGGGCCTCTTCAATCCATTTAAAGCCACTCCATGCCCCTTCAGCTCACTTCTGCAGCTTTCTGCTATCTCTCATTGTGACACTTTTTAATTTTTCTCTTCCTCCGTCTTTCCCATATGTGTCTTTTGCTCGCAGTAAATGCTTGCGGCAGACAAATAAGTGCCAGCCCTCAAAAATAAGTACTGGTGCTCCACACCGGAAACAGCAAGCACAAATTAAGCACTGACTTTGCCACATAGCTAATACTAATGTACTTTGACTGATCTATTTATGAAAGGCCACAATGAGGAAATAAATGACGGAATGGAATACTACACGGTACAAACACAGAGCAATGCCAGAGCTTGCAGTATTTCATCCATTTTGTCTTTTTTGTTCTATTCAGGTACGGTATGTGGCTTATGGTTGTCCAAAAATTGTGTAGTTGGTGTAATTTGCTCCAGATAATTTGCTCCTTAACGGAGACCAAAATACATTCATGGCCATGTGTCTTTTAGTTCAAATGGGACTTGGATAACAGTTTGGACTGGGGAATCCATTTTGGAGTAGATTCATGGTAATTTGCAAAAGTCTTACAAGGTGCTCTGCTGGTGTTTATGATCATTTCAAGCAATTGATTTATCACAATATGTCTTTATTCTTCAACTAGGTAGATTTCAGTCATCTGCATTGGTTTCAGCAACCTCTCTAAGGTATGTGGTCAAATTTCTGCACAATTAAAATGAAATAATTTGCTCCATTATGTACCTCTTGCAATTACATATGCTTCTGTAAAGAGGCCGAGATCAGCAATTCTTAACCTGGAGTCCACAACACATATTCAGGGGTCAGTGACTGTTTAGAAACATATCAAAACAGAAAAATGTACAATGCTTTCTAAATGTTAAGCAATATGAAATTAGACGCTCTAAAAATTAAGTTGGTATTTTTAGCTTTTGTTGTGACAATTTTTTATTGAGTTTTGAACAGTTGATACACCAGCCGTATCAGAGAGGATCACATGGAGAAACAGAAACATGACTAATAAAATCCACATTAATACATTAGACTGTAAAGGAGGTAAGCATAGGAACAAAACAGAAGCAGACTTCACCACTCCTCTAGGTCCAGCCAGCAAAAGACGCCAGACCTCCTTTAATTGCCTCATGGACCCACTCTTGACCCCTCTTCCGCCGTGTCCTCCATAAGTCCTGAGTTTTCCCCCCAGGGACTGATCAGAGTTCTCAAGTCCCTGCAGGACAATGCCCCAGTATTGGCCCCATGTAGCCCATTTTTTATAAAATTTAAGAGGAATGCCCCTAGCTTTGTATATATATAGGAATTTCCATACTCATGCAATGGTTTAGCCCCTGCGTCCCACATTTCCAAAGAAGGGGGGTCATTGTCTTTCCAGGCCCTAGCAATGTCTTGTTTCGCCATCACCAAACCCAACCACAGCAGGGCAGTACAATATCTGTGGCTAACGTCTCAGTAATGTGGAGGAGGACCAATTTAGGATTGCGAGGAAAGACCCAGCACTCACTCAAGGAACGCCACATAACCTCCAAAAACTAAGACAGTTGGGTGCATGACCAAGTCATATGCAGAAAGCCCCATGTTTCTGACAAGCTCCATAGACAAATCTGTGAGTCCACATCCCCATTTTCCATAATCTTTCCAGAGGGTAGTAAACCCTTTGTAGATATTTCCACTGCATGAGGCGGAACTGTGAGGCTGTCGCTGCCTTGTGGGGGAGGTGCAAGCCTCCCTCCAATCATCATCAGTTAGGTTCCCCAAATCCCCTACCAAGGCCTCTCTTAACTTAGCTGCTTTTCCTGCCAGGCCTAGGCAGGACACTCTCTTCACCGCTCACAGACACCCGAGCCTGCTTTTGTTATTGTTGCTACTGATTGCTCTCACAGTGCTTTCCAGCATCATTGTTTCCCATCTCTACAGATGCTTGCCTTCCTCCTGCAAGGCCCTGCCCATTCGCTAGCCCATTTATCACAGTACGACTTGGCGGAAAAGCTGCCTGACCTGCCTGGCGTTGGGAGGGCATTCTCCTCACTGCTCTTGGACACCTAAGCCTGCTTTGGTTATTGTGCTCCTGTTTGCGCTCACAGCGCTCTCCAGCATTGTTGTTTCCCGCATCTACAGACTCCTGCCTCCCTGAAGGTCCTGCCCACACGCCAGCCGATTTAATGCCGGTCACCCATAGCGGGCACGCCACTTTCACACCGAAGGCACGCCACTGGCAAGCCCGTCCATGTCTGTACTGATCCCAATGCCAGGACTCCTTGCCTGCTAGCCCACCACCAGTACTCCCCCAACAAACACAAAGAACTCAAACTCAAGACTCCTGTCCCATATTGCAACATCGCCTCACCCCAGACCACCAAAGGACTCTTCTCCTGCCACGCAGAACCCCCTTCAACCCCCACACAACGAACCACTGGCCACAACACTCAACTCTACTGCGCCCACCTCAACGCTCATTCTCTGTCCAAGCCTACCATTGAAATCTGGCACACCATCACCACCTTTGCTCCTGACATGATGTTCATCACGGAAACCTGGCTCACTCCATCATCCACTCCTGCCATTGCCACCGCAACCCCCTCAGGCTACAAAATGATTCACAGCGACTGTCCCAACAGACATGGTGGAGGAATTGCCATCATCCACAAGGAATCTAACCACTGCACCTACACCAATAACAACCCCACGATGATCATGGAACACCTCAAATTCCAGATCAAACCGGATGCCAACGCAACCATAAGGAGTACCCTGGCCTACAGACCACCGGGCCCCTGTCCCACCTTCTGCAACTCCATACCGGACTTCATCGCCCCCCCTGGCAGCCAACACCAATCACTTCATCTTCCTGGGAGTCCTGAACTTCCACCTCGAAGACTGCCACCTTTCCTGATGCCTGAAAACACACCAAGATCAAACCCCTACTAAAGAAACCCTCAGCCGGCACGAGCGAATTCAAGAATTACCACCCGATTCCACTGCTTCTGTTTCCCGCCAAGGTCCTGGAAAAAGCAATCAACAGCCAGCTCACCCACCACCTCAAACACAACCACCTTCTCAACACCTCCCAAACAGGTTTCTGACACAATCACAGCACATAGACAGCACTCAAAGCAGCTATCAACAACATCAGGAACATCTTAAACCTCAGCGGCAAAGCAGCCCTCATCCTCCTAGACCTCTTGGCAGCTTTCAACACTGTCCCCCACCACACCTTATCACCAGACTACACACAGTCGGCATTCAAGACTCGACCCTCAACTGGATCTCCACCTTCCTATCTAGTCGAACACAAAGGATCCTCCTCCCTCCTTTCATCTCCCCCCACCAAAAACATCATCTGAGGCATCCCCCAGAGCTCCTCCCTCACCCCCACACTCTTCAACACCTACATGACTCCACCAGAGGGACTCACCTGCACCCCTGGCCTCAACATCATTTCATATGCTGATGACAGCCAGCTCGTCCTCTCCTTCACCAACGGTGTCACCTCCACTAGAGCCAACTTCCAGGACACCTTGACAGACATTACCACCTGAATTAAGGACAACTGCCTCAAACTTAAATCAGACAAAACAGGAAGCCTCCTTTTCGGACACAAGCCCTTCCCATGGGTCAAAACTTGGTGGCCCACAGCCCTCGACCCCCTCCATACCTCAGCTCACTATGCATGCAACCTTCAGCTCATTCTGGAAGCCCACCTCACCATGAGAAAACAAGTCAATGCTGTCTCCGCGGCCTGTTCAACACCCTTGGCACCAGGAAGACGGTCACCCAGTCCCTCATCACCAGCCGCCTCGACTATGGCAACTCTCTCTCTACGTTGGGACCAACAAAAAGCTCTTGGGACGACTACAGATCATCCAGAACACCGCCGCCAGAATCGTCATCCACCTACCCAGAAGAACCAGCATCACTCCCCACTGCAGGGTCCTCCATTGGCCCCCTTGTACTGCAAAGATGCCTCTTCAAACTCCTCACGCACGCACACCAAGCCATCTACAACACGGGCCCACCTATGTCAAGTGCCCCAAGTTCCATCAGAGATCTCTGCTCAGCCTCCCTCACCCTCGCCCATTTTCCCCGCATCCGAAATGAACGCCTCGGAGAACGCTCCTTCTCCTACCTCGCCACCAGATCCTGGCACGACCTCCTACCCCGGCTTCCGGACCGCCCCTTCCCTGAACGACTACAACAAGCAGCAGCTCAAGACCTGACTTTTCGACCATCACCCCCGCCAGAACGACTGTCCCCACAGCATCAAACTAGCACCTGAAGACCCCTCAGGGTGACAAGCCTGCGCTCTGCAAGAACCTTCTGATTGATTGTAGATCACTAGTATGGTTGTATCCTTAGCTTGATTCATCGAAGCAGCACAAGTGCAGTAAACAAACCTAGGGTGGACCATTAGGAGCCCATAAAGTCAAAGAGATGCTACTGTCCAAGGTATTGCTTTAGAAATAAAACCACATTTTAAAATGCACCAACCTTTACATTAAAAATAAAATGTAGACTTTGGGGTATGTTTTCTTTTGGTGAATTGTTTACATATGTGTCATTCCGAGGTCATTTTGATGGAGATTGCAAAAATTTAACAGTTTAGGTTAAAAAAAAAAATGGAGTGTGAACCGTATAATCTGTCTTTCGATCAATATGCGACTATCAGAGGCTCATCCATATATCGTTCCTTCTTCCTGGGAGCAGTCCTTAATTTGTGCTTGTTGTCCGCAGCGGCACTTATTTTTGAGGGCCGGCGCTTATTTCTCTGCGAGCAAAAGACACATATGGGAAAGACGGAGGAAGAGAAAAACGAAAAAGCGTCACATTAGGAGAAATCAGAAAGCTGCAGAAGTGAGCTGAAGGGGTAGAGAGTGGCTTTAAATGGATGAAAGAGGCCCGAGATGGCTTCAGGATTACGCTGCCTCGGTATTCCCTGTTCGCACATTTAATGCAGCAGCCGCGAGTTTAAGAGGAGGGCTTTGGGCATCGGCACGTTAATTTACAAATTAAGCCCTGCCGGAAGTCACTGGGACCCAGCTCCCCAGGCCTGGTGAGATGGAAGTCGGGGGTTGGCACAGACTGCCCCTGACCGCTTTAAGAACAGAATTTTCATCTCCAAACGTCTGGCAGATATCGAGAAGAATTTGAATGTTTCTGGCTCACAAATGATGTTGAAGTTGAAGACCCAACCCTATACGAAAATAACTTCGAAGGATTAAATACAAGGGGTGAAAGCTGGAGCTTGCAGGATACACAAAACATTACAGCGGCTGAAGGAAAACCCAACATTTTAAGCTCAAATCACTAAGTCATTTGCACGTCTTCCCCCTTAGGTGTGCAAATGAATTCACTTCCGAGCACTAGCAATTCACAAACAGCGAGTTTACACCAGGAAATTGATATCCAAACGTAAAAAGTTCCCAGTATTTTGGAATATTATATGGCCATAAACGTGCTCCTTCTGTGTGTGTGTGGGAGGGGGGGGGGGTGTCAGGAACGACCCTGTGCTGAGAAGTTGGTTGACATGCACAAACAAATGTGCTCAACATTTTCCAAACCATTCCGACCCTGGAAATGGTTGGAGGTTTCCTTCTGTCGAGGGCGGAAGTAAATGTGTTTCCTGGAAAGTTGTGACTTCCGGGAGTAATCTTTAACAGCAGTGGAGGGGAAATGACTCTTTAGAACATATTCGGAAGGGTGTGTACTTTACTTGTGGAGGGATCCCACACCCACCCCTAAGGGACAGGATATCTTAACATGTTCTGTGAATTTTGGCCTCTATTTCCTTAACAGAATCTACCTCGCCCCTACTATACTTCGCCGGTCACCCTCTGCAGCACTCCATATTTCCTGAAGAAATCACAATCACTTGTGCCAGCGCTTGCAGCCTCCTCAGTGGAAAGAAGCGCTATAAAATACTGCAATAGTGTACAAAGCTCCTTGCGGCTCAGTAAACTCAGTCTCTGAATCCTGAAGGCCTACATGAATGTGTGTATAGAGTTAACATTCTTTGGAACAACATTTTTATGGCATGCACGATTCTGCTCGTTGGTGACTGGCACCGCCTCTTAACCAGAATGTTTCTCCTAAATTAAGTGTCGCTTTAGGTAGCAGTGACACCTTTTTACTTTAGGTCGGGCCCCAACTCACGAGTAGAATTTGTGTTTCTTAAATCAGCATTCCTTTTTTATTGCACGTCCACCCTTGCCCCCAGGTGCTCCCACAGTCCTGCAAGAAGCAACAGCTGCAGGGCAGAGGAGGGGCGGTGGCGGGGGTGGTGCTCGCTCCAGTGACACGCTCATGTGTGTGCACCTGCCAATAAATGTCAGAAATGGCGTCAGTGCACACAGGACACATGCCCTGGCCTCCCTGGTGGGAGGAGCTTGTAGAGGCCCAGGACAGAGGGTGGAGGGGCACACCGGAGGGGGGTCATGAGACTAATGAGAAGAGGGATTAGAGGAATCTTTGAGGACTGTAGCTTGCGGTGCACGAGGCTTTCCTCACCATATGGACAGGGCCACCCCATGTTTGTGGGGGCAGGGGAGGTGCAGGGCCGGACAGTCTTGCAGTAGTCAAGCGCACTCTTCTGGACACTTCATGGTGGCCAAGGCCTTCGAAAGGCACAGGGGGCTGGGGAAGCGAGAGTCGCGTGACACAATTCGCACACTATCCTGTCTTTGTATTTACTTATTTGCAATTTTTTATGTACATTCGGTTCAGATGTTCTAGAGCGCTTTATGTAAGCTCCAGTTACATTACACGAGGACACATTCATTTTTTAGGCACGCGGAGATTTAGGGCCACATGTATGAACACATTTTCCCATTGACACAGAAAGGGAAAAACCCTTTGCTACATCTGGCCCTAAGTGATTTGCAAAGAATCACAGGATGTTGGGCGGACGCCAGGACTCAAACCTGCATTCTCTAGTTGCAAAGTGGGTAGCTGTGGCCACCATATCACATTCTCGCTATAATGCTTTGTGTATGCTTTAGATTAAAAATGACACAATGCACTTCAAGAAGATTCAAAACAGGAAACGCCTTCTGCCGAAAAACTGAATCCCATCGCCCATTTCGCATGTTAGGAGAATGGACTGTTGAGATATTCCTTGAAGACAATGACACGGGTGAAGGCCAATAATGGCTGGGCAAGATCTTCTGCACCAGCATTCTAATGTGTGTCTTTCAATTTCTCTTTGATCAATTTAGAGCTTCTGCCCTCAATGGCTGGAATGTTTAATAGCATTAAAACCCTTCTGCCTCTGGCCATGCCATTTATTAAAGAACCATCTTCTTCATTGTAGGCCCTGGCCTGCAGCTTGGGCCTCTAACGCAGGAGAGGGACTTAGTTAACGGGTATTGCCCTCACCAGCAGGCTATATTGCTAAGACCAAACTGACTGGGTAAAACTGGTGGCCAGTGATCAAGATTAGAGAAGCTGTGTGCTATGAGATTACAAGACATTACCAAGTATTGGATTGTGGAGGGGTTATGTGATGTAGCACCGCATCTTCTTCACAGCTTACCACTTCGGAGCACCTGTACTATGTGATATCTTCCATTGTAGCTATGTGATCTTTACCGGAGGCCGCCACAGATAACGCAGACACAATTTCCTTACATAATATGAGCCCTGTGCCTTGAATTATAGAAATCTAAATAATGCTATTCATAAAAATTTGAGAGCAAATGAGGTGCATGTCAAAAACAATTAAACAGTTAAGTGAAGATTCACTTCCAACTGTTTGCCTTTTTTTTTTTCTCTACACAAGGGTCACAGTCAGTTGTGGTCACATACAGGGAGCAAATAAGTAACACAGAATCAGACATGCAAAATACAGTAGAGCAACCACATTGTATAAAAGGCGTAATGACACAGTACATTACATCGCAAGGTTCTGATCCATTCATCTCCATCACTTCCCCCAAATCGGTTCATGCTTAGAGAGGCACCCTCTGGCCTCCAACACAGGTTTTGTCTTCTCCGCACAAAAATGTACCCCACGCTACCACTGCAATGGTGTAAGGGGGCATAGGGCTTTTCCAACAGGCTGCAAAGTCTCATTTGGCTTCCATGACAGCTGTTCCCAGAAACGCCCTGTAGGAAGCTGGGTCTGTATATACATTATCAAAGGGAGATATAGTGTGCACAGAGTCCAGGGGTCCCCCACAGGCTTAATAGAGGCTAAATAGGTAATACTAATGCTCTCTTTGGTGGTAGTGTGGTCGAGCAGTCAGGCTTATCAGTGGGTAGTGCAAAGCATTTGTTGTACACACACACACACATGCAATGACTAACTCCAGGCCAATTCTTTTTATATAGAAAAATTATATTTTGTTACTTTATTTCTAGAACCACAAGATTTAGTTTGCAGGTACGTACATTTGCGAGGAAGTAGCAAGCATTTGCATCAACACCACTTTGTTTAAATTTGGCAGATTACACGGTTTTCAAATAAATAGCAATAATCTGTTTTAAAAGTTGACAAAGTGCAATTTTCAAACACAGTTCTGGGGGGGGGAAGAAAACTTAGTACAGTTGTGAAGTAAGTACAAGACTTACAGTTCCAGTCTCGGGGGTTAGGATGTCCACAGGTTGGGGTTCAAGTTAACCCCAACACCCACCACCAGCAAGACCGGGTGCAGAAGTCAAAGTAGTTGCAGGATTTAAAAAGAACACACTGCACCCGCAGCCCCCAGACCTTGGAGAAACCGAGCCCCGGTGCCTCAACATTCAGCAGACGGCCCTCCTCCGTGTTCGACCGGTGGTGTGCCCGAGACACCCTCCTGGAGTTTGCCTGCAGCCTCGGAGTGACCCCCGCGGTCTCATCATAGACCAGCATTGAAACCCGACGTCCTGTTTGCACCCTACACCCGGCTGCCGCTGTGCCGCTGAGGGTGTGTGTTTGGTGCCTACGTGTGGCCCCTTCAGTGCTGTTCTAATCCCCACTGGTCTGCCCTCCGAGTCGCAGGTACTTGCCTGAAGGCAGGCCTGATTCCAAGTACCCCCTGTTTCCATAGGAGTCCACGTTAAATTTGTTCAACTTTGAACTCTGCACCCGGGTTGCCCCATGTTGCTGGTGGTGGGTGTTTTGGGTTAACTTGAACCTCAACCGGTGGACTTCTTAAAACCTGGCGACTGATACTGTAAGTGTTGTACTTACCTGTAAACCGACCTAACATTTCTTCTCCCAGGAACTGTTTCTGAAAATTGAAGTGTCCATTTTTTAATCAGACTATTGCCAATAAGTCAAAAACTGTATTACCTATTTCAAACAAAGTACTGTTGATACCTGTGTGAAATACGAAACTTTTACGGTTCCTACCTGCGACTTGAATTTTGTGATTCTAAAAATAAATTAAGAAAATATATTTTTGCTATATAAAAAACATTGGTCTCGAGATAAGTCATTGAGTGTGTGCTTCATCTATTTTCTGTGTGTGTACAACAAATACTTTGCACTACCCTCTGATGAGCCCAACTGCTCGACCACACTACCACGAAAGAGAGCATTAGTATCATCTACTTTGGCCTCTGTTAAGCCTATGGGGAACCCCTGGACTCTGTGCACACCATATCTCACTTTGACATAGTATATACAGAGGCAGCTTCCTACACAGAGGAATTAATAATAAGGGTATGAAAAATCTGGGAAAGTCCTTCCTTCCCCAGCGCACCCATGAGTAGCTTGGCTTCTAGGGGGCTAAATTTGGGAGGGGGTTATCTCGTGGTATGTGAGAGTGGAGCGCGTGCCGTAGTTGCAGATACTTGTAGAATTGAGAAGAGGAGACTTCATATGTATCCTGAAGCTCCTGAAAGGAGCACATATGTGTCCCAGTCCATATGTCAACTAATTATACTACGCCAATTGTATCTCATCCCACAAAAACCCTCCAGTGCCGCCACTCCGCACAGCCATGTTCCCCGCCATTGGAGAGTTTGAAGTGAGGGTTTAGAATCCCATTTAGTGTGACGGAATGCTGGTCTTCAGGCAAGGAAGATCACACGTGTTACCTCAGGAATAGCAGAAGGGAATGGGGTTCCATATAACATGGCCATGATCTGGGGAAACCCCAGCGAAGCCAGCTCTCCCTGATAGGCAGGATTGAACTGTCTCCCATTGACTCAATCGTTGATTACCAAGAGCTGTGAAGCTAGGTGGTAGAGGTGAAGATTGGCCATACCCAAACCACCAGTATACGGTGCTCATTGAGTGAGTAAGTGCCAGTCATGGCATGGAGTTGTGCTAAAGGAACAACATCGCCAGTGTGTCTTGTTTGCGGAGCCACTGGCAAGGCAGTAGTAGCAGAAAATTCTGAAAGACAGAGGAACCTCAGCAGCACCATCATTTCGCAGAGAGCTATCCTGCCCATCACGTTCAGTGATTGCCATTTCTTAAGGTCCTCTTTAGCTCTTCGAGTCAGGGTCAAGGTTGAGGGACCAAAGTGAGTTCAGGATGAAGCACAACCTATATATGTAGAAAACAGAAGCTCAATGGTCGAACAAGTATTCCCATCTGCCAGTCCATACAATTCTGTGTCTGAACTAAGGGTACTAACACTGACTTGGCCGGGTTAAGATATAGGCCAGATACTTCACCAAAAAGCTAAAGGATCTGAAGACACCGGGAGCCACTCATCTTAGGGCCATTGAGAAATAGGAGGACATCATCTGCAAATGTGGTCCTCGTGTCCGGTGTCCCGCCTCCATCCCCGCACCTGTGCTTCACAGCAAAGCAGATGTGTAAGGGATCAATAGCAAGCACAAAGGGGGGGCTGGGGAAACCCTGCAGAGTCCCACGCCATATGGGAAAGACATCAGAAACCACATTGTTGACCTGGAACCGCGCGGTTGGATTGGAGTAGAGTGTGCAGAAAAAGCTGTGAAATCGAGGTCCAATTCCAGGTCTCTGCAGGACGGCGTACAGGTATTCCCAGTCCACCCTGTCAAACGCCTTCTCAAAATCGATGAGAAGCATAGCAAATTACGATGGGCAAAAATGACGTGGAGCTGCTTGAAACAGTGCCTTGTACTCCTAGCCAGCATAAAGCTGCACTGGTCCCGATGGATCAGGGTTTGGAGGACCCGTTTGAGACGAGTGGCCAGGACTGCGGTGAAGATTTTGACCTCTCTGTTGATGAGTGACATTGGGCGGTAATCTGTGCAGGAGGCAGATGGGGCTGAGTTTTGGGGATGACCACAATAATTGCAGTGTCGATCTCAGGCGAGAGGAGCCGGTCTCTGATTCCTTTTATAGAGAATGAACAGTCAGGGAATGAGAATTTCTCTGAATGTGGTATAATATTCTGTGAGAAACCCATGGTGTCCGGGGGTGTTCCCAGAAGCTATGGTCGAAATGTCTGTCCCAGCCTCTTCGGCCAATGAGGGCTGGTCCTGCATCAGAATCTCATATTGTGACAATCGAAGGAGGGGCACTTCATCCAAGAAGTGGGGATCAGGCTTAATCTCTGCTTTGGGAGCTGCAGCATAAAGGTGATTATAATAAGTGGCAAAGGTCTGGGCTATGCCATGGAGAGTCGGTGGATACAACCATGCTCATCGGTTATTTCTGGTACCTCCCTATTTGTCTGAGAGCAAGTGGTAAGCCAGATCAGCAATTTACCATTTTTGTCTTCCCAGCCATAGACCTTTGCAGTTGAGGCATGCCACAGTGGCTTTGCCAGAAGGCGGATCTCATTGCATATCAGTTCAAGCTGTCTGAAAGTGTCTCCTTGGGGGTCAGTGAGGAGATGCGCCTCCAGGCGAAGGGCACAAGTTTCTAACTGAGTTATGTGGTGGGTTTGGGCCTGTTCCTTCTCTCTGAGTTTGCCTCTGGCATGATCTGTGATGGTGGCTTTTCTGGTGCCCACAATGCCTGGCAGACTGTACAGAGCCCTCATTAGTTTGGAAGTAAGCCTTAAATCGCTTTTAAGCGCTTGCATGTAAGTCTCATCCTGGTTATCAGGCGTATAGCCCCCACATAGGACGCAAAGCATCATTAGATGATCCAAGGCTGAGGAGGCGTGGGGCATGGTCAGAAATCCTGCATAGGAAAATCTGGACCCGGGACACCATGAGGCAGTCTGCAGCTGGCATAAAAATAAGGTCAATGAGTGAGTGAGTTGGGTGTGCTGCTGAAGTATGGGTATATTGTTGATGCCTGGGGTCCCACAGTCTACAGATGTCCCAGAGCGGACGCCCAACTTGAAAGGTATCGAGCTCTAGCGCGGTGTGGATTAGAAGGGGCACCAGTGGAGTCCACGTCCTGGGTGAGGGCTCCATTAAAGTCTCTTCCATCCACCTTGAGGCCTCCAGGAAGTGCCTGTAGCGCTGTGGATAGGTCATTGAGAAAGGCATCTATGGCCACAGGAAGAGCATACGTGCACACGAGATTGCTGGTTTGCCCTTCAACACTGTCAGTTTGGGGAAGATATCTGCCTTCGGGTCTTTTACTGCCTGAGTGACAGCCATAGGAAAGGAGAGATGGAAGAGGATCACCACCCCGTGGGAGCCTTTAGTGTGCCCATAATGATATACCCTGTCATAGCCTTGGCTCAGCAGGAATGGGCTGTGACTACCCATGAGATGTGTCTCCGAAAGCATTAGGATGGCAGGAAGGAATTGGCGGGCATTGCACAGGACCGCAGTACATTTCACGCGGTCTAGCAGTCCATTAACGTTTGAGGACATTACATGAAAAGCCAATGTGTCCAAGTGAGGGAGTCTCATAAGAACTGCTCAATGGGGATGCCTGGGTTGACAGCGGGAACCACCCGGGAGGAAACACCTGGTGCTTGCACTGAGTGGTAGTGTACCCAGTGCCATGGTTGAAGTGATGTAACTCGGTCATATAGCTAAGTGTGGTGACAAATAATGAACAATAAAAAAATAAACATATGAAGGGGAATCCCTTCCCCCACACAACCCCTACCCCATACTTCAACCCTACAGCATCTGCCACCCACAAACTTCAAACTAAAATGAAAAACAACTTGTAGACAGATGTGGAGTTTTGCCCCCCCTCCCACCCCCTTAATACAGGGTCAATGATGACCAGCAGGAGATTTAACACATATTGAACAGAACAATGCTGTGCGTTCTCATCACAGGAGTTTAGGTGTGCAGCGGAAGCTCACAGAGTGGGGCTCTGGGACAAGTCAGAGTCAGCTGTGGGCACAAATGTAGGGGGGAAGTTCAGCGTGGGCTTCCCATCTTGGCTTGGCAAGGTATCCTTGATTTTGTTGTGTGGGGACAAGCCCAAGGTGCTTGGCGGTGTCTCCTACATCAGATAATTTAGAGAAGGTGAGTCTGTTCTTGCGGTACTGTGGCCCCTAAGGGAGTGGCTATGAACTCTTTTCGGTCTCAGAGTGACACCAGCGCTTGCTGTCGGTCGGGGGGGGTTATCCCGGCTTGCGGAGCTGCTTCTCTTAGGTAAGCCACTCCGAGGCAGCCTCCGGGGTGCTGAACGAGTGTGTCTTGTTGGCATGGATGACCTTGAGCTGAGCCGGGAACAGGAGCATGTAAGAGAGATGGACCGCCCTGAACTTTTACTTGACCGCTACGGAGAAGCGACACTGCATAAGTATCTGAGTTTTGGTACCTCAAGTCTGGAAGGATTGGGCTGCTCCTAGGATGGTGTCTCTGTCTTTGAAATTAAGGATGCGTGCAATCATGGGCATGTGCAGGGATCCCGTGGATGGTTTAGGTGTCATGGCCCTATGTGTCCTCACAACAGCAAACTGTGGGGACAAGTTATCCGAAGACATCCTGGATTTGAACCAGTTTTCTTAGAATTCTGTGGCTTGCAGCAGTTACATGCCCTCTGGAAAGCCCACAAAGCAAAGGTTGTTATTCTGTGACCGATTTTCAGCATCTCCTGCGTGACGATGGAGCTCTGCTGTGTGCGAGAGAAGGCAGGAGACAGTGGAAAGGTGGCCCTCAGTCTCAGTAAGCCTGCTTGTGGCATTGCGGAGATCCTGGCGCAGGTGGGCCATGTCAACATGGACTTCATCAATTTTGGGTTCAACGGTGGCTTGTGGTGTGCCGATACCCTGCAGGATCGTGGCCAGGTCTCCTTCCTTAAGTGTTGGTTTGTCCACCGTAGCCCCTCCTGCAGACCCAGGGCCAGTCGAGTATTGGTCCAAGTTTGAGAGGCGGTTGGGCGTGTGGGTTTATCTCGCTTGAGAGATCACTTAAAAGAGGGCCCAGTTCGCCTGCCGCTACAGCATGACAGCAAGCAGCCAGGCCCTGGGGGAAAGCGTCACCCTGCAGCTGGGTCCAGGCTGCAGTGTAGACCACCAGAAGCACCAAATGGATTGTCTCCAAGCCCCTTGGTGCGTGCAGTGGAGACAGCGGTAAATGGCACAGGGTTAAAGAAAGATGCGCCGCTGACCACTGGGTCAGCCGCTGGTATCGCACCTGTGTGTTGCAGGTATGATGGGGAACAATTTGTTGACTCCAACAGTTCTGGGAGGGCAAAGTGGGGGCAGGGGGCTTCACTATGAAGGGGCCCAGTCATTAATACATGGCCGGGGCCACTGTTTGCAGGCCTCAGTATCATGTCCAGTGAGGTCACTCAAGAAGCCCCTTTACGCTCTTCAATTCTAGGAACTGGTGCTTGTACTAGGGACCCTGTTTTCCCCCGCCATCTGGAGGCAGGTGGGTGGTGAACGAAGTCTGGGCTCACCACAGGGGAGCTTCGCCCATGTAGACCCTTGGAAGGCAAGGCCCCCAACCGCAGCAAAAGCTTCCCTCCCACATCAAAGTCTCAGGGCCGCAGGGGTCGGTCAGTCATGTCTCTGCAACACCGGACTGAATAGGCGGAGGCCACAGAGACAACAGCACAGATGCAGTCAGTCACACCAGGGTCTCTCCTTCACAGGCATGCATGGGCGTGCCAACATTAGCAGGCGTGCCTTCACTCCAGTGGCACCTTCTCAATCCTCAGGGCATCAAAGCCTGAGGCATGGCAGTCAGCTTGCAGTTCATCCACCCCAGGGATAGGCCACGGCTGGTCTTAGCAGGCACAATGGTGTTCTTTCACCACTAGGGCCGCTTCCACCATAGGGCCCTAGAACCTGTTGTACACTCTCATGGGTCATGGGTGAGACCAATCAGCCGCAATTGGAAGGCTGCAAGGCGAAAGTGGGGGCTCTTCTAATGGAGGTCTCACGGACAGTAGGGCGTATCTCCATGTTGGAGATCTTCTTGGTGCAGCAAAGCCCCGATGTTGATTGGGCCAGCGCCTGGGCTTCGGCGGGTTCAGGAGGATAAGCATCCTGGTGCGGGGGGTCGCCATTTCACTAGGCTGCTCCCGTGCGGCCTTCTGGAACACACACGCCTGCCCCCGTGCTATGTCTCTCAGACAGGGTGTGAAGGGCCTCATTCGATTTACACCTGGGCCAAAGCAGTGACATTCACCCAGGCGTGAGCAAGGCCTTGGGCACCGCGGGTCATGGGCGGTGTGTAAGACAAATGCCGCAGCAACATTGTTCATCAGGCCCCACCAGACACAGCCTCGCTCTCCCCGTGCGAATCCACCGTATTGATGGGGAGCTGGGACTAGGCGCAGTCGCTCATCAAAAGCAGGGCAGGGTCAATCACCTACACCGCTGTGCCTGTGAGGTTGTTGTAAGGGGCACTTCGGTAACATAAAGGTGAGTTAAAAAATTGTCCTGGTGGTTAACAGATGGTTGCGGATGATAGAGGGTTTGAAGCACTCCAGGAGTGCAACCACCATCTTGACGCCCTCAGCCATGCCCCCCATGTTTCCCTGTTTTAATCATCTCAGGGAGTGAAATGAAAGACAAAAAAGCAAGAGGGATTTGTAAGAGTTCCAGGCTCAGCAGAGGGAATCGAAGGAAGCCCTCAAGGAATATTAGGAAAAGTAATAATATAAATAGGAAGCATTGGCTAAGCCAGTAGACCTGGTGCTATCCACCAGTTTTTTGGATTTGCCAATGTGTGAGCTGTCACAGTTTTTGAAAACTTTGTTGGGGGCACTTTCTGTGCCTCGTGCATCTAAAATAGTAAAAGCAAAAATATGTTTTTTGTCTCAAAAACCATGCTTTTCATAGAAGTCCTAGGCACAGGCACTTAAAGGAACTACTTTTGTTTGCAGATGTGCTCCCCATCAAAGAGGAGAGCATCATCACTCAGAGTGAAGTTAGCCAATGGCTGAAGTAGACTCACTTCCCCATGCTGAATGCTGTAGCGGGTGGAGGAAAAATGGGAATGACACAATAATAGACAAACGGATAAAGAGATATAATTTTAGAAAAACTGAACAGTCTTGGCTAATGCATTGGAAAATGGATATCTTTCAAAAATGCTTCAGAGGTTTCAAGAATTTGAAGCTTTTTAAGGGCTTCTAAGAACTACCACTAGGTCGTACCTCTCAACACAACCTCATTTGGACAGCATCACACCCTTTGAATGCATCTGAACCCAAGCAAAACACCCACACTAAACTTCCAAGGAAACACTTGCACTGGAAACCTTCCTCATACATCAGAATTATGTTATTGCCATTTATTTAAATGCCTCGCCTTTGCGAACGCCGAATTTTTACTAATAAATAGTCATGTATTCTGAATGTTCAATCTACATAGAACTTTGACTTAATATAGAAGATACATCACAACTTTGAAAATGTGCCTACTTGAGTGGCCGACATTAATCTCGAAGCTTCCTTATTAATTGCTTATTAAAATGAATTGATCTGCTGATGTTTAGATTAATGTAGTAGTATGTTATGTTAATGATTAGTTATTGTGTTATTTGCTTCATTAATTGTAGGCCTTAAGTTAGCAAGGTTTTGCGCCTAGTTGCAGACTCATTTTAAACTGTACTTTTAAGATAATGATGTGAAAAAGTGTTTGTTTGAAGAAATAATATGTGAATTGTTCTTTTCCACTAAGTTTACCAAACGCTAGAAAATGTTTTCTTTTCCCATGAGAACTGCTTGTTAGAGAATCGTGTAATAGTTACTGATACAATGTAAAGTTATGTGGGTGAGAAAGCGATGTTCCCAGGAGCTAACAATGGATACACTGACTGAAGGACAGAGAGATACAAAATTGTTACCTGACGAGTCCCACAATGGGAACAGGAGAAGAGGAGCCAATCATGGACTTGCGAAAGTCAGATTTGTTAGATCTTAGATTTGAAATTCTACTTTTATTGGACTAAATGTAAACGTACGATTCTTTGACCAATGGCAACGTGGGAAGTGTTTTAGATTATTTTAACCTAGCCTGACTGCACAGAGGAAAGCGCACATTTGATCATTTGCACCTTCTGCGCTAGAGAATTCTATCTTTAACTTTATTGCTTAAAATGTTGATGCTGAATGGTTCGGATAGTTTAGAGTCCCCTGTTCTGAACTATTCCCATTTATGGTCTGATGCTGATGCTGACCGAACAGATGTCCAATAAACGAAGACAGTCGCAGCTGGCTGATCCATACCGAGGTATACTAAATGTTATTGTTTTGATGTAATTTATCTTTTGTTCCTAGGTACCAACCGCCATTTCGATAGAGCCATGGCTAGATGTTTTTCAAAACTCTGGTGACTAAATTGTTTTGCATGAAGTCCAAACATGCTATTCTAATCAGGTTAGTGAGGGGTGACCCTAAATGCTAGTAGGTTACTATTTATGAATAATTGATGTTACTCAATTGCTGAATCTAAATGTATGCTATTTCCATTGTGCAGTTGTTCTTACTATTGATTTGTACTGTAACTCTAGAGTGCGTAATAATTCATGCTTTGGTTTAATTGAGATTCTTTAGAAGATTTGGTCAACCAGTGTTGTTTCTGTATGTATATTATTTGATATTAATATATATATATTTTACGTGATACTAACATTGTTTATATAGGGAAATAAACATTCTAACGTTTACAAGAAAGGAGTGGTTATTCATGGCCAAGGGGGTCATGGTGTTTGAAATTACTGACTCCAAAGGTTATTGATACTGTAGATTAATATTGTTAATGGTCTGTATAGAAATTGAGTCCTATGGTGGGATTTACTCTAAGCACAGTCAGGAGGTCCATCGACCCTCTAACGCATCCCCCTATGAATTAAAAATAAGAACCCAAATAAGGTCAGACAAGCTAACACCTTCTAAACCAACTCAACCTGACTCTCTTTGGAAGCTCTAAAGTTTTAGAAGTATGCTCTAGGGCGCTTTATGCCACTAAAATCGGAGGGCCTAGACTTATCCACCTGGCTGCAGTAAAGGTGTTAACTCACTGTCCTATTTTACAGCCCCGCCCAAAATCTGACCTCTAGAAGTCCAGCCAGCTGTAGGTTACAGAGGGATCTTTGTGATGGATTTCAAACGACGTGTGTTTGGTAGCATCTCATCAACGCGGAATGGATAGTATTCCAATGGTAACTACAAAGCGCGTGTAGTCTGCAAGATTATCGTGGCTACATATTTACACCACTGCCTGCCTGACAAGTGACTGACTGTTCCAGCCCCGCCGACTTCTCAAAGCCAGCCAATTGACCCATTCACCCATAATAACTTATCCAGATGTTGACTACTCAAACACACATTGAAACGTGCACACTCCTCGCTCCGGGCTCTAGGCGCAGCGCCAGCTGCAGCAGTTGGCTTGCTGCGTCCCAAAGAGGCGCCAAATTAAAAATTAAAAAAAAACTGCAGCATTTCACATTCAAAAGCGTCATCGGCGGCCAGGCACGCCAGGGGCTCTCGCAAGGGCTGCCGGGAGCCAGCGCGCGGAGGGCGTCTGTGGCTGTTCGCTCCGGCCAATCACCGCGCTCCGCTCTGGTTCCATATTTTCCATCATACAGGCTCGCGCGCGGATTGTTTTTGCACCGAGGTCAGCACTGGAGCAGTGGGCGTCGCCTGCTCTCTGGGGTTGAGGCGGGAAAGTTAACATCATGTTTTGAATTAATTATTCTGGCAGGAGCCGTTGGCGTGTTTAAACTCACTCAGAGCCCAGGAGTTGTAATCTCGGCTGCCCCACTGCACCGCACTGTGTGATTCTAGACAAATCATTGCCTAGCCATGCAACCTTATCTGCCAAAAGCAGAAACGCTCCACCAAAAGTGGTGACAGAATTGATTCGGGCGGATGACTCGATTGTTAAAGCAAAAAATGCCTTTTTTTTATAGCTGCTTCCCGCCTAAAATTGAGACTGCTTTAATAACAGTCAGTGGGGAAAAATCTCTATCCCTGATTATTTTTTTAGAAAACGGTGGGGTGGGGGAGTATGATAAATTTTTCTTGTTCTGCATGTTCAAAACAAGACTACTGCCAATGGGAAGAGGTAATCACAACTGGTCTGCTGGTTTGTAGGATAGGGGCGAGAGTGACTTTTTCCGGCAGCTCACTCCTTCACAACTGCTACAGTAGTTCAATGTCTCCTCAGGGGTAGTAAGCGCTATATAAATTCAAAAGCGTCGCCCCACTGCTTTATGTAGTGGACGAAAGGGACAAATAAAATGATAATAACGTAACATTTTCATTTTATTTTTTCCTCAGGAGCAGGATAAGGGCGGGCCTGGGCTGCAATGGACTGGAGAAGGGCTATGTGCACATAAGAGCGCATGACACTTTGGCCAGCTGTAATGGGCCGGCCAAACAGTCAGCGCACTTTGCATTTCTCCAGCCAGCTGTATTGAACAGCCATGAGGAGAGCGCCGAAGTAGGGCGCCAAGACCAATCATGGTGTGCTGCCATGCTGTTGACAGAAGCGTTTTGATTGGAGGGGAATCTGGAAGCCTTGTGCTTCCAGGAGACAGAGGAGGAAGGAGAGGTCATAAGAGGAAGGAGTGACAGAACTGTCTCTCCCATAATAAAATTTTATTTTAATACCCCCGCCACCCCCATTGACAAGTGGCCGCCACTAAAATACAATAGTGTGTATTCTCCATATTTTCTTTTCTTTTCTATTATTTTGTTAACAATTGTGTCACATTCGAAAATGTTGTATTAGCCTTTATCACATACTCCTACCAAGTGGCCTAAAGTGTGACACCTGTGGCGTTTAGCAGGTTTCAGCAAACACATCTGTATTTAGGGACATTTTGTTTTGCTTTTACTACTGTAACTGTGGACAAAAATCCTACAAGCTGGCCATGATTTTATAATGGTAGTATGTTTATCAAAGGCCAGAAAAGTAGTAAAAAGCTATGATATTTCGCCTTTTGAAATATAATTTAAAAACAATAAATACAGGAGGAAATCATTTCAGAATTATTTGAGATCTTGCAAACTACTTTTACCTCATTATTAAAGCAAACAGGCGCAGTGAGAATGTTGAAAAATAATAATGATGAAGTTAACACTAAATCTTATACATGTACCTGCTCGAGGTGCTCCGGAATCACAAACCATAAATAAATGTTTTTATTTTGCTGAAAAGGTGACATTTATGGGGCTAGCTGATGGTATTACATCGAAGACTGAAAAACCTGGCAGCTAGTTGCTGTCAGAGAAAATAGATTGTTTTTTCTGTTTTCCTTAGAGGATATATCTCCTCACTATATCTCATGACATACCATATATCAAAAAATTTAATATACTGCATCAACCTAAGCTATAGATTCTAGTGTAAGTATTTATTACGAGTGTAGAGTTAAGACTGGTAAATAAATACTTACCTTGACGATGTACTGTTAGGTCGATCTAGCAGATTTTTTCCTAATCGATGTTAACAACCTCGATATCGAGTTATACAACCTCATGGAGTAATGTCACGAGTTACCCTGGCTAGTACTTCTCTTTTGCCTGACCTGTGGCATGGTATGGCATGGCACATAGCTGCATCTCCTGGACATCTCTCTAGCCAGGCCTCAGCAGGGATGTCAGTCTTCCGTCTATAAACCCTCTCAACACCAGCCTACAATGAATGATGACACAGCATCTCATTTTCACAACAAAAAAAGACAATGGAGCCATGAGGAGTGGAACGAAACTGCACACAGGCACATTGCTTATCATTAGGTTTGCGCAAATTCAAGTTCTGTGCTTTTGCATAACAATGTGAATTTTTAGCAAAATTATGTGAAATTCAAATACTTTTTGTATTTTATTTTGGTGCAAAATACGTCCTTGTGTCAATTTTTGACAGGACACATTTTGCACTAAAGAAATGGTGCAAAAAAACACAAAAGCACCACAAACGAGAGCCACTGATGTTAAATTACTCCTGTGCTTTCAGAGTACATTTTTACCACAAATGGGGCATTAATTATGCAAAGTGTCATAATGGCGTAATTTGGGGAATTTTCGCGCAACAAGCGTAATGCAAAATACCCAAATTACGTAAATTATGCTGGTATAAATTATATTTTGCCCAAGTCTATTTATCATCCTTATCGAAACGCTTTGTTATTAGCACTCAAAGCCAAGCCTTTTTCTTACCAAAGGTATGCCGAGCGGTGTGACTTTCATGCATAATGGTGGTCACCCCAAGTATATGACAACCATCCCTGGCTTCTCAGGGGCATTTGTGTACTCTGACATCTGGTGGAAACCTCTCGTTAACTGTGTGCATTTACATTCTGTACAAGCTTGGTCTAGTCCATGCTTTAACACGTGAGGAAAATCACAAGGTAATATTGGTAGACCAAACTTGTTTATTAAACAAACAAAATAATAATAATAAAACTGGTCTTTGGCGACTGCAGTGATTTAGAAATGTTAGGACGTTTTTGTTAGTAGGAATTTAGTATATTTAATTGCATTTAAAAAAACAAGTTTTATTAGAACAAAACGTTTTATAAGGCAATGGATGTGTTGTATTGAAGAAGTGCACATTATATTTGAGGGGCACAATTCTTGCATTTTTATAACCTGCTTAAACTTGATATTTGAGAGGTTTGTGCTAAATTGTGTAAACTCATTGATGCTGTAATTTACTTGATGTCGAAGGGCATCTCTTACCATGGCTGTTATTTCATGACTCTCATGGAAATGTTTCATTTTCTATAGTGATACCTTTTTGTGACCTTATAACCCATGCTAGTGTCTGAGAACACACAAGAGCAGCAAAAAATGAGGCTCCTATCAGGATAAATTAATGACATTGAAAGAGAGAACACATTATTTGTAGCCTCAACGGTGCAAAAACACAGATGTTATAGACTTAGATCTTATAGACTTTTATATGTTCTGATGGTAGAATGCATTCATTGTTGTTTGTAACTGTGTAAATGACATTTGCGAAAGTAAGTTTCGTTTGTAAACAATTCATGGGTGCCAGTTTCTCTATTACAGTGCAGCAATGCCTCTTTATGATTTTTAAATAGTATACTGCAATAATTTTTTATTACATTCCTTAGGGTGCATTTTTGCACCATTGAAGCTACAAATAATACGTTGTCCTCTCTTTCGATGTTATTGATTTATCCTGCTAAGAGCCTCGTTTTTTTTATGCTATTTTAGGAGTGAAGGCCAGGCTCTAGAAGGCTGTACAGGCTCCCCCCTCCTTTCATATATACAGCGTTTGAGACCACAGCATGTAATCTTTTGTATAATTTAAGGGATAAATCTGTCATCAGAACATATAAAATCACCAGTAAATTTTCTCTAATATCTTAGTCTAAAAGATCTGTGTAAGCTGAAGGATCTGTTGTCTACGGTATGAGAGTATGCCGTCTGTACAACTTTTCCTTTTTCCAATCTTACCATTACAAGTCGATTCTTGGTCATATAAAGTAACAGACAAATCTATGCTGAAAAGATGAGGATCCAAAAAGAGGAAGAGTGAAGAAAGATAGTATGTGCAACTTAAAAAAATGATGGGAGGCAATGCCAAATTCCGGACTAATATTTGAAAAACCCTGTAAAACACATGGCTTTGTAGACAATTACTGAACAATGCATAATTTTGCAACCGTGTCTTATTAGGTTTTTCGGAGTTCACCCAAAACCCTAATGTCAGGTTTGGATTTCTTTACCACCGTGACATCATTGGAATATGTCATAAAGGCCCTGAAATAAAGGTCTGGAACACCAGTGGTTTTTAGGTAATTTTGGCTGTACAAGGAATCACTAGACACAATGTTTTCAAAATTCACTTGGTGGAAGAACTCTTTCAAAACCGACCCTTCGCCGCGGAAGGCCGGCTTCCTTGCTTCTGGAATCTGTTTACACACCACCACTTTCAAAGATCACCACCCGGCAGTTCTCACAAATATCAAATGTGTGCTATCAACTATAGGTTACAACTAACTCTGGAAGCATGCCTTTACAAGCTAAGACGAGACACGCGTGGCCTTTGAGTACGGATGTTGTACTACTGGTCTCGATTTGTTTATTTTTCAGTGGAAACAACAGTATTTAGAACAGTAGCTATTACATCACGGTCAGTTGGTATTACATAGCTCAGTACTTCAGTTTGGTTGGTTAATATTCCTGTTATAGATCACTGCCCAACGTGTGCCGGTAGTTACAAATAATGGGCAGCAGTCCTCATATTTGGGAACATGGATATATTTTTCATCATCAGACCTTGGCTCAGAGTAAACTAGAGAAAGCAGAAAATAGTGAAGGAAAGCAAACAAGAAATTTAGGAGAGCAGTACCAAAGAGGCAATCAAAGGGATACATAAGAATTTGCAAGACTCGAAAAAAGCTACAGAAACGGTAGTGGGTGAAAGAAAGAATCATGATGTGGACTGAAGAACAGGTCATCTCGGTATTGGGCAGCCTAAGCATTCGGCTTTTAAGAAAAACCTTGAGCCTTGCACAAATTAAGGAAAAGGAGTGATTCACAAATGGTAAAAGATATTAACGAGCATTAACATTCAGAATCATGTAATGGTGTAACTATCTACCCTGAATTGTGACTTAGAAGTAACTCACTCTTGATATTCAACCAGGTGTGTGTTCTGCCCCTTATATGCAATCAAGTGACTGCAGGTTTTTCCACGAGGCTTCAAGGGGAACACCCCCAGCGCACTACAGCATCAGAGCGAGCCTTGATCCAAGCTCAGGATTAGCCATGTTAATCCCGTGATCAGCCCGTGTCCCTGTCATTCTCCCTTTGTCAGTGATGGGAATTAGTCGCCCATTCAGGGGTTTGACAGCTGTCATTCGTGGTCTGGATGTGCTTTACCCGGGGTTCTCAACATTAAAAAAATACTTCAGCCTGTGTGGAGATGATCTTGACATTTTCCAGAGATGAGGCTCCCACTTTGGACTTCCTCTGGTGCCTGCTGAGTTGCATGTCCACCTGAGCATGGGCGTTGATTCAGCAACATGCCAGGTTTACAGAGAGTGACATCATCATCATACACGCTTTGACTGACAGTGACATCACAGGGTTGAGCCCTTGCCCTTCCCAACCCACTTGCCGACCTCCTGTTTTCTGGTGGGGAGGGGGTGGTAGTTGGAGGGTATGGACTGCTCCTAGAGCTATCTATGTTCTATTCTTGCTGCTGCCTTCCCCACTCCTGAGACCACGGACAGCAAATATGAGTCAAGCACAGCAGATGCTTCCAGTGTGTACCACTGACTGAAGCCATGGCTATAAGATGTTTTTTCTTTTATGTGTTTTGTTGAGTTGTACATGTAACCTGAGGCCACTTTAAAGCACATGGATTTCAGGGAAATGCTGTAAAGGTGAAAGTCTAGACCTGTGTTTGATTATCCTTGGTGCGATTACTCGCAGTCATATCTTTAGGAGTCCAAAGGGCAAGAACCTGTAGATTGTCTTCTGACTGGAGGAGTTCAGGCCCTCGTGTAGAATTATCTCTCTCTTTGGCTAGTGGGTGGGACTGTGCCTCGGATGTCTTATCAGCAAAACTGGACGATATTACGGTAAAGAAACTGGATTAAATGTGTACCATAGAATATTTATTTAAGATTGGAGGCCTCAGAAATAAGTGCCTAAGTAAATTAAAAGACATTCATGCTTTGTACAAAGATGACATGTATACTATCACCTCATCTTCCAGATTCAAAGGTTGTCCCTGGTTGCAGAACAGGCAACTGTTACAAGTTGACTTAATTGGAGGGAAATACATGAGCATTGCAAGTAATTTCTTTTAAACACTCGCTGGCTCCCCAAAACACATGCTTTCTTTCACATGGAGCAAATGAATATGGCTTCCACTTTTGAATTCATAAGACCTCCTTACAAAGTAGTCTTGCCGTAGCCTAGGCTCAAGATTGGACTCAGTTTGTATCAATTTACCTTCAAATCTGGCCTGTACGTTTTGTGTCTGCATTCAATGGTACTAAACACCTCTTCCCTTACTGAACAGTATGTGTATCTCTCCAGGTGCTTATGAATGGCCTCCATTAATATCTTTTAATTTTTCAGACAGGTGCCCTGTCATTTTCATAGACCCACCATTACCAGTTAATTTGTTTTGCCTGACAGTGTCTCCACCCATAGGCGATGCGTCCATCAGCCGCAATTGGGCACAACCGGCAGCATCAGGAGAAATATGATTTCACAGCTCACTCCGCCCTAGAATATGGTCCAAAATGACCCCACAGCCTAAAGTCACTGATTCCTGCCTCAAGGTGCCTTCACTGTTTAAGACTTCTGGTCCCTACATCTACTATGCCTAGTTCAACTAGATTGACTTGTTCCGGGGTTTCCGCGTAGTCTACCGCTAACAGAAGTATACAATAACCAAAATGACTCAATGTTCCAATACAGACAAAAGGAGTATAAAGAGTCCGCCAGAGGTGCATACCAGTTCACACACTGACAGATCTTCTTACTGATAGTACTTCACAAGCTGAAACTGACTACAGCCTGTGATGGAAACCTCAGAACCATTTGGAATCACACAGATAGGCCTCCGTAACATAATACTGCTGGTCAACGGGTCACTGGGTCATTTCTGGCCATACAAAGCCTTAATTAAGTGTTGGGATACAGCTGTTAAGATATCTTTGTAAAGCCCTGACACATTTAGAATGGGATAACTGCATGCAATCTCACTGTACAATAATCATCATGGCGTAAGCAAGACTGATGAACTGAGAGTGAGGGCTTTAGAACAGGACAGATGCTTGAATGTTTCTGCCTTCTCCTCTGGTAGGGGGCCATTTTATGATTTTAGGCACAATGTGGCACCCTATTAATTAGAATTGTCTTGTTATAGCAACGACCACTCATCACAACACGGTCAAATACACGTCTAATTTCTAGAAAGTGCAAAAAAACAGAAGGTGAACCATGTTGATCTGGCCTTTCTATTCTGACCATTGTCAAACTTCGGCTCCCAGAAAGCAGTTCTTAATTTGTGCTGGAGCTTGATGGTGGTGGACACCAGCACTCATTTTTGGTCGTCAGGACTTATTTATAATAGCCAGACTTTAACTCAGAGGAAGCTCGAAAGGGAAGAGGAGAAAGACAGCAACACTGGCTAAGTAACAAAGCAAGCATGCCAAAGCACCGGAAGTGTGGCATACAGAGACAGGAAGTGTAAGGTGGCAGAAGAAAGAGCCAAGCGGCGGTATCAAGATGAGGCAGCAGCAGTATTCGGCGACCCCATCCTTCAGCGGTGACAGGAATGGGGTCCTACTTAAAACTTTGGCCCCTGCTCTAATTTTACGTTTGGGTCTGCCAGGAGGAACTACCTGACATAAGATCTCTTTACAAGTTGCCGTGAACATCTGCAAGCATGCTGCATCGATAATTTTATCATTTATAACATTTGTTTGTGGGGTTCATGTATACAATAGCGCTCCTGTACATCTCTTTAAAAAGACACGGCTGGTTATTCTCAACTTGAAGCCACCTTGACAAAGTATCACATTTAAATTTCAATAGTTCTCTTTCACAAAGTTGTTTCTTTTTCAACAAATTATTGTAATTTTATACTATTTATAGACTGTTTTTTCACCTGCCCCCTTTCAAGGCCCTATGTGTGTTTTGGTGTTTCAGTGGTCTTTCTATCAAACTTCATTGTTCTTTCGATGTCGTTAATGGTTCTGATTTGCATCAGACTCCTGACGCTGGGTAAGGCGCCCATCAGGGCTCCTGTTCTAGGGTCCCAGATAGTACCCGAGTCGATACATATGCCAGAGGAACCAAGTCACTAGTACAGTTACCAGCAGTCCATCTGCCACAATGTTGTGATCCACACAAACCTTCTAGAGACCTCTCACAGGTTACCGTGGTGGGGGGGGGGGGGGGGGGGGAGACAATGGTGCCACCCTACATTCAGAACTATTGGTGATAAGCTTTTAATTGTGGAGCGCCGAAGGTACCGATTATGATCGAGGCTAGTATACATGGCACAATTAACTGATACCATTAACAGCAGCTATTTTGAAGTTGTTACCATCGAAAGTAGTCAAATCGCCAGAATTTCTACAATCTTTTCCCGACTGCAAAACACACCAACAGAACTTCTCTGAAACGCCCCAGTGCATCTTCCAGTAGTTATTTGCAGCAGAAAAAATGTCTGGTCACATGATTACTGGCATTTTTCTTCTTCTCATACTTACCAGCAAGTGGACGATTGGGACCAATGTGCTGTAACCCCATCCTAAACATTGGTTTGGCTTTGTTGCATTTCCCCCTGCATTATAATGAGGGGGTGACTAAGCCTCTATTATCGAGAGCAGGTCATATTTATGAAAAAAAACTGTGAATTGCACAGTCTAGGAAAACAAATTGCAATGGGTCTCGTGTTTGCTCGAGTTAGAGCTATTAGCGTTTTAAACTCCTAACCAGACTTTTCTTGCTACATAAACTGAAAAGTAAAACAGATCGACATAGGCGAGCCGACAGCCCCCATGAACGTGAAGCAGACACACAAAAGGAAACAGAAGTTCGCTTGTAGTGAAACGTATCAGCAAAATTGCAATTGTCCACGTAACAGGGTCAATGTCAAGCAAAGCGCTCGATTAGTAGCCAGCGAGATTGCGCTGCCTACCGAATAAATAGAAGTAGTCCAGAAACCATACAAAACATCGAGCCTCATGTTTTCAGCAGTTGGGCGGTGCGCTCAAAGAGGGCTAAACACCAGAAAAGGCATGACGTGTGCATGCCTTTCACTAATGGAATCAAGCGAATTTTAAAAGGCAAGCCCACAAACCAACCAAACTGATGGGTGTGATTAAAAGCCCATAGAGAGAATACACCAGGGACAGAGCGCTTTGCGCGCTTGACCCTAAAAATTGTCAGCTCACTTAAATACAGCTATATTCCTCACCTAATGCAAGTAAAAAACGTAAGACATCAAAACAAAATAGAAAGTATAGAATGTAACACCAGAAATATGTAGACAAAAAAAGGAAACATAACCAAGCTTTGACAAAGCTAATAAATATTTTTGCAAACACATGCAATATGTAAATAGGCATATATAAGTATCTCTCTCTATATATATAGAGAGAGAGAGAGAGAGAGACAGAGAGAGATTGAGAGAGAGACAGAGATAATTGTCCATGGATGTCAATTGACCGAAATGCCAGGGGTAGCAGAAGTGACATCACACGCCCGTTGTCCTTCACATTCACTCACTCACACACATATACTTAAACATCCACACAAATTCACACTTACATACACCCTCTCTCACATAAACACACTCTCACCCGCAAGCATGCACACAACATACATTTGAAAGCACTTTTAACTTAACTCAGCTGCCATGGAAGGGCATATTCCAGCAAATGATACTCTATTTTTATTATACTAATGGTGAATAATATATTACTCACTACTAGTGTGATAAAACATTGCCAGAAAAAAAAGAGCGGAGCCCCGACTAACCTCTATAAGTATGAGCTGCCGAGGGTAGGAAAGGGCATGCCAGGGGTCGCACTTGTGACCCCTAAATGAGGGCCGTGTAAGTGACCCAGCAGCACATGTTTATAAACCAGCTTTAACACTGAGGTGCACGCCTGTTCTGGTGGCTGTGCACATGCGATCTGGTGAAATGCTGTCAATTAGAGTGCAAAAAAGCCAATGGATACACTGTGGTAATCATTTGCTATATATTGTATTTTGTTGTGAGGAGCAGCAAAACGTAAAAGACAAAAAGAGACTTGAATACACCAATGGAGGGAGAGGGCTCTCAGAAAGCCCCGGTATGTGTGTATTTGTGTGTGTGTGTGTGTGTGTGTGTGTGTATATATATATATATATATATATATATATATATATATATAGTATAATAATGAGGATGGTGAGACAGCTAAAGCTGTCTGTAGTTCATGCCTAATTTGGAAAACATAAGGATGTCAAAGTAGCTAAAGATGTCGCTAGGCCACACTTAAAAAAGAGAAACAAGTAAAACTGATTAGTGGACATTTTAATCCTTTTTTCAAGTTTCACCAGCATAGTAATTAGTAAATTAGATGTATCCCTGAATGTTTAAAAGTGATCTATTTATAGGATAAAATGTGGATCGGGTCCGTAATTAAAAAGTTGGTTACCAGCAGTTGGAGATACTTCTTATCCTGGGCAGCTACACAAATGTAACTTTTTCATGGGAAGCTCTTTCGGTTTCAGGGTGAAAGTGTCAAGCCACGTATGCCCAAAGGCACAGAGAGCAGTGTCTGTTTACTTAGAGTTAATCTTTACCACACTAGTCCACAGCAGAAGTGGTGCATTAAAATAAAGCCTGGGAACTGTGACCCTGAGTACAATGGGGGTGCGGTCAGTGAGTGTGGTGATGTTAGAGTCGTGGCTACCACGACAATTTTCTATAACTATGTTGTTCTTTTACTGTCAGGTAGCTCAATATAAAATAACGCACACATCTCAAATAAAAAAATAAGTTAAACTAATTGGTTAATGCACTACACCACCTTATGAAATCTCAGTTGGTTAAAGCCATCACTGCAAACGTGTCAATAGAGTTACGGAAGTGAATCCTGGCTGATGCAGTGGTGAGGAGACACGTATATTTATAGTGCAATAAGTTCCTAGTATCTGACGGAGAGCTCTGTGAATATGTGAATCACTATTTTAAGTTTGTTTTACCCTCAGTATAGGACAGGCTGCTGCAAAAAGTAAAAAAAATAGTACTTAAGATAAAACAAGTACTTTCAAATTACATATTTTATTAATATGCAATCAGACTACAACTAGTGTATTGTTTTTATAAATGCCCATTAAAATGATGCATTCCAGAACTCAGCTTAGCAAAATCTCTACATTACCTCTCAAAATAATAAATCTTTGTCACAATGGAACCTCATGTCACTTCATCAATAAAGGCGTACACTGACTCCCAAGCATCCTTAACCAGGGGTGTAGCCAGTGTTTCCTGGACCTTAGTGCAAGGAAGAAAAAGGGCTCCCAAGCCACTTTTTAAAGTGTAAAATACAGCAATATTCAGGGTTCAGTGGTCCCCTCAGGCATTTGTGTCTGGTGCCACTGCACCTGCTGCACCGATGTAAGCTACGCCTGTGGCCTTCACATTTGGGGAGTAAGCAGTGGCAGGCATTCACATTTCTTTCAGGTAGCAGACACCCTGGCAAGAAGACTTGCTTCTTCTCTCTCGGTACCTCTCTCTCCTACACAGCACAGGCGACCCTCCTCCTTCCACTTCCAGCCACAGACCAAGTCTAACTTTGCCCGTTCAGGGGCTCTTGTCTTTTTTATGTTTTTAAGAAAAAGTATGGAACTTTTTAAAATAAAATTAAAAAACATGGGCATGTTGTAACCAATATATATCCACCCACTCCACCCTGACCCCAATAGGACTCCACTAACTAACCGGAGGCCAGGGTAAATGCTACCGGTCTTCCGCTGAGCATGTTGTGATGTGCAAAGTCACATGAACCAACAATTATGACCATAACAGGTATATCCTGAATGTGCTGTCCACCTGCCCTGTTCGTGTCTAACCTGTGCTTCATGTATGTCAAAGCATTCCAAATATACTGAGGTTTCCAATTCCAAAATACAGCTAAACTTTACAAAAACATGACTGGTAGTAAGTATCTTAGTAAAATGGGGTACAAACATCTACCTGGTGAGTAACTTTGAAGTGTGGTTTAAGAGACCATAATTATGTGGTTAAATGTTTGTTAAAGTCTTGTGTATCTTTCACAGTTTGCAGATCACTCCCAGTGCTTACTTAGTGAAAATATAAACCCATGAGAAAAAAGTTGTTCTTACGACAACGCCACTAGTGCTGGCGAAGTTGGTGTTATCCAGTCCCAAGACTGACAAATTTACAATTCACACCATTTTCATCCACCACCCTACACTTCCTGTCTCTTTCTCACTCTTGCAGATTCCAATTCATCCTTGCGTTTTCCCTCTGTCACTCTTTTCCTACCTGTCTGTCCTTCCTTCTTCATTTTCTGCCCCTAAGATAACATAAGTCTTGCCAAAGCAATACTGTGTAATATTCATCCCTGATTCGTAACAGGGGTATATTGGCCAAGCTGCAGGCCTGAAGCCAGGCCTTGGCCATGCCAATTTAGCTTCCTGCACCCTTGAGTGAACTGCCAGGCATCGGCACTGCCAATGTCTTGATACCACACCGCTTCAGGGGAAACATTACGATGCTCCACTTTGTTTCCCAATAATAACTCATCAGTTATAGGCCTGAGGTTCTTTATTGTGACTTCTGTGCAACTTTATTAAGGGTGATTTTGGACTAGATTAACATCTTCAGAATTTGGCATTATTTTATTTTCTACTGCAAAAAAAAATCATTATATTTGAGGTCTCATTTCTCAGATCATACGAAGGCCACGTTTCTCAGGCTGAGGATTGGCAGGTCATTTACTAAGGTCGGTATACCAAGGTGGACTCGGCAATGGTCAGCATCTTGCTGCAGATTAGATAACGAATCCTTGTCACATATAATTTGTACCTGTCCACGAATATTACAGGCACAACGAATCCTGCTGAAACCACTGTTTTTAGTTGCAGAAATGGCACCCTGCAACGAAGCCGCTAAATTCTGTTTATCCGGCAGGTCAATTACAGTAATCTGTCGGCTCGTGAACTTTTTGAGTCTGGCAGAGAATTTGTTGAAATCTACTTAATTTGTGCCTACACCTGAAGGGACTGTGCAATGATGCAGAAGCTGGTAGAATGATTTTGAAACTTTACTGTCGCCACTTATATGCTTTATTTAGGTTATTTTTACCCAGTGGCAGTCTACTGGCTTTATGAAAGATTTCTTTCTTGGTTAGTGTTATAACTGGCACAGTTACTAGTTACAATGCATAGAATGATTTATCGAACTTTACGCACTTTGTTAACTTACATTGCTTGCACATTAGGATTATCATGTTTTATAGGATATTTTTATATTTAATATTGCTCCGACTGCGTGGCTTAGGCACTTTTCAGTACCTTTTGGGTCTGCTGTTTACAATGTTTAGATTTTACTCCTCACCTGGATCTTGAAATAGTTTGAGGAAGGTTTTTACTTGCAATGTTTACATTAAATTGATAACCTTAAAGGCACTTTAATTTCAAACTGGAACTAGAGTCGATCTAGTAGTTTTATGAGATTATTTAGAATAAACATGTCTAGCTGTCACTGATGGCTTAAGTTCATTAGCACCAATCTGCACTAAGTCCCGAAAATGCTGCTTATTCTGTTTTACAGAACTAATTCGGCCGAATGTATTCTTTGTTAATTACAGTATTGCTACTTTAGGTGGTATTGTTGGCTCTTAGAATAGAAGGCTCTGATGTCTTACGTGCATTAGATTGTACCTGGTTTAGTTCCTTAAATTTCTGCTTAAACTGTTTTATTGAATATTTTGGTTCAATGTATGCGTTGCTGATTACGACCAATTTAGCCTCTGGTAGCAGGGTTGGTTTTAAGAATAGAAGGCAAATAAGTGCCTCAATGGTTGCAAATATTTTACTTTGTGTTTGCTTTTGTTTGATGCATTGTCGCGAAGTGTTGTAATTGTTTAATTAATACACATTGCAATGTTTTTTTTTAATCAAACAATACATTATTTACTTACTTACTTACACTAAAATATACACTTTCCTCGAACAAAGGTTCCCCTCCTGTGGCGAGTGTTACATACACCGTTGTGTAGTTTGTGTGAGTACATGAGTATGCGTCAGGATGATGAAGTGAAAAGCATTTCTCGAGTGCCCTCCCAGTGCAGTTACATGTCTTGCACACAGAAAGTATATGGTACCATTGACGATTATTGTGTCCACACAACTGACATGATCTGAACCAGCTTGCTTCACCTAGATATTTAGTAATGACATGTAATCACTGTAGAAGGCCAGATAATTACGCATACCTCCTCTACATAAAAAAAAAAAAAATGGTCTCTGAACACTAACCCACAGCTTTACCCAACATAGGAATGCAATAAGGCAATTTCTGAGACACGTTTGCATGTTTGTTTTCAGATTTCGGGGTAGCCCATTCTCATAGTAAACAAAAGTACTTTACTAGTAATCACGGATTGAAATCCTAAATCTAATATCAGTTCCTCTTGAACAGACCCTCAACCTCTATTTCTACATTTGAGGCAGAGCCATAGTCTGGCTCTAGAAAGGGTAGCATTATCAGATCTGGAGCTACACCCTGAGCCTCATCTAGAAGCTATCTGTCTGTCCGTACGCTACAAGAAACCCTTGTATCCCTGTTCACCCCAACCCCACAGGTATGAAACCTTCAGTGAGCTCACAAGTGTCAAGCTGAATAGCCTTCTGATCTGCAAACCTAGCCAAACGAAGGCCCAGGTTGGTGGCCCACACAGTCAGAAGGTATTCGCCATATTGGTAAAAAAAATACTCTTCAGGTTATATTATTATTTACCTCAACCATTGTGCATAAGGGAAGCCCCCCAAGATTATAATGTATTTTAAGTCATGTTTAAACATTCTATGTCTCTTACAAAAATCACTGACGACTATAAGTTTGGCCTAAAAAACAATGGGTGACTATAAAATCTGGTGGAAAGATTCTGACTCTTAATGTTCTGAGCGGTTTTATTTCCTGTTTTTTGTGGACGATTAGTACAAACTGTTCTTAAATATTGGTAGTATGGACAATGGTCGACACCAAAATCTGTATACATTTAGAGAAGTTATCTCAGGGTGACGAGTAGGGCTTGTCTTATTTCTGTACAAAGATGAAACATTATGGCTGAGCATCAATACCACTCTTAGTTTTGATAGATCTGTTATCAACTAGCCCTAAACATTGTGCTTTCTCTATTTGCGGTCTAAATTTGCAGTGTATGCTTGGCTCTAAACTAACCTTCTCTCTTGTCCCTGAGAAATAACAGTGTAAAGATCTAATTTCATCATCTAATTCTATGTCAGGACCGGAGGCGAGGATTATGCTTTTCTTTCTTTCCTTTATTCAAACAGCAGAAGTTGAAAGCAAAAACCACCTTTCCCAGAACACCATGGGAGAAAAACGAAATTTTATCAACCAATAATAATTCTTTCCTGCTTCGGAGAAAATAAGTGCCCTTGTTAATATCTGTTTTGTTTTTACTGACAGGTCGCACTGTGGGTAAATGCACTCAACTCGTGCATATTTTCGCGCCCATGCAGACGCTGCGGAGCGCCCGCACGCCTGTAAAGGGTCCGGCGGTGCTCCAACGCGCACCTCGCGGACTGTGGGACAGCCGCTCTGCAATGGAAACAAGAGCGCTCTGCCCGCTGCAACATCTGGAGACCTCGGAAGACCTGACACCCCAAGAAAGGGGTCTGTATTTAAGTAAAGGAGTGTTTCCTATCTTTTGTAAGCAGCAGTAGACGCCCGCTACCGGGTCTGTATCGAGCTGCACAGCTCGTTTTCCAATTTGGATATTTTGGCGGAAGAGAGCGCCACCATCCGCTGTGGGGCCGGGCCCAGGCATTTTCAGACTCCCTATAGATGGAAAGGGAGGTGGCCCAGGGGGATTACCAAAAATATTCAAAAAGGGAGGCTTTGGGCCTGTGAAAAACTTTGGAGGCTGAACCAGCCCATGTGAATGTCCTGCACACTGTTCCTAAATCGTGCTGGCTGTGATTCAGCCCAGACTAGTGTCTGAGCTAGTCTCAGCCCACATTACCTGGTCCCTAGCAGCCCTCTTGATCTAGTAGGGGGTGGGAGGGTCCTCTGGAAAACATACCTTTAGGCCTATATCTTAAGCCTCCTAACTGATGAGTACCTGGAGGAGGAGACCATCTTGGTCCTCCCCATTGACAGTGAGTTCTGTGATGCTGTGAATACTTCAATCCATTATGTGGCGGCCGCTGCAATTGAGCCCAACCCCTCTTAATCTGTCTCTGCCTACTAAAAGCTCGACAAACTTGGAAAAGTCAACGCAACGCCCCCCTAAGCAGAAGATGGCGGGATAGACTTGTCAATGTTCGACAAGGTGAAGCAGACATTCGCAGAGCGCCCTCCCCCACGGACGCCTTGCAAGGTGATCCGCTCTCAATGCTACCGTAAGCAGATGCTGATGACGAGGACTCGCACGACTCTAATGATGAGGCAGGCCCAGCCAGGCCTTGGTGGCCAGCCCAAACTCTTTCAGAGTCCCCCCACGTAGCAGGGTCATCCGATATGTTGGACCCGGACGACCTAGTTCACACGCGCTCCTCCAAATGGTTTCCCTCACACAAGGTCAGCTCATATGTTGCTGGCAGATTGAGCAAACCTCTGGAGAAGGAGGTTTGGGCGAAAATATAAGCGGAGTGCCCTCGTCCCTCCCTCTTTGGTACAGTCTACTCCACTCCTGGTATTGATCCTAAAATGGCTACGTTCCTACAAAAGTTCATCAAGTACCCCCCAAAAGGAATTGACAGGTCCTGGAGGGCCAGCCAAGATAAGTTATTGGATATTTTAGGGCCCCTCACCAAAATTTTGGAGCTGGCTGAGCAGGCCAAAACATTGGATACCCCCTTGTCTCCAGGACTGATCTCCGATTGGGCCCAGAGGGCAATAATATTTCTGGGGAATGCCAACTGCACCCTCTCGGTGGAGAGGCGCAGGTCCCTCTTGATAAAGGTGGATCCGAAACTGGGGGACCTCACGTCTACGAAGGCAGGGCCATTGCGCAAGGGGGCATCTTTGGAGAGCCATTCATAACAGAACTTTCAAAGTATGTACCTAATTTCATGTCTTTGGAAAAGGCGCAGTCCTCAGTCAAGAACATTTTCCAGTCTCACCTTTTCATTGCAGCTGGTCGTGGGAGAGGGTGATCGGCCGGCTGTTTCTACATCCAAGGCCCCAACAGAGGACAAGCGCCATGCAGGGCAGTTGAGCAACCCAGTTATGGAGAGTTCTTCCCCACCAGACATGGCCAGCGAGGCAGAAGTACCAAGGAACCTAAACCGGTGAGTGTATTGTCAGGAGTCTTCCTACCAGTAGGAGGGTGGCTGGCTCAATTCGCACACAATTGGGAATCCCTTACCTCAAATCCATGGGTTCTCCAGATTATCAGCAGATTTCAGCTAGAGTTCTTCGGGTCCAGTTTGGGTCGGGTTCAGGTGTCACATCCGAGCACTCTGTTTTTTTCCAAGTCTCAAGAGGCTCTAGTGGACCAAGAAGTGCAGGAATTGCTCCGCAAGGCTGCTATAACCCCAACTTCATGTCATTCTTGGGGCTTCTTGAGCAACATCTTTCTAGTGGACAAATGAGATGGGGGCTACGTCCAGTGATCAAACTGAGGGAATTTAATGGATGGTTACTGTATCAGCACTTCAAGATAGAAGGTATCCATCTATTGTGCGATCTTCTATATCCCAACGATTCGATGGTACATCTAGATCTGCAGGAGGCTTACCTTACAGTCCTGATTTTCCTTCCCCGCCGTCGGTTTTTGCAATTCCAATTGAAAGTACAGGTTTACAAGTTCAGGACCCTTCTGTTTGGACTATCCAGAGCTCCTTGGTGTTTCACCAAGGTTTTGAGACCGGCAATTGAGCATCTCAGGGCAAAAGGTTTCCGCCTGATCATTTATCTCAACGACCTATTGCTGATGGACCAATGTCCTTACGGATTGCGGGATCAACTACAGTACACCATTTCTCTTCTGGAAAGCTTAGGTTTTCTGATCAATGCCAAGAAGTCATTTTTGACACCCTTCAGGCAAACAACCTTTCTGGGTTTTGTCATAAATTCGGTCAACAGGACTCTCAGTTTGCTGTGTCGGAAAATAGCAAAGATATGCAGGGGATTAAGAAAGACAATTTCCAAAACTTCGACATCCCAGGGTCAAATTGCTTGAATAGTGGGGCTTCTAGTCTCCTCTATTCAAGCGATCTTTCCAGGTACTCTTCTTTGCAGGGCTTTTCAACGCCTGAAATCCTCCCACTTACGCAGCGGTCTCTCTTATTCGGAACAGGTGTCATTGACAGAGGAGACAAAGGATGAGATGTGCTAGTGGCTCTCCCATATGGAGACCTGGAACGGTCGAGCAATTTTTGGCTCTGATCCAGACATTTTCATAGAATCCGACGCCAGTGGCTCTGGTTGGGGGGCTTGCTGCAGTGACTCCTTCACCAGGAGGAAGTGGTCATCGGCCAAACAAGCCCTCCACATCAACTGCCTAGAACTCCTGGCAGGATCTTTTGTTATCCAGTGATGGACTAAGGACAGGGCCAACTGTTCAATTCTGCTCAAGATGGACAATTGGTCTACGGTCCGCTATATCAACCACTTGGGAGGCCAGGTCCAAAGTTCTGGCAGACCTGGCCAAGGATCTTTGGGCATATTGTCTGACGTACAATATATCAGTCACAGCGGAATATCTTCCAGGATCCTCGAATCAGATTGGTGCTCAAGGGAGTGGCAAAACACAAGTTTGTGGTGTTTAGATCCACGAGTTGTTGCGAAACTCAACTCTGTTTGAGGTCTTTTCACGACAGACCTTTTTGCTTCCCATCTGGATCACAAGATTCCTCCCTATGTAAGCTGGAAGCCAGACCCTCAGGCCTTAGCAACAGATGCATTTCTTTAAGACTGGTCGAAGGAGAAGGGTTATGCTTTCCGGGGAAACATCCTGAACAACTAGGTCTAAATCACTACTTGCCTGAACCACTACTGCTAAACAACTAAAAGGGCCCTACAACTAAGTACTGAACAATATATATATATATTCTAAACAACTAATCAACCATAAAAAACAAAAAGAAAACCTTACCTTAAAATTAGTTGTTCAGGCAATTGTTATTGAGGCACAATTGTTGTTTAGACAGTAGTTGTTCAGTACTTAGTTGTAGAGACTTTTTAGTTGTTTAGCAGTAGTGTTTTAGGTTATAGTTGTTTAGGACCTAGTTGTTCTGTCACATATTCTGCTTTCCGCCCTTCACCATGATCAGGCGCCTAGAGGCACCGGTGCGCAGACAGGAAGTGCAGGTGGTAGTGATCACGCCCATTTGGAGATCTCAAATATGGTTTCCAATACTTCTGGAACTGTCTCTGAATTTTACAATCTCTCTTTCCCAAGATCCACATATTCTAAAGGATCCTCTGGGTCAGAGCCATCTGTTAGTTCTCCAAGGCTTTCTCTCATGGCTTGGAGGATTACAGGAAACGATAGAGTCCTGGGCCTTTCATTGGAAGTTAAAAGACTCTTGGCCGCAGCCTGGGCAGGCAGCACTTCTAGGAGGTATACATTTGCATGGACAAACTGGGTATGTTGGTGTCTTCAACGCAAAGAAGATCCTATGGGGTGTGATGTTATCATTGTCCTGAATTTTCTGGCTTCATTAGCATCTAAAGGTATGGGTTACTGTAAGGTGAATTTGTACTGGCCTGCTATTTCAGCGGGTCATTTTCCCATTCAGAATCTGCCAGTAGGGGAACATCCTCTAACTTGTAAGCTCTTACGAGGCATTCGCCTCGCTCTCTTCCCCCTCAGCCCAAGTACTCCAGTTTATGGGATGTTAACACACTCCTAAATCTTTTCCAATCCTGGAAAACAAACGAATACCTTTCGAGAAAGGAAATATCGTCCAGCTAGCTATGTTATTGTGCCTTGTTTCCTGCAGAAGGGTTTCGGATGTTCGAGCTCTGGACCTTTTGAGCAGGATTTTTACGCCTCAAGGAGTAATCTTCCATGTCTCCAGAAGGATGAAGACTGACTCAAGGTTAATTTCTCACCCCGATTTTGACAAAGCGCCTAAGCTGTGTGTTGTGAGATGTCTCAAAGCATACGAACAGGCAACAGAGGACATACCTCCCCCTGGGAAGCGCCAATTGCTGATCTCCATTAAGAAGCCTGTAAGGGCTGTGTCATCATCAACCATAGCCAGGTGGGTATGACAGGTTATGCAGGAGGCAGGAATCAATGTGGCATGCTTAGGGGTGCATTCGGTTAGGGGAGCTATGGCTTCTAAGGCTTTTTCCTTAGGAGCTAGATTAGAGGATATTATCAATGCTGCTGATTCGTCATCGGGTTCCATGTTCAAGAGATTCTACTTTAAGCCAGTAATCAACATGGCATCCTTGGTGATAGATAAGCTTTAAACAAGCATAATCCTCGCCTCCGGTCCTGACATACAATTAAACATTTCCTAGCTATCGTAACTGAAAATTTCAATTCTATTAAGAACACGGAGGTGAGGCTTTTACCCTCCCAGACACTGCAAGCCTTAATCCCGCCCAGTGGGTAATTTCATATGCTGGGAGCCTTGGTTAAGAATAAGTACTAAATTATTCAGTATAAGAGTATAGAGGCTGACGATTTCTCTATGATTGCAATTGTTTTGGTACATTGTTAATAATTTTCTGTTTTGCAGCAGATATGACCGTTTTTATACAAGTTTGGACCTTAATTCAGATGTTACCGTTTTTTTTCCCAGGTAATTCGGCCAACAAAGGCAAATTACTTACCATTATTTTCACCTTGTGTCAAGAAAGAGGACATTTTCAATCTATCTCTATATTCATTGGATGTTCTTTTGCCAGAACCATGTTATTCATATACTCAATGTAGTAACTTCCTTCTTGGTTTCTACAATGATATTTACTTAGGACTTCCAGCCAAAATGCAGGATAAACTGTGGATAGTGCAAACCCACACATTCTGACTTAGTTTTGGCATGACATGACCTAACCACATAAAACCAGCACTGGAGAATAGGCAGTCACTATTTTTTCAACAGCTATATGTGTTTTAAATTATATAAGCTTATGCCACCATTTAATAAACATGAAGATGCCACTGGTCATACACTGAAAGCACACTGGTTCTTCTCTAGTTAAAATGACAGCACTCCTTCCTAACTCTATATCTTTATGGTCATAATCTGTAACATTAGACTTGTGATTAGAACAACTTTTTGAAACATTCAACAGGTTCATTATCCTTATAATGCCGTGGACTGATCGGAAGTAGCTGAAATTTAGCAGTACTTTTACACGTATAATATGCCTACTTTTTGCACAAGTTGCATGTAATATGAGACTTAAGCTTGGATGGGCATCAGAATATTGTAGTTTATGTATGCTCTTTCTCACAAAATTTATTTGATAGATCTGGTCAATGTATTTACTATACAGGTTATAAACATTTGGTGAATATTGATAGTTTGGTGAATACATCTGGAACACACTTTCTGTTCAAACCAGTCTGCAGCAAATAAGAATTACACTAAAAGTAATAAAAACATATGAAAAAGTACACAAATCCCAATAATTAGGATCCATACAAACTTTCATCCCCATAAGAAATTCTCCTGGTTCTAGAATCACACAAACAGTATTGCAAAGTAGGTGCTCCTTTTAATGTATGACCACTGAAGCCTTCAACTTAGAAGCTAATTTTAGGATAACTGTCCGGACTGGGACTGACCAGCTGCATTGCTTTTAAAATTGAATTAAGAACACTGCTTGTTGTAGGGAAAGATGTTTACTAGTCTGCAATGTACTAGCATAAGGGCACTGCCAAATGTGTGTGTATCGCAGATGAATACAGCATTATAGTGAATGTTATGGTATAGAGATGTGTATACCATTAGTTACATCACAGCATTTTGGTGTAGAGGGTTGCTGAAGTAAAAGCCATCTGCTCACATAGCCCCTAAGTTGATAAACCTGGCTATTTTTCAAGAAGAAGTTTGCGAAGTGTAATCTTGAGGCAGCACAAGAAAGGAATAAAAAATCTTATTATAATAGTGGTTTGTGGAAAGCCTTTCTTAGGGTTTAAGTGGTAAACAAAAATTAAGAAAGTGCAGATCCCAAATAATTTTTCTAAGGAATCTGCTGCTGGTACTGCCAAATGCTGGCACAGCTGAATTCCTAAGCTACCTGATCTTGGTTCCACATTATTTCTCTGTCATCATCATCCTCCACTACCTGTATTTTCATATTTTTTCTGTGGTTTTACATTCCTGCATTTGGTCTGTGTTAGACCTGGCCGCTTTTCGACGTGTTTCCTCTGTCTTTTTACCTTCTCACCTCCTGTTTTTATGGTATACTGGGCTCTGTTTTGCTGGTTTATTGTCTCTGTGCACTTTACCACTGCTAATCAGTGCTAAAGTGCTCCCTATATAAGTTGTACTGTTGATTGGTTTATCCATGATTGGCATATCTGATTTACTGATAAGTCCCTAGTAAAGTGCACTAGAGGTGCCCAGGGCCTGTAAATCAAAGGCTACTAGTGGGCCTGCAGCACTGATTGTGCCACCCACATAAGTAGCCCTATAAACACATATCAGATCTGCCACTGCAGTGTCTGTGTGTTCAGTCTTGCACTCCCAATTCGACCTGGCTAGTGTACCCACTTGCCAGACCCCAACCTTCCCTTTTACTACATGTAATGCACCCTTTAGGTAGGCCCTAAGTAGCCCCAAGGGCTGGGTGCAGTGTGTGTTAAAGGTGGGACACGTAAAGGTGTGTTTTACATGTCCTAACAGTAAAATACTGCCAAATTTGGTTTTCACTGTTGCAAGGCCTCGGTCTCTCATAGGTTAACATGGGGACTGTCTTTAATTATCCTTAAAGTGCAGTTTCCTTTTAAGAGCAAATCAAAATATGGAGTTTGGGGGGTCTCTGAACTCACAATTTAAAAATACATATTTTGGTAAAGTTGGTTTTTAAATTGTTTGTTTGAAAATGCCACTTTTAGAAAGTGGGCATTTTCTTGCTTAAACCATTCTGTGCCTCTGCCTGCTTGTGTATTCCACATCTGGGTCAGACTGACAGTTGGGCTGTTGTGAATTCCCTCTGGAGAGTGACACAAAAGGAGCAAGGGGTGTAGCCTGTATAGCCTGATGGTCCATCTGGGCTAGAGTGGAGGGAGGAATGGTCACTTACACCTGAAAGGGCTGTGCCTGCCCTCGCACAATCCAGTCTCCGACCCCCTAGAGTGTGTCTGGGGCCAGGCCGGGGCATGGCAGGATCTTGTGAACAACAGAGACTTTCCTTTGAAGTATGCCTACTTCAAAGGCAGAAAGGGGTATAAGTAGTGGGCCCAAAACCCCAGGCTTTTAGAATCTTTCTGGATCAAGAGGGACCTCTGCCAAGGAGAAGAGCAGAAGAGCTGGAGGGGGAGTACTGCCCCTTTGCTGTGTTGCTTTGCTGGCTTGGCTTGCAGTTGCTGCTTATGTCTTAAAAGAGAGCAAAGGGTGAGTTTTGCTGTGTATCCTGCTTGAGAGAGTTCTCCAAGGGCTTGGAGCAGAGCTTGCCTCCTGTTGGAAGTCTCAGGGACACCAAATACTTCAGTTTCATCTACCTACAGCACTGGGAATTGTGTGCTTTGTGCTGTTCAAGCAGAAAAACCACAGTGATGCCGCTGGCCTACATCGTGACTTGCTGATGCCGCACGGAGCCGCACTGATCCGCTTCAAACGCAACCCTGGTCTCACTGACACCACCAACGAGCTGCTGCTTGCATAGTGGCCTGTGGGCCCCGCAATCTGGCATCTCCTTGCTCACACCGCAGCCTGGGCATCCCTAGCACCACTGCTGCCTGCACCGTGGCCTGTGGACACTGCTTGTGAGGTACACGAAGCAACGTCCTGTCTCGCACAGCAGCCCGGGTCCTCCGATGTCAGCACCATCGACTCCAGTGTCGTCACCAGGCGTCCCTGTCTGCACAGCGACGTGATGCCGCATGGAGCCCGTCCCGCCAACTTGGGCCTATCGACAACAGTGTTTCAGCAAAGACGACGCTTCAGCCTGCACTCTGACCTGACACCGCACGTCGCACCACCATGCTTCACACCACAGCCCTGGTCTTACTGACGCCGCTGGACGGCGTCACTGAGCCACTGCATGCACTGTGACCTGTGGGCACCACATGTTGCATTGTCCTGCTTCGCACTGCAGCCTCAATGCCATCCACACCAGCACTCCTGACTTCATCCGCAAGGTGTTCGATCTGCAACGTGTGTGACTTCAAGGACACGACGACCCCCGCACCGACCTCCAGAACCAACGCCTCTCTCCGGATCTCATTGTCAAGCTACCAAGAGGGTGAGCAGGGGTTATCTGAGCAGGTATCTCCCATATACTGATTAGCGTGAGAGTCCCTACTTGGACAGGGTGCAAACTGACTGCCAATTAGGGACCCCCATTTCTAACAGTCTGCAACACTGTTTCCTATTTTTTGTACCTTACTTCTCCTATTTATGTCTTTTTCACTCTTGCCCTAGTTAAAAGTTTAATTATCCTGGTCCCCAAACACAAGTGTTAGTGTCCCTACCTAAAACTAGCAGCACAAATTGAACATTTAGTTTCTGCAGCTAAGTGTAAAGTCGAAATTGCAGCTTGATAAATACAAGTAAACGTTTTGAGTCACTTAGTAGTCAGCACCCGGACCAGATGGGTGTTGTTTTCAAAGATGTGTAATGATGGTCAGGTCAGATTAAACTTTTTCCAAAACGTCAGCGCTTGGTAGAACAACCAATAACATTATTTTTGGGTTATAAACCACCATTCTAACTAGTTGTAAAAAAGCTAACTTTATGACCACTACAAGTGGTCTTGCACCTCATTTTGATGAGTAGACATTCACATGTGAAACAATCCCTGTCCACTGCATCCTACAGGGATTCTTTTAGCATTGAAAGTAATAGCATATCTGTCATGGCATTCACGGTCAACATTGTTCTCACTCTGAAAACCTCTGTGTCTTATCCCTAGGTCATCTTCAACCAACAACTGAATGAGGCTTCATTTTTAAATTCTAATGTGAATATGCTTCTCAAGGAATCTAGTAGGAGCCTTCATATTTTGAAGAAGCAGCACAGAATTCCTTGTCAGCTTGCTGTAACTTGTCCGGAATAAAGTGATTATCACCCCACTGCCTATGACACCGAAAGCATGTGGTACCATGATTTTTAACATATATATATATATATATATATATATATATATATATATATATATATATATATATATATAGTTTGAGTGTGCCCTTCGTTTCAGGAGGAGTGTGTGTTCATACTTAGAGCTACTGGTGCCCTGCTCAGACCATTGCACAATCGTTCTCAGAACTCCAGAAACTGTGTGTTTGTATGTATATATATATGTATGTGTGTGTGTGTATATATATATATATATATAAATTACACAGTAGTGGTCACCACTTTGTAGTTAGAATCTAGTTACAATAAGGAGAGCTTTTATTGGTTTGCTAATAATAATAATTTGCGCTGCTTGACGAAACTTAATGAAACTTTCACCAACAAAAAAAAGTTCATCCACTACAGCTCCTTCCTTGAAAGGTTCGGGGTGAGCCGTCAAGCAGGAGCTATTTCGATTGGGATGTTTGAACACAGCTACAGTCCAAACGGCTGAACTGAATTACACCACATTTGGCAGAAAGCTAGATTTATGCCCAAACAATGTGCTTGTCATGTGGTATAAATCTGTTCAGTAGTTATTGACAAATTAAAGCTCAAAATCTAAAGATATCACAACAGTTGCACAGAAATTTAAAAATGCAAGCATTCTTATCGGCTGAGGCAGGCATTTTAGGGTTATCGCTCTGATTGGCTGGCCGCAACATGAAAATAAATGTTGTGGTGACTTTTATAGGACTGACAGACATGGTCCCCTGTCCTGAAAACGTTTGGAAAAAAAAGACATAAGAGTGCTGGGTAAGAATACCCCAACAGCTAAGCCTTGGGGTGTGGGAGGGCAGTGCCATGGTATTCCAACGAGACCATGAAAAGAAAAAAGGAAAAAATATTTAATCAGGGATGTGGAATTCCTATCGCCCGGGACATCTTGTTTGGGGTCAAGGGCAACAAGTTTTTATGATTACTTTGTCCTTGGGACAAGTAGGCCCAACCCCCTGCAGCACAAACCCTTTGGCTGCCTATTTACAGAGTGGAACTCTCTGAGGTTGAGGTAATGTGTTTCCAAAAGATAATGCTGTCCGAACTTGTATTTATGGTTCATTATTTGAAAGCCTTCATTATTAGGGTGAGTACTGTAAATAAATGTTTTAAGGTCACACTTCACTACTGACGTTGGTTCCAGTACAAAAAAAAAAAAGTGTATACACATGTTTGAAAAGTTTAGGCTATGAGGCTAAGTATAATGCTCCCAGAATGCTCTCTGATTAGATGCAAATGAAGTGTCATTTAGTAAAATGTGTTGATGCATGCTAGTATTTCCCAAAAATATTTCTAATGGAAAATCAGTGTAACCATTTTCAACACGATTATGGGAAGCATGAAAATAAACAAACACTGACAAACCCAACTGATCTGACATATTTTTTATAAGTCTTTTAGTTTCATCAATGCGTGTCTTGTTTTGACATGGCTTTTCTAACACTTTATTGTTGTGGGAGCTACCAGGCCCTCAACATTGTAACAAACACTGGCAAAACCCCCCCAAAAGTTTTTGAACTCTAAAAGCACACGTTGCCACCAGCGGCATAACAAAGGCCCCGCAGCCACCCTCCAGGGGGGCCCTTCAGCACAGCACCTGCCCTGAGTGAGTCTGTCCATGTTCTTTGCAAAGGGGCACCCTCCAGTTTCGTTACATCACTGATTGCCACTGTAGTTCCTGACACTGAACAAAACTACTTTGTGTGGCAATATGCTCCTTGTGGAAGAGCAGAATGCGATCACTCACAGTAAAGCCAGCCGAAAGAGAGAGAAATAGAAGTTTAATAAAAACAAAATGTCTTTGTTAACACCAGACCTAATTAGGGACCAAGACCCACATGTAGATAGCTTTTTGCATGTCGCAAACAGCACATTGCGATGCACAAACCCAGTTTTGCGATTCGGTAACCTGGTTGCCGAATCGCAAAACGGGTTTGCGACTCGCAATTAGTAAGGGGTGTTCCCTTCCTAATTGCGACTCGCAGTGCAATGTAGGATTGTTTTGTGACCGCGGGCGCAAACCAATCGTAGTTTGCACCCATTTCAAATGGGTGCTAACACTTTCACAAAAGGGAAGGGATCCCCATGGGACCCCTTCCCCATTGTGAATGTCACTGTAAAAAAAATGTCAGAGCAGGCAGTGGTCCTGCGGACCACTGCCTGCTCTGAAAAAATGAAACGAAAACGTGTAATTTTTCGTTTTTGTTATGCATCTTGTTTTCCTTTAAGGAAAACGGGCTGCTTTACACACACAAAAAAATGCTTTATTGAAAAGCAGTCACAGACATGGTGGTCTGCTGTCTCCAGCAGGCCACCATCCCTGTGAGGGCCGCCATTCGCGAGGGGGTCGCAAATTGCGACCCACCTCATGATTATTTATGAGGTGGGCATTTGCGAAGCCCTTGCGAATCACAGATGGTGTCAGGGACACCATCCTACATTCGGATTTGCGACTCGCAATTTGCAGGTCGCAAATCTGAACCTACCTACATGTGGCCCCAAATTCTTAAAGAAAGTCACAAAAGTGCACCCATGGTACATGTCGTACCCCTATAAAATATTTGTGAACTGTATTTTAGCATGGGTAAATACGATGTGTAGATTTGCTCATGGAAAAATCTATTGAGCATTTGCAAGTTCATTTGCCCTCCAGCCACTTTCTTCCCAACCCTGGAAGAAGTTCTAATTCTGCCATTGTCAGGAGTAAATGTCCAACCTTTCTTATTATGGGAAAATATTAGAGAGAAGCTGGTAAAAATCTTTAAAACATGCAGGTTAGTAGGTTTGCAGACTCAAAGGCATTCCAGCCCTGGAACTATTGCTTACTGCTTCCTCCAGCCCCAGTATGCAGATCTGCAGAAAGGTGGCAAAATAAGGAAATTGCTAAAGTAGGGATTGAAACTGCAAGTATTCAAGCCCTACTATGGTAGTAGCCCTGGCATAATCAGAGAGGCTATTATCAGAGCACTTACATAATGAGATTGCTGCCATAATTTGTCGCCACACTACATGGCACCAAAGGGACAAGTAGATCTTTTTACAGGACAAGTAGATTTGAGAAGCAACCTGTCCCCTGGACAAGTAGATATTTTAATAAATTCCACACCCCTGTTATATATATATATATACAGCCTCAGATTGGCAAGGCAGGCAATTGGGCATCGGTCGATGGGCCTGTGCCTAAGGGCAGTCAATGGGCCTCTTTTTCGGTCCATTAAACAGTGCAACCTGCTTTGGCCATCTCAGACGCCACCAAGTGCACAACTTGAAAGTCTGTTATAATAGCTTTTACGAATAAAGTCGGGGAAGCCGGCTAATTGTCAGAGGCAGAATGACAATGGGCTGCTCTGGCTATCACAGCATGCCCCCTGACTCCCTCCAGGTGTGACAGAGCTGCTGATGGGAAACAGTTCCCACTTGCTTTGAGGAGATCTTGGGCATGGGAAAGGACCTGAGAGATGGGTGGTGGGGGGTTGGTGCGTGGCGGAAAGGGATCTCTGTAGTTTATTTTTGTCCCCTCCACTTCATCGAACAGGGGGGGGGATAAATTAGTCTCTGCTGTTATTCTTTGCCTGCCCCATATCAGTTCCTGCAGTCAACAGGAAGAGGTTGTGGCCTTAGCAGACTTTGATACTCGGAACCCAGGTTTGAAGCCGAGCATCAGGTCAACATCCTGTGATCCTGGGCAAATCACATAATCCAGCAGCGCCTCAAAGGAAATTAATTTGACCTTCTGTAATGGTATCTGGTGCTCTTGTAAAGCGCTCCAACATCCCGGTGTCAGGTTTTAGCTGTATAAAATGCCTGTATGTGAGGAAAGTGACACTGTGTATATTTTTTTGTCCTTACACACTAGCATCAATACATTTGCTGGGCTTTCCCCATGATGCTACCAGCAAATAAAACAAAAATTACAATGTGCCTTTCGCCAGTGTCTGAGCACTAGAGGGGCTCTCTTAAGTACTGTAAAAGTTCTGTGCATATCTAAAAAGCCCTAGGTGAGGGGAAAAGGCCTAAGGATGAACAGGTCTCTCAGAGGATCTTAGCATGAGATACAGTGGCAGCTGCTTTTAACAATACTCAGGGGGGAGGAGTCGCACTGAAGAGGGGGGCGTTCGCGCAGGGGTGGAATAATTAAAATTAAAAAAAAAAAGACACTTACCTTAAGAAGGCTGCCTCGGTGTTCCTCAATAACTCTCTGCTTCTGTGTGTCCTCTCTCCCCATCCAATCCAGACACTTATCTCATGCTGTTACTCAGCATGAGACAAGCGCCTAGATTGGTCTGAGCGGCCTTGAGTTGCCCCTCAGATGGACACTGGGGACTGTACTGCACTGGTTCTTCACTCCGGCTGTGATACACAACCTAGGTGAAGAGTTTTAAGTGTGCATGTCTGTTTGGCTGGTCTTGGACAGCCGGACAAACCGACGTAAGCTTAGAAGTGCACACTGCTACCCCCTGCTGCTGATGATAACGATCGCCCCGCCCCGCCCTCCCTACAAGGAGGAAGCAAAACATAAACCAATAATACAATAGCTGTCTTATTGTTTTATTTTTCTGCTGCCTTTCAGCAGTGGGGCAACGCTCCTCCGGAGGGGCCGTCCAGTGAGATATATTCCAAGAGCATGCATGAGAATAATGTGGAATAATTTTGTTTTCTCTCTTGACAAAAGTTACTGGCCCTATAAGCTTTAAAATATTTTTAGTACTGCAGATGTTTACCAGCATTAGCTCCACGCTCCTAACTACACAGTATTTTGTGAAAGGTTGCGATTGTGGGCCACTTTTTTTTTTTTACTGCCCAGGCCTAAATGTGGAATATATATATATATATATATATATATACATCCATGGGGGGAAAAATATCAAAAGAAGTTAAAGTAACATTGTAGTTGGGTAATTTTTCCAGTAACAAAACGTACGTTTTGAACTAAAAAAAAAAAAACACAGAAATTCACCAGTTATTGTTAGCAACGCTAACTATAACCTGCGCCCCCGCCATGCACTGCTTACTACTTACGACCTCACAAATGACATCCACTTAAAATAACAAAGGTCTGAAGGTGCTGAAGATCATGCCATTTTAAACTAAAAAAAAAACACTGAAATTCAACCATTTATAATTTACTGAGCTAACTAAAACTTGCGCCCCTACCCTGCACTGCTTATGACAGCACATATTACATCTTTCAAGATATCTTCAAAAGCATAACTGATTACATCATCCACTTTACTGTTCAATTTACTCTACAAACTAGTAGAGCCTTTGAAATCTGTAAAACAGAAAAGTACTAAATAGTGCAGAATTGTGGAAAGCATAAATTACATAAACATGTGTGCTTCTTTAAAATAATTACACTTAGCCCACTCCCTCTAGACACACTAGCCGCATTTGGTTGCCAAGCCCCTACCATGCATATCCTTTGTCATGTGCATAGGTTTTCACAGAGTCCCTTACCTCCTGACCCTCTAGCCCCATTAGGTGTCAAAGTTCCTACTATGCACATTCTTCAACCTGTGCACAGCTTTTCATGGAAAGCCCAGGCTCTCCAGACACCCGAGCCACATCAAGTAATTATGCCCCTTCAACACACAGCATTCACCCTGTGCAGCAGTCTTCACGGACAGGCCACTCCCTCTAGATAGCAAAGCTGTGCTAGGTGGCCATGCCCCTACTATGCACAGCCTTTAACCCGTACACAACTCTTTACACAGAGGCCACTCCCTCCAGATACCACCCAGGCCTCTACTATGCAAAGCTGTTGCCCTGTGCACACCTTTCACTGAGAGACCCTACTTACTCTCAACCTGTTAGGTGGTGAAGTCCCAACTACCCACCCCCTTTGTCCTGTAGACAACTCTTTAGAGACAGCCCACCCACTCGGAACATGCAGGGTTTATAAGGAGGCCAAGCATGGTCTGAATGTATACACTCATCAACAGTACAAAGGATATAGAAAAAAATTGCTGTAGAAGTAACTCACTAAATACCTTACTGTGTCAGAAGTGTAAAACAAAATGTCACAATCATTGGATGATTTCATCAGGGATGTCATCAATGTTGTCATTTGAGATGTCATCAATAGAAGGTACCTAAACATCCCACCTTATACTTTCATGGTGTGTGCTGGTCAAATGTTGCTCCAAGATTATATAGACTATTAGTTGCCTGTCTTGGAAAGACTTGTCTGTATCACACAAAATAGTTTTACAACCTGTTTGCCTAACAAAGACACAGGATAAAAATGGCCTGCCAGAAAGGAATTTGTGATCTTTTCTAGTAGTCTGATACATTTCAAATTGTTCAATCGGTGGAAAGATTCTTCATGAGGCTGGGCCAAAGTTGGAGAAGTCAATAAAGACAGATTTTAAGGTTGCAGCCTACCAGATGGTGCAGCTGTCTAGTTTCCTAAAGACATCTTGGGGACTTTCAGAAAGCTGACCTAGGAATTAAATCTGCCCGTTGATTACCATTGGCTTTGTGGTTTCTATTTGCTGGCCTTAATTGCTTTATGCTCTCCAGGTTCACTTTGTCCTTCCTGTTGCCTAAAAAACAGGTTTACTCTATTCTTCTACATACTCCCTTTCTGTTAATCTTATTCTTATCTGATCACATTTGGTGTGTATTCCAAGAGGTTTTTTTCTATCACACAACAACATTTAAATGAAATATGTAGGTATTTCAGAATAAGGAACACAAATGAAGCAAATTTGTTATTTCTGAATTGTATTGGAAATAAATACTTTGATACGATCAAAACAAATTACATTAGGTGATGCAATTTCCACAATTTTGTCAGCACACTGTATAATTTTATTAGCAAAACTGTATGTCTGTGCAAACGTAATGGTCATTCCAATTGAAAATGTGTTGTCTGTAATGGCAGTTCATTGCCATACCAAGCATACTCTGCTCTACGGCACTCCACACCACTTCAAGCTGCGCCTCTCTAGTCTAACTTGTACCACTCTACTCTATGCCAATGCACTGTACACCACTCCAGCGTAGGTCACATCAAACTTCTCTGCACAACTCTACTCCATTCCACTGTACTCTACACCACTCTGCACTCTAAGCCAATACATGCAACTCTATGCCTCTGCACTCTACGCTAATCCACTGTAATCTATTCTGCATCACTGCACTCTACACCATCACACTCTATGCAACTGCACTCTACCATGCACCACTCTACTCTAAAAAAAATGTACTCTACGCCACTGCACTTTACTCTTAGCCAATGCACTCTACTCTGCATCAATGTACTCTACACCACTACTCTATATGCCACTTGACTATACTCTGCATCACTCAACTCTATGCCACTCCACTCTGCGCTACACCACTGCACTCTACTGTGCATCCCTCTAATCTATGACACTGCATTCCATGATGCTAATGCTGGATTGTATGCTGCTGAATTAAATGCCACTGCACTCTATACCACTATACTCTGCAACAGTATACACCAATGCACTCTACACCAGTCCACTCCACTCTTATGCCACTGTCTTCTACGCCACTAGCTTTTAGCCATGCTGGTGTACAACATGGCAAAAACATATTGGGAAAGCCAATAGCTATTGCATAGGCAAGGCCTATTGGCTTTGCCAATGCTTGTTACAGATGGCTGTTCCATGATTCTTGTGTTTTGGCCACCTGGTTTGGGCACTTTTCATGTCTCTTTATTTTAGAGATTGGAAAAAAAGATAGTACAAGATCTGTTTCTGTACTGTTCAACTATCACATGGATACGGAGAACTACTGTTCATTCTGAGTACGTTAAGGTATGCCCTACAGACAGCAAGATTCCACTTGAGGAACACCATCTCCATAAACGTTTGTAGGTTGGGAAGACCCAAATATCTAGCAAAGTCCCACCGAAGTGTAGTATTTTAAAGCAGAAAGTGTTTTTTGAGCAGGAAACTCTGTGAAGACATTACACGTTTCAGCCTAAATTCTGATTTGTTTGTCCACAGGAGTATCACATGGATCATAATTGGGTTGAGTTTATGATAGCTTCACAGTTTTCTCCTCATAGGTGCTGGCAGGTCAAACTGGGCAAGATTTATCGGGAGATGTGGAAACAAACAAAAGGCAAAACGTTCTGCATCTGGTATGTCAAAAACGGATCCTTCATGCTATGCCCCATTACCAGGTTGAAATCTCAGAATAGGAGGCAATTACCGTACTATTTCGCCCAGGGTGACATTATTTAAAAGGTGTGGTAAATACACCACCCTCTTCTGCACAGAATGTGATCAGGACGTTATAGCACGAAGCAACCTAATACCGCATCGTTTGTCTCCGGCTAACACTGAGCTATAATGATATATTAAAATTATCACACACTATAGAATTTAATCTTGCAACACGCATTTCCTTCTCTTCAGCGCCTGCCTTTTAACAGCCTCGTACACCACACAATGGTTGCGTGGGGTGGATTAAAAGTGCCTTTGTTAGCCACAATCTAATCAGCACAAGAGCCTAAGTAAATCTACAAGAGTTTAATTTATGGCGAGAATGATGTTGCTTTTGCATTTTAGAAGGTTAATTATAACAACGGCCACAGCAGAAGTTCGACCCAATAAGAACGTCTAAATTAATTTCCGTTTTCGTAAAAACATATTTAGGAACAATCGTCTGCTACTAGTGCGTTCAGACTAAATAAATACATGTTCTGTAACCCTCATGGACATAAAATTACGTTTTCAACGGGCGTGCATTCTTTCAAGAACTAAATACAGTTAAAGATCGAAGATTAACCGCCACCACCACCCCAACCTTATTCGGCACCAGTTTAGGTGAAAGGGGTATTATCACACACTGCTCTATACTGTGATCTCACGGCGAGCAGCACAAGAGGGGTCGATTGAAGCGTTACACAGACGGTGAAGTCCGATGTCGTTTTATTGTTTCCAAAGACAGCCAGAGCTTGAAACAGTTAACACAAAATGGACTTTGTTGGCACCCCATACACAAAATGGACGCTTCGCTTTTCTCCACTCCGAGCGGAGGAGGCTCCCGACATGCACTGCGGCAGAGCAGCCAAACGGCAGAGACACCAACATTTAACCAGCTAACATCAACGAAGGACAACAGCTTAAACACGCCCCAATGTCAATGTGCGAGTCGGAATGACGGCCATTTCAAGATATTATATTTTTAAAAGAAAAATTGAAAAAGTCAGGATTACTGAAGTCACTTACTCTAGACGTGATATCCCGCACTATTAATTGTTTTTTGCAAAGCTTTATCGTTTTTAAATTACACTATTTGGACGCACTATATATTAACCAAAATAACTTTAATGGGTTCTTCTATGGTATTTCAATCTCACTGTGAGTGCTAGTGTAGGCATAACCCTATATTTCAAGACTTTTATGGGCGCAAAGATCAAGGGTAGAGTCTCTGGTCCAAAATGACCTATGCAACCGAGCCTTCCCCGTCAAGTGAACATGTGCCGTCTTCCTGTCAACAATGTTTCAAATCTCAAAGCCCAGTTTGGCGAGAGCGGCCATTTTAGAACGGAGCAGTCCGATAGTCCTTTGCACGGGGCGTGGCCTCGGTTCGACCCTCTGTTGTCTCTGCCTATTGTAGGCGCGCCTGCGCTGGGAGGGCGGCGGCCATTTTGTTTTGCTTTTGCCCGCGCTCTGATTCCATTCGCTCCAGCGGGCGGGAGATTGAATGAGCGGCGGAGCCACAGCCGGGTAGAGGAGTCCACAGCACGCCGCAGCGCACCCGTTGGAGCCTCCGAAGTTCCTCCGCACCCTACCAGGCAGGATGGCGAGCCGCAGCAGCACCCCGAGCCGCGGGGCCGGGCCCGGCACCCCGCTCTCACCTACTCGCATTACCCGCCTGCAGGAGAAAGAAGAGCTGCGGCACCTCAACGACCGCCTGGCCGTCTACATAGACCGCGTGCGCTCCCTGGAGCTGGAGAACGACCGGCTCATGGTTAAAATCTCGGAGAAGGAAGAGGTCACCACGCGCGAGGTGAGCGGGGCTGGGGCGGTACCAGGTTAGACTAAGGATCTATAATGGGGTGACTGCCCCTATAGAATACGTGCCTTTCACTGTTAAAGGCGAAGCTCCAAGGCTCGTGGATCTGATTTCTGCAATGCATGTTATTATATATCTATATCTGTGTACTGGTTCTATACTGTTGGGGAGACCAAGAATCCTCAATTTAGGGGCGTAGGCTGGGCATCCTCGGGGAGATATATTTGAGCAATGTTAATATAAATGGAACACATTATTAAGGACGTTCTTTGACGAGATCAGGTTTTTGGGGGAGTTGTCCCGAGTGATTACATTTAACTGGGGGTCCTCGTTTTGTTGTGTTTAAGAATCTGCCGAAGTGGGCGTGACTGGTGGGGTTCATGTCTATAAGTGTGGGGTTACTCTTTAGGGGGGCACCGTAATCTGATCCTCTTTTATGGTGCTTATAAGAACAGGCTCCGCAGAGAGATTATTAAATTTGAAGTCACCCGTGGTAACAGTAACGACTAATCCTAGAAGTGAGCGGTTCCTGTGTGCCTAGCTGCTGCTGATCTCGAAACGTGAAAAAAAGCCTAACGTTTTTTAAATTATTTGATTCACTATTGTCGTTAACGGAGTTACAAGTTGTATGGCAAAACATAACTTTGAGCTCTTCGGATTACACGTTCTGGTATCCCAGATGCTCGCTACATTGTCTTCAAAGTACATTGCACTATGGATACATTCAGATGAAGGTGGTAAGAATGAGATACTCAGGAAAGTGGGGACTATTTGCTGTTGCCATTGTTTTTCTGAGCCTTCCTATTAAACTAGAGTTCATTTGTTACACGAATCTAGGAGAAGTTACTGTATCAAGCTCTGATTTGCCTGCATTCCCTTTGGTCACGTGGGGGCACACCTACAACCCTTTTGTAAAATGCAATTGAAAGTGTATGCCCGGACGGTTCGCTCGGATTTGATTGGCTAGCCTTGATTCTTGGTTTAGGTTTTGATTGCCAAGTTGTGTAGTGCAATCGTGCGTATTTCAGTCATGTCTTTATGGCCTTCATTGCATTTCTCTACACGTCTGTTAGTTCTGACGTATGAGTTGAGGTGGCCTCGAAGATCGTATGCTTCTCTGAGATAGTATCATTTTCATTTTGTTAATGTACTTTTTCCGGTAAACGAGGGAGAAGCCCCACTTGCTGTTTTATTCGTCTGCATTTACCTGCGATTGAAAAATGCAATATTTTATTCTCTAAGACACCATCATTCTACATGTATCTCGAGTGGTTTGAGGGAACTTTAAATCCTGAACAGCCCGCTTGTACTTCGTGGAAGGATGGTGTGCTCTGAAGGAATGACTGCGATCCTCGGTTTTCATAATGAGGCAGTCTGCCAAAATTCGAAAGTGGTATGAGTGGGCGTGTTCGCATCTCTGCAGTTTCTTGGATGCAATACCGCATGTACAAAACCTTATGATTGATAGTAACGTTTCATCGGTCCTCAGAGTCGGAGAACATTATTTACTGAAGACGCGCGCGATTGTCACTCGCTTTTATACGTCTGGTTTGACAGATGTCCAAAACGCATTATTGTCAATTCTTTAAATGCACATGCTGGTATTTGGCTCCATCTAGAGAAGTATTACCCCCCTAACGTCACGATATTATTTGTAAAATTCCTTCCTGCAGGAAGTGCTCAGATTAGAACGCACAAGAGACCTTCACAAAGGAAAAGTGCGGTTTCTCAAATTCCCGTTTTTTTAAACTTCGTTTTTTAAAGTCAGTTCTTAATCTCCCACCAGTCTTCTAAAAACGGGGTTGTAAAAAAAGCCCCCATTTGTTCTTTTCTCTGCATTTGCAAAACCAATGGAGTAGACCTTAATGTGATAAACATCACTGTTTCAGTATTTAGCATTTTTAAGTGCCTATGTTGCTTTTTCACATTAAGTTCGTGGCTATTTATTGGCAGCGCCAATGTAAGTGTTAAGATACTGCTTACGTGCATTGCTGCCCTTTCTCGTCTACTTCCACCCATGTGATGGCAAACCACGATTACAGTGTGCGTCTCCAGTGTCTTTTGTGATACGTTTTCAACTCACGTACGGATTTGTTTCCGTTTTATAAGTTTCTGATTGAAGGCCTTACTAAGACAGCACTTAGCCATGGGATTGTAGCTTCCTCGTTTTCTAAGCTAATTAAACTATTTCAAAGCATCAGTCAGGCCCACAGCACAGATGACAATTCTGTGTTTTTTTTTTTTTTTTTTTTTTTACCATTGGTGTCTTTAACCGAGCATAAACAATGATATGCAGCCAGAAGCAAAATTACCCCGGCTGCTATTTACTGAAAATGCTTAAAGGTAAATGTAAGGAAAGAAGCTGAAAGCCCGCAATCTTGGTCTTTTTGATCTGAGAGTGGCCTGGTGCGAAAGGCTCCTCCAAGTTTAACTGTGAACTCCCAGTGGTGGTAGTTGTTAATCCTTCACTCCATGCCCGTCTTTTGTTGCCATCATTAACTGAAGACCACTTCATTAGTCGTTGCAGAACCCTTGTGGTTCCCTCAAAGTTTTCAATTTGCATCTTTTCCTTTGCTAATCGCCTTTACCGTCTTGGCCACTGTCATGGTAGTTTCTGGCTGCTTGACCACCGCCCAGCAGCTCACCCTTTTGTGTCATCCATTGAGGGGGCTCCAGATCGAAATTGTGAACTGTGAATCCGCTTGCAACAATCTCGGCTGGTCACATTGTCACTCGCTGAAAATCTAAATGTTTTGCATCATGTGGGAGATGTTACAATACAGTACGTTTTTCTGACGGAAGATAGTGTGATTAGTATTAGTACAAGTTCCGCATAGTGACACCTCCAAGCAGAGACTTTCCCGTCCTAGGGCATCTTTGAGGTATATCGGGAGGTCTGAACATGGGCAAACTGGTATGGCTTGGACAATGAAGATGCCATTTGGGTAGAGAGGAATGGATGATAAAAAGTCAACATCAAAAGTAAGATGTTACAAGTGGATAGTATGCACATCATTCTCCAGCCATCTTCTGTAGCAAGGGTTCATCTGGGGGAGTTGGTCAAGTGCTTCCGGACCCAACTGGTGAGGAGTTCACCTTTTTATGAATATCCTTATCAAAACATTTCTCCAGCATGGAGGAAGTGTGGTGTGCAGTGTCTTGTCCTGGTGAACGTCTCTTAACTGTTGCCAGTTTCGTGCACCACTTGGTTCTTTCTCAGCTGTGCTAGTTATTATAGTCTAAATTGAAATCACTTATGGTTGTCGTATGAAAATTTCTTTAGCTCTAGATCGCCATCTACAGCCTTGCTGCATGTGTTCAGTTGGATACATTTTTTAAATGTTATTATTAATCAGTTGGTCTCAACGCACTTTGTTAGGATGCTTGGAGGAACAGGGAAGTCACTGAAGCCTTTCTCTGCCCGTGTCTTCATTCTTCTGACCCGGATGCCACACACTGGAACCCTAGCGTTAGTACCGTGACGTGCTCTACTTTGGTCTTTCAGTTCCAAGGGGCTTAGAGTGCACCATGTAGGGCTCACCCCTGCTCAAGGCTTGGTGTCGGCACCGCGAATGACTCCTAAGAAATTCATTCCATATTCAGTGCCAGAGTAGTTATCTGTCGCCCCTCTGTGTCCATGGCAGCAGGCCCCCTGGGGCCTGAATGGTGTTCATTTATACATGCGACAGATAGGCACCTATCCGAATTGGAGATTAAAAAAATACCTCTCCTGGGAAGGTGGTTTAGCATCTGTGCTCCTTCAAAAAGTACATTTTTACAAGTGTAACTCAGTTAAAAGCTCAACCCACCAGGAGTCGCTTTGACATCCGCTTGCCTCTTCACTCTACTACGCCTCCCTCCCTAAAAAAAAAATGATCACGGAGTGTCAAAAGCATGTCAACTATTTGACCTTCGGAATACATATATATTTTAAAACAGCAACGCCAGAATTATTTTAGGAATGCAGATTGTACCTTCTTTCTACAAAGCGTTTAGAGCAGCAATGTCCAAAGAATTCAATTTCTTTTACCTGCAGGGGTACACTTTGCAGTATAGCGAGCGACACCGTCTGGAGTACCATCAGGTCATTTGTAAAACACCTGTGCACACAGTGGCCTTTCTCTGTTTCCAGGTGACTGGAGGCAGCCTGCCACCGTCATTACCTGCTCTGAATCAACGGCCAATGAAACAGACCAGACAAAAATGGAAGCACAGGTTAGCTGTTGACTTCATGCAGTCATCAAGGCATAGGCACTGCCTGGTGGTAGCAAAAGCAGACAAAGGACTCCTGCTAACTTGCGCCTCTCCATCTTCTGCGGTTCTTCCTATTTGTCAATTCTTTGCATAGAATCCTTGTCTTGTCAGCAGGGTCGGAACTTTCATTTTGTAACGCTGTTCATACAATCAAACCCTACAGTTTCCCATATTGTCTACGAGAATGCCACTTTCCCTGTAGGGTGATGGCTCCTGCAGTTCTTAATGGAAGATAGAATTTACTTTTCAGTGCGAGCCAAGCCGCCAAACGCAGTCCACCTTTTTACTTGTGTGTCCTTTATTCACATCCCCTAATGCTTGTTAGTGTGGTCAGAGGGCTGCTGTATTATAAAATGTTTGTGTATCACTTGCTAGTCGTCTCAGTTTCTGTTCTAGTGATTTACTCTGGTTAGTTTTGTGTATTGATTTCAATACTTTTAGGACTTCAGGCACGTACATCAGTTTTTTTTTTTTAAAGGACATTAGTCATCAATATTTGTTTTTATCCCCTTTTAGGTATCTGGAGTCAAAGCCTTGTATGAGGGTGAACTGGCCGATGCTCGACGAGTCCTAGATGAGACTGCTAGGGAGAGAGCCAAGCTTCAGATTGAACTTGGGAAATTCAAGTCTGACCTGGACGAGATAACTAAAAAGTAAGTACATTCAGATATTAGGACAAAGTCCTGGCCATACGTCAGGGTGAGAGAGACCAGTGTTTGCAGGATAATTTCCATTGTAGCTGTGGTAAGGGTGGCCGGAAAGAGAAGTGTGAGTCTTCGCATGCTAAAATGAATGTTGTGCCAGCTTTATCTATTGAGCCTCTCTTTGCCGGAGTCTCGACATTGCCATTAGATGTGCCCAACAGAGCCATTTATCCAGACCTTCTACTGCTTGTCTCTAAATTTCTATTTTGGTAAGTCGCGTACCATAGAGTATCCATCTGGGTACGTGGACTCCGCCTGCACTAGGGATTGTCATTCTGATTGTGTTCCATCTTTCGATCCACATGCCAATTTATTCATTGGTAAAGAGGCCTATGGCTTACCAGGATTACATCAGTGACTTTGCCTCTGCATGCTGCCTCGCACATCCTCTTACATTGTTTTTAATCTAAGTTTTAACTTCCTTTGAAACTGCTTGTTACGCTTGGGAAAAGTAAACACCTGACTAGCTCTTGTGTAAAGAAATGGCTCCCTGTTGCAGTTACCCCCCCACTTTTTGCCTGATACTGATGCTGACTTGACTGAGAAGAGTGCTGGGACCCTGCTAACCAGGCCCCAGCACCAGTGTTCCTTCACCTAAAATGTACCATTGTATCCACAATTGGCACACCCTGGCATTCAGATAAGTCCCTTGTAACTGGTACTTCTAGTACCAAGGGCCCTGATGCCAAGGAAGGTCTCTAAGGGCTGCAGCATGTCTTATGCCACCCTGGAGACCTCTCACTCAGCACAGACACACTGCTTGCCAGCTTGTGTGTGCTAGTGAGGACAAAACAAGTAAGTCGACATGGCACTCCCCTCAGGGTGCCATGCCAGCCTCTCACTGCCTATGCAGTATAGGTAAGACACCCCTCTAGCAGGCCTTACAGCCCTAAGGCAGGGTGCACTATACCATAGGTGAGGGTACCAGTGCATGAGCATGGTACCCCTACAGTGTCTAAACAAAACCTTAGACATTGTAAGTGCAGGGTAGCCATAAGAGTATATGGTCTGGGAGTCTGTCAAACACGAACTCCACAGCACCATAATGGCTACACTGAAAACTGGGAAGTTTGGTATCAAACTTCTCAGCACAATAAATGCACACTGATGCCAGTGTACATTTTATTGTAAAATACACCACAGAGGGCACCTTAGAGGTGCCCCCTGAAACTTAACCGACTATCTGTGTAGGCTGACTAGTTTTAGCAGCCTGCCACAAACCGAGACATGTTGCTGGCCCCATGGGGAGAGTGCCTTTGTCACTCTGAGGCCAGTAACAAAGCCTGCACTGGGTGGAGATACTAACACCTCTCCCAGGCAGGAATTGTCACACCTGGCGGTAAGCCTCAAAGGCTCACCTCCTTTGTGCCAACCCAGCAGGACACTCCAGCTAGTGGAGTTGCCCGCCCCCTCCGGCCAGGCCCCACTTTTGGCGGCAAGGCCGGAGAAAATAATGAGAAAAACAAGGAGGAGTCACTGGCCAGTCAGGACAGCCCCTAAGGTGTCCTGAGCTGAAGTGACTCTAACTTTTAGAAATCCTCCATCTTGCAGATGGAGGATTCCCCCAATAGGGTTAGGATTGTGACCCCCACCCCTTGGGAGGAGGCACAAAGAGGGTGTACCCACCCTCAGGGCTAGTAGCCATTGGCTACTAACCCCCCAGACCTAAACACGCCCTTAAATTTAGTATTTAAGGGCTACCCTGAACCCTAGAAAATTAGATTCCTGCAACTACAAGAAGAAGGACTGCCTAGCTGAAAACCCCTGCAGCGGAAGACCAGAAGACGACAACTGCCTTGGCTCCAGAAACTCACCGGCCTGTCTCCTGCCTTCCAAAGATCCTGCTCCAGCGACGCCTTCCAAAGGGACCAGCGACCTCGACATCCTCTGAGGACTGCCCCTGCTTCGAAAAGACAAGAAACTCCCGAGGACAGCGGACCTGCTCCAAGAAAAGCTGCAACTTTGTTTCCAGCAGCTTTAAAGAACCCTGCAAGCTCCCCGCAAGAAGCGTGAGACTTGCAACACTGCACCCGGCGACCCCGACTCGGCTGGTGGAGATCCGACACCTCAGGAGGGACCCCAGGACTACTCTGATACTGTGAGTACCAAAACCTGTCCCCCCTGAGCCCCCACAGCGCCGCCTGCAGAGGGAATCCCGAGGCTTCCCCTGACCGCGACTCTTTGAACCTAAAGTCCCGACGCCTGGGAGAGACCCTGCACCCGCAGCCCCCAGGACCTGAAGGACCGGACTTTCACTGGAGAAGTGACCCCCAGGAGTCCCTCTCCCTTGCCCAAGTGGAGGTTTCCCCGAGGAACCCCCCCCTTGCCTGCCTGCAGCGCTGAAGAGATCCCGAGATCTCTCATAGACTAACATTGCGAACCCGACGCTTGTTTCTACACTGCACCCGGCCGCCCCCGCGTCGCTGAGGGTGAAATTTCTGTGTGGACTTGTGTCCCCCCCGGTGCCCTACAAAACCCCCCTGGTCTGCCCTCCGAAGACGCGGGTACTTACCTGCAAGCAGACCGGAACCGGGGCACCCCCTTCTCTCCATTCTAGCCTATGCGTTTTGGGCACCACTTTGAACTCTGCACCTGACCGGCCCTGAGCTGCTGGTGTGGTGACTTTGGGGTTGCTCTGAACCCCCAACGGTGGGCTACCTTGGACCAAGAACTAAGCCCTGTAAGTGTCTTACTTACCTGGTTAACCTAACAAATACTTACCTCCCCTAGGAACTGTGAAAATTGCACTGTGTCCACTTTTAAAACAGCTATTTGTGAATAACTTGAAAAGTATACATGCAATTTTGATGATTTGAAGTTCCTAAAGTACTTACCTGCAATACCTTTCGAATGAGATATTACATGTAGAATTTGAACCTGCGGTTCTTAAAATAAACTAAGAAAAGATATTTTTCTATACAAAAACCTATTGGCTGGATTTGTCTCTGAGTGTGTGTACCTCATTTATTGTCTATGTGTATGTACAACAAATGCTTAACACTACTCCTTGGATAAGCCTACTGCTCGACCACACTACCACAAAATAGAGCATTAGTATTATCTATTTTTACCACTATTTTACCTCTAAGGGGAACCCTTGGACTCTGTGCATGCTATTCCTTACTTTGAAATAGCACATACAGAGCCAACTTCCTACATTGGTGGATCAGCGGTGGGGTACAAGACTTTGCATTTGCTGGACTACTCAGCCAATACCTGATCACACGACAAATTCCAAAATTGTCATTAGAAATTCATTTTTGCAATTTGAAAAGTTTTCTAAATTCTTAAAAGACCTGCTAGGGCCTTGTGTTAGATCCTGTTTAGCATTTCTTTTAGAGTTTAAAAGTTTGTAAAAGTTTGAATTAGATTCTAGAACCAGTTGTAGATTCTTAAAAAGTATTCCAACTTTTAGAAGCAAAATGTCTAGCACAGATGTGACTGTGGTGGAACTCGACACCACACCTTACCTCCATCTTAAGATGAGGGAGCTAAGGTCACTCTGTAAAATAAAGAAAATAACAATGGGCCCCAAACCTACCAAAATACAGCTCCAGGAGCTTTTGGCAGAGTTTGAAAAGGCCAACCCCTCTGAGGGTAGCAACTCAGAGGAAGAGGATAGTGACTTGGAGGAAAATTCCCCCCTACCAGTCCTATCTAGGGAGAACAGGGTCCCTCAAACCCTGACTCCAAAAATAATAGTCAGAGATGCTGGTTCCCTCACAGGAGAGACCAACACCTCTGAAATCACTGAGGATAACTCCAGTGAAGATGACCCCCTGTTAGCCAGGATGGTCAAAAGATTGGCTTTGGAAAAGCAGCTCCTAGCCATAGAAAGGGAAAGAAAAGAGATGGGCCTAGGTCCCATCGATGGTGGCAGCAACTTAAATAGGGTCAGAGATTCTCCTGACATCCTAAAAATCCCCAAAGGGATTGTAACAAAATATGAAGATGGTGATGACATCACCAAATGGTTCACAGCTTTTGAGAGGGCTTGTGTAACCAGAAAAGTAAACAGATCTCACTGGGGTGCTCTCCTTTGGGAAATGTTCACTGGAAAGTGTAGGGATAGACTCCTCACACTCTCTGGAAAAGATGCAGAATCTTATGACCTCATGAAGGGTACCCTGATTGAGGGCTTTGGATTCTCCACTGAGGAGTATAGAATTAGATTCAGGGGGGCTTAAAAATCCTCGAGCCAGACCTGGGTTGATTTTGTAGACTACTCAGTAAAAACACTAGATGGTTGGTTAACTGGAAATGAAGTGTGTGACTGTTGGGCTTTATAATTTGTTTATGAAAGAACACATTTTAAGTAACTGCTTCAATGAAAAGTTGCATCAGTATCTGGTAGACCTAGGTCCAATTTCTCCCCAAGAATTGGGAAAGAAGGCAGACCACTGGGTCAAGACTAGGGTAACCAAAACTTCCACTGGGGGTGACCAAAAGAAAGGGGTTACAAAAACTCCCCAGGAGAAAGTGGGTGACACTAGAAACAAAGAAAAAGAGTCCTCTGTAGGCCCCCAAAAACCAGAACAGGTGGGTGGGCCCCAAGACACAACCCAAAACAAAGGTGGGTACCAGGGTAAGAACTGGGATGCCACTAAAGCATGGTGCCACAACTGTAAACAGTCTGGGCACCACACCAAGGACACTTCTTGTCCCAAAAACAAACCCCAGAACAAAATTCCAGGGGTAACCAGTGTAGCCATGGGAGATGACTCCTCAGATGAGGAGGTCTTCATAGCCTTCAACTGGAAACAGGGCCCAACAGGTGAGTTGGAGATTCCAGAGGGAAGTAGACACTTCCACCACCTACTGGTGAATGGAATCCCAACCACTGCCCTGAGAGACACTTGTGCCAGTCACACTATTGTGCATGACAGGCTGGTGCTCTCAAACCAGTACATCCCAGGTGAGACTGCCAGGGTAAGAGTTAGCCTAGACAGGGTCACTAAGAGGCCTGTGGCTTTAGTGCCCATAGAAGTGGGTGGCACTCTTAGCTGGAGAAGGGTAGTAGTCAGTACAGACCTCCCCCTTGATTGTCTCCTTGGAAATGACTACCCAGAGGTTAGTCAGAGCCCAAGAGAGGAACTGGTCCAGTGCCAGTCCTCTCCCAAGGATTCTGGAAATCCTGCCTCTGCAGTAAATGCAAGCAGGCCCCAGAAGAAGAAGAAAAGAAAACAGAGTAGGAGGGGTGGACAACCTTTAGCCAAGGTTACAGCAAGCCAGGGAGATTCTGCTCCAGTAGGGGAGAACTCCAAAAATGGCCCTGATAAAGTCCAACCTGACCCACCAGAAGTCCTGGCTAGTCAGGCAACTGTTAAACCTGAGTGGGTGGCTCCTCAGCTAACAGAAGAAAGAGTGGAAGAAGGGTGTTTACTACAAAATGTGGTAACCCCCCACTCTAATACAGCAGACAGGCACCCTGAACCCAAAGAAGCCTGTAACTTAGCCCCTTCCCTTATAGGTGAAGAGCTAAAGGTGTGGTTCTGGGCACTGACAGCTGTCAGTGGCCTCTGCTGGGTGTTAGCCTTTATGGCTGCACTATCCTTGGCATGGTGGTCAGACCCCATGCCAAATAGCAAGTTAGGCCCCCTGACCCTGTTGGTCATGGTGGGGTTACTCCAGCTCTGGGTAACCTCTTTGGGTAAGCTAGGGATGACCCTGGCTAAGATAAGATTAGCAGAGGTGGATACCTCTAAACCCAAAATAAAAAGAATGGGTGGAGACATTGAAGAGGCAGACAAGAGGCAATTCAGACTAGGTCCTATCACTGTGGAAGTGGGTCAGTTCCCCAAAGGGAATGACCTGAACAGAAGGATGTAAGGCAGAGTAGGCCCTGCAACTAACCAGCCTATTTCTCCTACTCTTCCTCGCCTGACAGACTAGGAAGACTCTCCCAGCTTGGGCTGAGTCTCCTGGCCTGTGGGCTGGGGGGGGCTTGTGTAAAGAAATGGCTCCCTGTTGCAGTTACCCCCCCACTTTTTGCCTGATACTGATGCTGACTTGACTGAGAAGAGTGCTGGGACCCTGCTAACCAGGCCCCAGCACCAGTGTTCTTTCCCTAACCTGTACTTTTGTATCCACAATTGGCAGACCCTGGCATCCAGATAAGTCCCTTGTAACTGGTACTTCTAGTACCAAGGGCCCTGATGCCAAGGAAGGTCTCTAAGGGCTGCAGCATGTCTTATGCCACCCTGGAGACCTCTCACTCAGCACAGACACACTGCTTGCCAGCTTGTGTGTGCTAGTGAGGACAAAACGAGTAAGTCGACATGGCACTCCCCTCAGGGTGCCATGCCAGCCTCTCACTGCCTATGCAGTATAGGTAAGACACCCCTCTAGCAGGCCTTACAGCCCTAAGGCAGGGTGCACTATACCATAGGTGAGGGTACCAGTGCATGAGCATGGTACCTCTACAGTGTCTAAACAAAACCTTAGACATTGTAAGTGCAGGGTAGCCATAAGAGTATATGGTCTGGGAGTCTGTCAAACACGAACTCCACAGCACCATAATGGCTACACTGAAAACTGGGAAGTTTGGTATCAAACTTCTCAGCACAATAAATGCACACTGATGCCAGTGTACATTTTATTGTAAAATACACCACAGAGGGCACCTTAGAGGTGCCCCCTGAAACTTAACCGACTATCTGTGTAGGCTGACTAGTTTTAGCAGCCTGCCACAAACCGAGACATGTTGCTGGCCCCATGGGGAGAGTGCCTTTGTCACTCTGAGGCCAGTAACAAAGCCTGCACTGGGTGGAGATACTAACACCTCTCCCAGGCAGGAATTGTCACACCTGGCGGTGAGCCTCAAAGGCTCACCTCCTTTGTGCCAACCCAGCAGGACACTCCAGCTAGTGGAGTTGCCCGCCCCCTCCGGCCAGGCCCCACTTTTGGCGGCAAGGCCGGAGAAAATAATGAGAAAAACAAGGAGTCGTCACTGGCCAGTCAGGACAGCCCCTAAGGTGTCCTGAGCTGAAGTGACTCTAACTTTTAGAAATCCTCCATCTTGCAGATGGAGGATTCCCCCAATAGGGTTAGGATTGTGACCCCCACCCCTTGGGAGGAGGCACAAAGAGGGTGTACCCACCCTCAGGGCTAGTAGCCATTGGCTACTAACCCCCCAGACCTAAACACGCCCTTAAATTTAGTATTTAAGGGCTACCCTGAACCCTAGAAAATTAGATTCCTGCAACTACAAGAAGAAGGACTGCCTAGCTGAAAACCCCTGCAGCGGAAGACCAGAAGACGACAACTGCCTTGGCTCCAGAAACTCACCGGCCTGTCTCCTGCCTTCCAAAGATCCTGCTCCAGCGACGCCTTCCAAAGGGACCAGCGACCTCGACATCCTCTGAGGACTGCCCCTGCTTCGAAAAGACAAGAAACTCCCGAGGACAGCGGACCTGCTCCAAGAAAAGCTGCAACTTTGTTTCCAGCAGCTTTAAAGAACCCTGCAAGCTCCCCGCAAGAAGCGTGAGACTTGCAACACTGCACCCGGCGACCCCGACTCGGCTGGTGGAGATCCGACACCTCAGGAGGGACCCCAGGACTACTCTGATACTGTGAGTACCAAAACCTGTCCCCCCTGAGCCCCCACAGCGCCGCCTGCAGAGGGAATCCCGAGGCTTCCCCTGACCGCGACTCTTTGAACCTAAAGTCCCGACGCCTGGGAGAGACCCTGCACCCGCAGCCCCCAGGACCTGAAGGACCGGACTTTCACTGGAGAAGTGACCCCCAGGAGTCCCTCTCCCTTGCCCAAGTGGAGGTTTCCCCGAGGAACCCCCCCCTTGCCTGCCTGCAGCGCTGAAGAGATCCCGAGATCTCTCATAGACTAACATTGCGAACCCGACGCTTGTTTCTACACTGCACCCGGCCGCCCCCGCGTCGCTGAGGGTGAAATTTCTGTGTGGACTTGTGTCCCCCCCCGGTGCCCTACAAAACCCCCCTGGTCTGCCCTCCGAAGACGCGGGTACTTACCTGCAAGCAGACCGGAACCGGGGCACCCCCTTCTCTCCATTCTAGCCTATGCGTTTTGGGCACCACTTTGAACTCTGCACCTGACCGGCCCTGAGCTGCTGGTGTGGTGACTTTGGGGTTGCTCTGAACCCCCAACGGTGGGCTACCTTGGACCAAGAACTAAGCCCTGTAAGTGTCTTACTTACCTGGTTAACCTAACAAATACTTACCTCCCCTAGGAACTGTGAAAATTGCACTGTGTCCACTTTTAAAACAGCTATTTGTGAATAACTTGAAAAGTATACATGCAATTTTGATGATTTGAAGTTCCTAAAGTACTTACCTGCAATACCTTTCGAATGAGATATTACATGTAGAATTTGAACCTGCGGTTCTTAAAATAAACTAAGAAAAGATATTTTTCTATACAAAAACCTATTGGCTGGATTTGTCTCTGAGTGTGTGTACCTCATTTATTGTCTATGTGTATGTACAACAAATGCTTAACACTACTCCTTGGATAAGCCTACTGCTCGACCACACTACCACAAAATAGAGCATTAGTATTATCTATTTTTACCACTATTTTACCTCTAAGGGGAACCCTTGGACTCTGTGCATGCTATTCCTTACTTTGAAATAGCACATACAGAGCCAACTTCCTACATCTTGCTTTTAGGTTTTTATGCATTTTGGCCATGGTGCTTTGCAGGTAGCTGCTTTTACCTGTTTGCAGGTTGCCCTCCTGAAAGTTGTTTAAGCTTATTTTGCTTCAGACCCTTTACCTGGCATCTGAAAGAATTACTTAGCCGAAGCCTCAAGCCCCCTGTGGCTGGGTTGCCTCTGTGCTACTTATATTTTTGCGGTCTCCACACCTTTTGCACAGGTGGTTCATTTGCTCAGTTGTATAGTGTGTGCAGCTGTTGAGTGATCGAATAATGCTGAACAGGTGCAGAGGGTTTGTGCAAATCAGATACAGTCAATGCTAAAAAGAAGCAACAGCTGAAAACAGCTACTTGCCAGTTGCAAATGAAGCACTTTCAGTTGGATTATGGAACTAAGTGGGAAAGAATGTAGGAGTCGGGAAAACAGCCACTGATGTCAGCGCTGCAGCTGACTGTGCTTTTCATTGAGATTTTCTGTTTCAGAGTGAAGTATAACTAGTAGAAAACATGTGATTGGAACTGCTTGTCAGAGGTCAGCAATATCCCAGTTAATAATGCCTTCTCCTCTGCACACGCTTTTCTCTCCGCTCCCATTAGACGGTTCAAACTTGTTGCTTACTGTGTCAATGCTATTACATTAATGCTAGGCTTTTTTAAACTTTCTGAAGGAACCTTAGTGGCAAGCCGGACTATACGTTTATTTGTTTGATTCTGTAGCGCATGGTAGCGATTGCTGCTGACCAACAGAGATCCTGTTCTAGATTAGCGAACTTGTGTTTTGTCAGCTCTTCAGGTGCCAGAGACCAAAGGTAAGATATCTGCTCTGTGTTGGCCCCTCTCTGTACGATGCAATCTACGAGGCTCTGCATTTACCCTCGTGGATCTGGGCAGGTTATTACTGGTTTCTTAAGATGCTGGGCCTTATCACAGTCTGTCCAGGCCTGTCATACTGTCCCAGCGATAGCAGCGGTGCTTCACTGCTGTCTCTTACAGGTGTTTTTTGCTAGATTCTTTTTATAAGCCTTTTCAGCCCTGTGTAGTGTAAAATCCCTTCAAAATACTTCTAATTCACTGCATTAAAAGACAAATGACATTAACCTTAGGAGTCCCTTCGGAGTCCCCGAAGGTACAAACCCTCTTTAAGTTTAAGCATAATGTTGAGATTGTACAAGTCTACACAACCCACAACAAATGCCAGCATTGATGTCCTCGTTTCTTGAGGAATCGATATTTTATTCTGTTCATGCACATTGAGATTCATTGCTCAAGGCCGTGCAGTTCTTTGTTTGATTTGTGAATACCAATGCACAGACAGTATCACAGATGATTCTAGCTATTATGGCTTATTTCCTACTTTTGAAGACTCAAGCTATCTAGTTGTGATGTTCCAACGATAGTTGCAGGCTGATTATCAGATGTAAAAAACCCAAGACTATTCTAATCAGATGGCTTTCTGTTGGTTTCATAGGACGAGTCTGGATGAGTCACGGAGGATAAGCTTACTCGTTGAGCTAAGATGAAGGTCCTGACCTTAAATAACATGGCTACCTTCTTACCCTTTGTTATTTTATCTGTGTGTGTCGTTTCAGTTGACTATTGTAACTATATACCCATTCACTTCCAAGTAAAGTGAATCATAGCCAGTGTTGTATTTCAGAACTAAAAGGATTTTTTAAGCATGAAGTATAGAAACATTGGCTTTGATTACAGCTTTCTCTATACATATATTAGCAGAGCTATTTGGAATACCCTACGATGAAAATACCAAAGTATTAAAATTGTAAAACCTAATGCTCTACATCTCATTCGGTCAGAACTGCTCACCTTCACCCTTTGGCAAACTGTGCTCTTGACATGCTTAAGATAAAAATGGAAACCCTCAGAATGGTCCTTGATCCCCATGTACCTCACGGTGGAACCTTATGCATATAAGGGCTTCTGGCCTGCTATAAATTGTGGCTTCAAGTCACAACTTTCTTGCTTCTCTGCGGTTTCGTATGTTTGTGACCGTTCAGTTTTTCATTACGCCTTTGGCGTTTTCAGAATCCCGGATACTTGCTCCTGTGATGTGTAACTTGATTGTTAATGCGGTCATGCCCTTTACAGTGTGTTTAATGGGTGGAGGTAACACGTTTATGATCAAATTATAGTTGTATTCTTTAGTAGATATATGCAGTGGTGGTCTTATTTGCTAGGATACGATTCTCATATGGCACCTTAGTTGCGCACAACCCCCCTGGTCTGTAAAACACATGCTTACCCCGGCACGCATTTAATGCATAATATGTGAAGAGCAGACTTCTAGTGTTATCACTTTTAAAATCTTGCTATATTAAAGATTCTACTGCTTGATAGCCCTGGTCAAATGTAGTTGTAAATCAGTGTAATGCTTTCTAAGAGTGGGGGCAGAAGAGAAAGTTAAAAGAAGGGCAGGTCATGTCACATGCTGGCTGCATTCTCTTTTATTGGATTGGTTTTTAACCTCATTACATGGCTTAATTTGTCTTGTTTCCTTAATGGAAAACAGATCCTGGCAATTGGCTGTGACTAGTTGAAATAGGGCTTATGAGGTTTAGTTTACGTTTAGACTTCGAAGATAAATAAAATAAGTTTCTAAATGATTCTGTTTTTCGAGCTGAGGCTACACAGCTGATTAGAATGCCTAATCGTGTTAAAAATGCACACCCACTTCAACCACATTCTAGGATAACTGGAATTGTAGGGAAGAAGCACATGCCTGAGGTGATGCCAAGCCCCCGATTCTCCGATTTGTACTGGAGATTAGTGAGAAAAATAATCTGTGTCATGCTTGTCTGCTTCTCCCATAACGTAGTTGTTCCTATTACAAGTAGCTCTTCTCTTTCCTTAAATGTTATTGATTTAAGGCTCTCTAGGAACATATCTCAGTGGACAGAAGATGCTTAGTTAGGCCTTTATTTTCCATGGTGTTGTATAGTTTTAGTGGAACCCATAGCTTAATGTGCTGGCCTGTTTATGTTCAATATGAAAACAAATATTTTCAATTGGAAAAACTATTTTTGATCTTCCTTTTGTAATGTAGCAAAATACATTTAGCTGAGGAGATGCAATAGAAAGTAGTATTTTGTTTTGAAGAATGATAGAGCGCTGCTAATCCTTTTTCTTTTTAATTCCTTAGTTATAAGAAGAAAGAGTCTGATCTGGCCGGAGCTCTCGCCCGCATTAAAGATCTTGAAGCGCTCTTCCACCGGAGTGAAGCTGAACTCAATACTGCCCTTAATGAGAAACGGACTTTGGAAGGAGATGTTGCTGACCTACAGGCTCAGCTTGCTAAGGTGTGTTTAAGTATGCACACTTTTGTTCTGTGCTTGTAAGAATGTCAACTTATTTTAGAGGCAACACAATCTTTTCTTCATGAGTTGCTTGGCTGAAGTGCGTGTTACATGTTTCTAGCACGTGCTACTGAGCTCTGTATATATGTATACACACACGGGTACTCACATCAAGACAAACATTTTTCAGTCTTGGAGTGCTACATAATTTATTTTTAAAAAAGGAAGTAGGAAACTAGGTAGTTCACAAGTTTTAGAGGGAGACCAACCAGCTCCTTCATATGTTGCGCCTCACAACACCACTGACAGTCTAAATCCACCCACCTCAAATGTCTGGTTTTCCAGCTGTTTTTAAGCATAGTTTTACCATCGTGCCATCAACACTGCATACAAAAAGGACAACATTCTAGCTTTGGATTGGTAAAATACCACCCATGGCAACTGGAAATGAAAGAATGAATGAAAGCAGCCTCTGATGTTTCACTTTTAGAGCTCTTCGGAGCTAATGCTTTGTCCAGACGCAAAGGCGCACATGGTATGTCAAGACATTACTCTTTCAGGCTTAAAGTGCTGCACAAATTATGCAAAAACTAAGCAGGGAGCTCTGGGTAGGCTGCTCCTTCAACCATGCTCACATATTGGAGCACCATCGTGGTGTTATTTTACAAAGTGTACTACTAGTGCCATCCAAATAACCAACACAAAAATTCTATATAATTAAGGAGCAGAGCAGCAAATTGAGTCATGGCAAAAATATTTGCACAACTGGAATACAGTAGACGAGTGAGTAATTCAAACAGAACAAACTCTGTTCATATATGAAAACGCCCCATTCTACCAGGCGCACAGCAGTGGCTAGCTGTACTAAGGATTTGAATGTTTCAAGTGCATTTATAAATATAGACTTGCCTCCACCCCAACAATGGCACCCACCATAAGATTGCAATATTTAACAGCTAACTTCACATTTTTGCGTCACATCTTTCAATTTTGTCTCCTTAATATTTTACTAATTTCTAGAAAGCTTTATTGAACCAATAGGTGTTATATCATGTTTTACACTTGGCTGAAATGTGCTCTGACTATGAAGTTGTTAATTTGTGTGCAGCACAGTTGCATTGCTTGGTGGATACAGTCAGTGTAATACTATCTTTTAAATGTATGCAGGTTGAAGATGCACTTGCTGTGGCCAAGAAGCAGTTGGAAAAGGAAACTCTTATGCGGGTGGACTTTGAAAATCGCTGTCAGAGTTTGCAGGAAGAACTGGACTTCCAAAAGAATGTCTATGCCGAGGTACTGAAACAGTTCATGCCCCAGCTGCTCTCAAGGGTCAATGCTTTGCTTGAGTTTGTGATTTCCTGACGCCTGGGCTTCTCAGCTATGTACACGTTTGCACTGCACTACACTATAGGATGTAATGTATGTCCTCGATAGCTGAAGCTTTTTTAAGTATCCAAGTAGAACTGTATTCCAACTGCTCTTGAGTTCAACTGTCAAGTACACAACTTATATGTACCAATGGAGTCTTGATACATACCAGCTGCCAAATAAAACAAGGAGACACAAACATAAACCATTTACCAATATCATCAAAGGATTTTTGAAGGGCACGCCCACGAGCCAGTGGTAGTGAGGAGCGTGAGGTGGGCGTTGATACATACCAACACGTTGAAGAAGCAGCGCTTGTGCGCTGCTATGCTCGACCTAAAAAGGGGACCAGTCTCTAACAGCTCCCGGTTATTTCCTTTCCTCTTTAGGAATCCCGCGAGACCAGAAAGCGACAAGAACGGCGCATGGTTGAGGTAGACACTGGCCGGAGCTTTGATTATGAATCTAAGCTTGCTCTGGCTCTCGAGGAATTGAGAAACCAGCATGATGAGCAAGTACGGATGTACAAGGCCGAACTGGAGCAGACTTTCCAGGCTAAAGTAAGACTGATTGCACTACTACTGTACTTTGAGTTTTCTAATACTTTTAATGTACAAAAACTATTCAATTTTCACTTTGGATTTTTTTGTGTAATCTTTAGGGTGGGAGATGAGGCTCTTATGGGGTTGTGTCCATGACATTCTTAGTATTAGTCAAATCCACATTTATCAGACGCTGTTGGAGGTATTGGACACAGATTATGTGGATAAGAAGACTATCTAGTTGGTGCTTTCTTCCAAATGCACATGTTTTGAACAACTTAATGTCTCATGCAAGGATCAGTCTTCACGACAGACATACTTTTACTTGTAAATGGTGAACTTGAAGTAGTATGCAGTTCCTTTCAAAGTGAATTTAAAATGTTTAAACTGTTAGATTACTAGCACTTTATCTGACAGTCTAAACAGATCAGTGTGATCTTGAGCCCCTCTAGTAACATTATCAGGACTTGTTTATTTGTAGTAGGTTTTGCAATGTGAATGTAATAAAATACATTAAATGTATTTCCCAGCGCATACTTATGAATTAACACTTCCACTTCTAGAATTAGAAAGTCAAAACAATCTCCTGTGGCCACTTATTTGTATGAAACCCACTGGTGGTGGGCAGTCCAACCACAGAACAACATCTAACAGTATATTAACAAAAAGCAACCTACTAAAAATTGAGGGCCCTAAACTCTTGACATAGGAAAGAGGTCGACTATGGAGCATCTTCTGCTTCCAAGCTTCATATTGTTACTCACCCCCCACCCCTTCCCAAAAATAAAGCAGTGAATTTTTTTTTATGCGTCCACATTCTTTTGCCCTCAATTTGCCCTCTGTGAATGGCCGCACAGAATGTAGGTATCATAAACAGAAGTACTTTAGCTATGTCTCTCACTCTTGCATAAGGCCATTGGTGTTTTTGGGCTGCACTGTTTTTCCCTGGTGCAACCCGTTTTTGTTATTTATTATTTTTTTTTTTATATAAAAGCTCATTAGTTCTCTTTGGAAATGATATTGTCAATACAGAATTGCCCTGGATTGCGTGCTGCTATTGTCTTCAACACCGGCAACCGTTACAGATGCAGTGAACTGTAGACATATAGTGATATACCCGATGCGTTGAAGATCTTTTTCCTTAAACCTTTATATGCTTGGTAAGCAAAAGTTTGAAAGGAGTCACAATTTCTTCCAAACAAAGTTGCAGACAGAGCTTGGATGTTCATGATCACTTAATGTTATAACAGGGCATTTTTTTCTTGCATTTTAAAAAGGCCTAGTTATTGCAATATGCATAAGGGTTCATATCTGTGAAAACAACTGAACAAAAGAGACTTGTATTGATATTACTAAATAAGTAAACTTGTAAGCTTTGATTTGTGTTCAGGGCATCTGAAAGATATCTTGTTCGTTTAGTGGCCCTTACATAGCATATATTTCTGTTCAGGCAACAAAGCTAATTTTCGGACTATCTCGTGGATAATTTTATTTAATATTTATAGAGAACGTTTTCCCCAAGGGCAATAATAGCTTTAGAGAAAGTGAATGTAGGGAAGTACCCCTCTTCCTTTCATGGTTACCCCCATTTTCTGCCAGTTGTCAGTGTGTTTGACTCTGTTCACTGGGATCATGCTAAACAGGATCCCAGGAGCCACTTGTATGCTTTGAAGGGGACATTTGGTGCCCTCTGTGCATAAACCAGACCACACCAGTTCAGGGGCCGCAGTCCCTGCTCTGGCGTGAAACTGGACACTGGAAAGGGGATTTCACCCCCCCTGTCTATCACCACCCCAGGTGTGGTGCCCAGAGCTCCTCCAGAGGGTCCCTAGGTTCTGCCATGTTGAATCCCAGACTGGCAAGGACCACTAGAAACATCTGAGTGGTGATGCAGGTGATATCAGAGTCCCCTCCTGATAGGTGGTGACCTGGCTAGGTGACCAGTCCCCTTTTCAGGGTTATTTAGGGTCTCTCTCTCGGGTGGGTCCTCAGATTCGGCTTGCAAGATTCCAGCAGGACTCCTCTGCAACCTTACTTAGACTTCTAGCCACTGGAACCGTGACTGGACCCTCTAGGAACCGACAATCTGCATCCACGAAGAAGGCACTGGCAACATTGTTTCCGCAGCTCCTTCCAGGTTCTGCAACATTTCCCCCGGCTGTGCATCCTCTGAGGGCGGCAAGTCTTCAGTCGGCACGAAAAGGAAAGGAGGAATCTTCCTTGGCGTGAAGGAGTCACTCACCTCCATCCGCAGGCACCTACTGCAATAGCGACCAGTTGCGTGGATCTCCTCTCATCCTGAACTGCGTGTATCCTGCATCGCAGGTGTTGGCCTGGAGTACTCCTCTCTGCCAGCTGTCAAACTTTAATGGAGGTAAGCCCTTGCCTTCCCACGCAGGACAGTACCCGTGCACCACATCTCTTGCAGATGCCAAGGCTTGTTTGCATCTTCTCCAAGGGAACTTCAGGCTACGTGCAGCTCCAGCCCTCTGCGTGGTTCTCCTGCGGCATGGGGCCCTTCTGTGTGCTGCGTGGGCTCCTTCTGTAACTTCTGTGTCCCCGTCCTGTGGGTGCTGCCTTTGCTCCTGTGGGCTCTGTGTCACTGAGGATCTCCTCTGATTCCCCCTCCTTGGTTGAGTCCTCCTGGCCCTAGTTGGTCCCCCGCAGTACCACTTTCTCTCAACTGCAATATTTGCCTTGGCTTGTTGGTGGAATTCCTGCACCGACAACAGACTGCAATTCAAAGACCCTAGGACTTTATGAAGGAAAGCTGTCCTCTGCCTTCAAAGTGTTAGAAAACCATGTGGAGGACACCATGGTGATCTGTTAATTTGGAGTGTTTCATCACTTGAAAACCTCAAGAATTTACGCATTGGCAGAGGGGATAGAAAGTTACCCTATTGAAGGGAGGCAGCTATACTGTTACTGTTGTTTACGGCTACCAGGAAGCACAGTCTCCTTGCCATTGAGCTTCAACCCCTTTGCTGCCAGGCCTTTCCCCCTCCTGTGCCGAGCCTTTTTTTGGCTATTTGGGGCAGTTTGCATTTAGGCCCTCATAACTTTTTCTCCACATAAGCTACCCATGCCAAATTTGCGTCCTTACTTTTTCCAGCATCCTAGGGATTCTAGAGGTACCCAGACTTGTGGGTTCCCCTGAAGGAGACCAAGAAATTAGCCAAAATACAGTGAAAAGTTATTTATTTATTTTTTTCCCCCTGAAAATGGCATCAACAAAAGGTTTTGGGTGCTAAAATCACAATCTTCCCAGTTTTCACGAACAGTCAGACTTGTATTAGAAAACTCAATTTTTCAACACAATTTTGCCATTTTACTGAGAAATACCCAATTTTTACTATTGTTTGTGCTTTCAGTCTCCTTCCAGTTAGTGACAAATGGGTGTGAAACCAATGCTGGATCCCAGAAAGTTAATTCTGAATTCAGCAAGGGGTAAATTGTGTAGATCCTACAAGTGTTTCCTACAGAAAATAACAGCTGAAATAAAAGAATATTGAAATTGAGGTGAAAAAAAACAGCAATTTTTCTCCCCGAAAACTGTAACTTTTCCTGCGATGTCAGATTTTTTTAAAGCAATATGTTACATCTGCTGGGCTCTTCTGGTAGAGAAAGACAAGGGGCAATAACACTTGTTTTGCTATTCTGTACTCCCCAGAGTCTCCCAATAAAAATGGTACATCACTTGTGTGGGTAGGCCTAATGATCAAGACAGGAAACACAACCTGAACACATCACATTTTTACATTGAAATCTGATGTAACAAGACACCTAGGCTAATCCAAGATGGGGTGACTTGTGGGGTTACAACCAGGTTCTGTTACTCAGAATCCTTTGCAAACCTCAATTTGTCCAAAAAACACTTTTCCTCATTCCGGTGACTGAAAGGTCTGGCATCTGAGAGGAGCCACCCAGCTTTCCCCCCAAGTCTCCAGATTAAAAAAATGGTACCTCACTTGTGTGGCCTAGTGCCCGCGACAGGAAATGCCCCAAAACACAACTAG